>NW_016807991.1:3530328-3536669 GCF_001698545.2 Rhinopithecus bieti | reverse complement strand
CTCTACTTAAAAAAAAAAAAAAAAAAAAAAAAAAAAAAAATTAAATGGGCGTGGTGGCAGGCGCCTGTAGTCCCAGCTACTCAGGATGCTGAGGCAGGAGAATGGCATAAACCCAGGAGGCGGAGCTTGCAGTGAGCTGAGATCACGCCACTGCACTCCAGCCTGGGCAACAGAGCAAGACTCCATCTCAAAAAAAAAAACATGTCCAGAGGCTGGGTGTGGGCGTGGTGGCTCACACCTGTAATCCCAACATTTTGGGAGGCCGAGGCTAGTGGATCACCTGACATCAGGAGTTCTAGACCAGCCTGATCAACATGGTAAAACCCCGTTTCTACTAAAAATATAAAAATTAGCTGGGCATGGTGGCGGGCGCCTGTAGTCCCAGCTACTCGGGAGGGTGAAACAGGAGAATCACTTGAACCTGGGAGGCAGATGTTACAGTGAGCCGCGATCACACCACTGCACTCCAGCCTGGGTGACAGAGCGAGACTCTGTCTCAAAAAAAACAAAACATGTCCAGTACAGTGTGGACGTAGAATACATTCACATAGGGAAGTTCCCCAAATATTAAAGAACACAGAAAAGGGGTTTTGCTGTAGCTGTTCTGGAATGGGGTGAATTTGAGCAACTAAGTTATATATATGTATTTTTTTGTTTTTGCTTTTGGTTTTTGTTTTGAAATGGAGTTGCTCTTGTTGCCCAGCCTGGAGTGCAATGGTGTGATCTTGGCTCACTGCAACCTCCGCCTCCTGGGTTCAAGCAGTTCTCCTGCCTCAGCCTCCCAAGTAGCTGGGATTACAGACGCGTGCCACCACACCCAGCTAATTTTTTGTATTTTTAGTAGAGACAGGGTTTCACCATGTTAGCCAGCCTGGTCTCGAACTCCTGACCTCAGGTGATCCACCTGCCTTGGCCTCACAAAGTGCTGGGATTACAGGCATGAGCCACTGTGCCCAGCCATATATATTTTTTTGAGACGGAGTCTCACTCTTTTGTCCAAGCTGGAGTGCAGTGGCGTGATCTCGGCTCACTGCCGCCTCCACCTCCCTGGTTCAAGCAATTCTCCTGCCTTAGCCTCTGAGTAGCTGGGATTACAGGCGCCTGCCACCATCTCCTAATTTTTGTATTTTTAGTAGAGACGGGGTTTCACCATGTGAGATGGGATTTCACCACATTGGCCAAGGTGGTCTCGAACTCCTGACCTCAGTTGATCGGTCCGCCTCAACCTCCCAAAGTGCTAGGATTACAGGCATGAGCCACCACACCCGGGCCGAAGTTGTATTTTTTTTTTTTTTTTTTGAGACGGAGTCTCGCTCTGTCGCCCAGGCTGGAGTGCAGTGACTGGATCTCAGCTCACTGCAAGCTCCGCCTCCCAGGTTTACGCCATTCTCCTGCCTCAGCCTCCCGAGTAGCTGGGACTACAGGCGCCCGCCACCTCGCCCGGCGAGTTTTTTGTATTTTTTAGTAGAGACGGGGTTTCACCGTGTTAGCCAGGATGGTCTTGATCTCCTGACCTCGTGATCCGCCCACCTCAGCCTCCCAAAGTGCTGGGATTACAGGCTTGAGCCACCGCGCCCGGCCCGAAGTTGTATTTTATGCACACTAGGAGAGTTGGCCATTCAGAGAAGCCCCATGCTAGGTCATGTTCTAGTCTTAGTAGTCACTCCTCAGTTCCTCAGATTTTTACATACTCCCTTTCTTTTGGCCGTCAATGGGTAGGGTTGGAGGTGGGTAAGGATGGGCAGTTCCAGGGCTCTCCCCTCTGTATCCTGGAACCTGAGATGTAGAGGCATGAAAAAATATGCCTGACAATGTCAGAGGAGAAGGATGGCATGGAATGGGAGACAAGGTAGGGAGAGAGCATTCCTTCCTTGGGGGAAGATAAAGAGTTGGGTTTGTAGTTGTAATGCATTTTCTTTGTAGGAACCTTTAGAGAATTTAGATAGACAAAAACAAAGACCAAGCCAGCTGCAGTTGATCACACCTGTGATCCCAATACTTTGGGAGGCCAAAATGGGAAGATCACTTGAGGCCAGGAGTCTGAAACCAGCCTGGTCAATATAGCAAGACCCCGTCTCTACAAAATGAAAATTTAAAAATTAGCCAGGCATGGTGGTGTGTGCCTGTAGTTCCAGCTACTGGACAGTCTGAGGCAGGAGAATTGCTTGAGCCCAGGAGTTCGAGGCTGCAGTGAGCTATAATCACACCACTGCACACCATCTTGGGCGACAGAGTGAGACTCTGTCTCAAAAAAAAAAGACCAAAATCTCTTGTAATTTCACTACCACAGATAACCATAGAAACGTTCAGTGTAGTTTTATTTCTTTTCATAAATACAGTGTACATTTTAACAAAAATGGGAATACACTGTATACAAGGTTTGTAACCTCCCTTTTCTACTTACCAACTTGTCCTGAAGAGAGAGTTTGTTTTCTTTTCTTTTTTTTTTAAATGGGATATCACTCTGTTGCCTAGGCTGGTCTCGAACTCCTGGGCTCAAGCGATCCTCCCCTCTCAGCCTCCCAAGTAGCTGGAACTGCAGGCATGCACCACTGCACCCAGCATGAAGGGACAGTTTGAATTTGGACAGGGAGTGATGGTGGGAGCCCAGGATGGCAGAGGGAGGTCTTGCTGCTAACGAAGACTAGTGTAATCCAGTCTGGCCAGAGGTGGGAAGGGCATGTGGGAGGACAGTGGAGGTCAGATCAGGGAGGGAAATCAAGGCGAAATGGTGCAGTGCCTTGAATGGCAGATCTTGGGGTTTGAACTTGATTTCTCATGATGTTGTCACTATGAGTAACTGCAGCTTTTGGAGGGAAGCCAGGCCTGAGGAGGGCTGTGCCTGGGGACGAAAGTCTGGCAGCAGTGCATGAGGTCAGCTGGAGAGGGTGAGCTGGAGGCAGGGAGGCCTGGCTGAGAGCTACTGAGGGCCAGGTTCAGATCTGCTGCCCAAGGGGGATCAGGTGGGATGAGATGAAGGGTCAGAGACACCTCTGGGAAGAGGTTCCAGAGCCATTGCTGGATCCTTTGGAGCCACAGGCAGCCGTTCTTCCTGGGCAGGAGGGAATTCTGTCCAGCTGCTGATTTCTAGGCCTGTCATCTGTTCAGTCTTAACCCAATTGCAGTACAAAGAATGAGATTAATTTATTTGCTGTTTTGAGCTGGGCATGGTTGCCCACGACTGTAATCCCAGCACATTGGGAGGCTGAAGCAGGTGGATCACCTGAGGTCAGGAGTTCAAGACCAGCCTGGCCAACATGGTGAAACTGCATCTCTACTGAAAATACAAAAAATTAGCCGGGTCTGGTGGTGTGTGTCTGTAATCCCAGCTACTCAGGAGGCTGAGGCAGGAGAATCGCTTGAACCTGGGAGGCGGAGGCTGCAATGAGCCAAGATTGTGCCACTGCATTCCAGCCTGGGCAACAGAGAAAAACTGCCTCAACGAAAAAATAAAATAAAATAAAAATATTTGCTATTTTGCATTCATTCCTTTGTCCAGCAAGTACTTCTTAAGAGCTGTGATATGCCAGGGGCTGTGTTGATGGGAGCAGAGTGGACATCCATATTTTCATCCCTTTCCTCTCCCCAGGTGCACAGATACAAGGGCCTCAGGGACTGTGCCAAGCAGGTGCTGCAAAAGGAAGGTGCCCTGGGCTTCTTCAAGGGCCTGTCCCCCAGCTTGCTGAAGGCTGCTCTCTCTACAGGCTTCATGTTCTTCTGGTATGAATTCTTCTGTAATGTCTTCCACTGCATGAACAGGACAGCCAGCCAGCGCTGAGCGCAGGAAGGACCCCAGGTCTTTCCTGGAGGCAACCTCCTGAAGGAAGGAAGATTCAGTCTCCACTGAGAGGTGCTCTCTGGCCCTTCCCTGCGGGCCAGCTGCCCCCAGCAAGGTGGCAGCCTTGAACCCACCCAGCTGGGACACCACCAGAAGGTCCAGGGCTCTCCCCATGAGAGAATCAGAGGGAATGCAGGACGTGGTCTACGGTGAACCAACGACACAGCGAGAAGGAGCGGGAAGTTGCTGTTTCTCCTCTGACCCCAGCCCACACTCCAAAGGAAAGAGATGCCGTCCTATACCTGTCAGCCCTGTCTGCCCGGAGAACAGAACGCTCCTGGTCTGGATGGGGCTGCTGCTTGAGTGCAGAGGGCTGCAGTAGGCCCTTTGCAGGAGTCAGGTCCCCACACTGGGCCTGTTTTTCCCAACCTATTTAATAGACATTAAAGCTAAACGCACATTCCTTATCTTACTCCATCTCCCCTGGCACATCTGCCTGCTCACAAAGTATGACGGAAAGGACTCCTGCCTTCCTCAAATCCCATGTTCTCCATAGCTGCAGCCCTTGGCAGCTCTGCTTCTAGTGCTGGGGGAAACTCCAGGCTGAGCCATTCACTTCCTGGGCCCCGTGCCTAGATCTTCGTGTCTGCAGACACACACCACCCAGGCCATCCTCTCCCAGCACCGGGCTGGTCATATCCGTGGGGCTCCATGAAAAGCAGTTCCCAGCGCTCGTGCAGGAAGTGGAGGGGCCATGCTGTGGGCAGGCATGGGTGAAGGTGCAGCCTCACCCCAATCTACCTCAGTCGCCCCTCTTTCACCCGGGGCTGGGTCAACCTTGCTGGGTGAGGAGCTGTCGGCAGGACAGGTGGCATCAGCACCCACTGCCTGCTCCTCAGTGCAGAGCATGCTGTGGGTGCATCCTCCCCTGTAGCCCCAGAAGGGCCGTGGCTCTGAAGCAGCCCCGCCGATGGGGATGGTAGAAGGAAGGGGCGGGCAGGCACCTTGGTGAGGGCACAGCTGGTGCCTGGGGTGTTACCAGAGCACAGGGACACCCACAGGCGGAGAGGCAGAGGAGAAACCAGTTCCAGGCCGAGGGGAGGTCTCCAGAACGTGACCTGCACCCTTCCCTCCACCTGCCCGGCCTGTAGGGTTGCTCCGACCTGGGAAGCCCTCCATTCTGCCTCCCTCTCCAGCCTTGGAAGGAGGCACCCACTGGGAACCGGCGCTGGCCCTGGCGTGTGGGTCCTGGGCTGCTCCTCGCACCATCCTTCCCTGCCTCTGATGTGGGATTTTGGGTTCTGTCGGCCCTGAATGCTGAGGCTTCCTGGCTCTGGGCTGCTGGTTCCCAAGGTCCAGGCTGCGGCGGGGGCCGCGAGGCTGCAGCTGCCTGAA
This sequence comes from Rhinopithecus bieti, assembly GCF_001698545.2. Lineage (NCBI taxonomy): Eukaryota > Metazoa > Chordata > Mammalia > Primates > Cercopithecidae > Rhinopithecus > Rhinopithecus bieti. Next base: position 3,531,496 of record NW_016807991.1, on the reverse strand, counting down.
TGTTTTTTTTTTTTTTGAGACGGAGTCTCGCTCTGTGGCCCAGGCTGGAGTGCAGTGGCCGGATCTCAGCTCACTACAAGCTCCGCCTCCCGGGTTTACGCCATTCTCCTGCCTCCGCCTCCCGAGTAGCTGGGGGACTACAGGCGCCTGCCACCTCGCCCGGCTAGTTTTTTTTGTATTTTTTAGTAGAGACGGGGTTTCACCGTGTTAGCCAAGATGGTCTCGATCTCCTGACCTCATGATCCGCCCGTCTCGGCCTCCCAAAGTGCTGGGATTACAGGCTTGAGCCACCGCGCCCGGCCCTGAATGTATTTTTTATGAAATTCCGTTAAAGCTTTTCTTCATCTCTCCTGCCCACTAGTTTCTTTTGCTGCAGCTGAGCGTTCTCTTTATCCTCCGTTTTTGGTGACCACTTTGGCGGTTCTTTTAAAAGGAGGCGAAAACGCGGGCAGCGCCGGCAAGGTTCCTCCCGGTCCCGCGGCAGGAACGGCGGCAGTTCTTCCCCGCCTTCTAGGTGCCCTCCTGTCACTCAGGGCAGACGCCGGGCGGTGGACCGGTCCGCGCCACTTCAAGGGCACTCGCAACAACCGATGGCCGCGAGTTGCCCACGGGGCCCCTTTCTCAGGGCTGCCCCTCTGACCTGAAACTCGCTTCGACCATGTCCTCCTTGGAGCGGGAGAGGGTTGTGGCTGGTCCCGGTCCTGCAGACCCTGCCTTCTCTACCTGGGTGGGGGGAAAGGGGAAAGTGGTGCGACCAGAGCAGATGCTGTTCCTCCTCCCACCGGGGCCCACCACGCCCTCTGCAGGCTCCTCCCACGCCGCGCAGCCCAGCGGCGTCTCCCGGCCCCGTGCAGCTGAGCTCCGGGGAGGGTCGAGTGCGGGGCCACGCGCAAGATCGAGGATCCGGCAGGTCCGGCGTGGGCCCGGACAGGGCCGAGGCGCACCGGGTGAAGAGGTGACGAGCCGAGCGAGTTCCGCCTGCGGCTGAGTGGCAGCGTAGCAGGATCCCACGCGGGCGAGGTGGCTTCCGGGGCGGCCTGGAGGCCAGGGCAGTGCCCCGGGACCCCGGCAGGTGGCGCCGGCGAGCCGGCCCTTCCCCGGCGCCGCGCGAGGAGATGAGCTCACGGCAGCCCCCGCAGCGCCGGACGCTGGTTGCGCGCTCCCAGCG
>NW_016807991.1:3523557-3530072 GCF_001698545.2 Rhinopithecus bieti | reverse complement strand
CGCGCGCGCGCCGCCGGCCCGGCAGGTGGGTCCCGGCCCCCACGCCGCCTCTCACGCCCGCGGGATCCTGGGCCGTGGGCTACGCAGTCAGCCCTGTGCTGCCGGGAGGGGCGTTCCGGGCACGGGGGGAGCGGTCGAGGGCTGGAGACCCTAAAGGCGCCTCCTATGGCTAGAGGGGAGCCTCCGGCGGGAGGCTTCTGCCCCCGCCCCGTAAGAGGAAAGCTCCAGAATGGAGCTTAGGAATTAGGAGTCTCGAGTGGGTAGGGCCGGGTTACAGCCACTCGGGAGCCAGTCCCACCAGTCTGTCCAGGGGAGAAACTGGCCCGGGTCTGGGGGGCGGACAGGGCGCCTGCGTTCCTACCTACGCAGGCCGGCCCCATCCGGCGGATGCAGCGGCGGGTGTTTAGACCGAAGGACTAGGCAAAAGCCAGAAAGAGGGTTGGGGAGAGGGCCTCGGAGCCCTGCTGGGGACAGAGTCGCACCGCTTGGAGTTCCCAGCCTGGCCTTCACCCGGCATCTTGCTGGGCCAGCAGCGTCAGGCTGCTTTATTTAAGCAACCGTAACGTCCGCCCGCACACACCCTGCCCCAGTCCACTCCTGCCTCCCGCTGGGACTGGAGGGTGGGCGCTTTCCTGCTTCAGCTTCTCGCTCTTGTGTAATCCCACAAGCGAGGGGTTTCTAAACTGAGCAGCAGGTGCCTGGCTGATGCCCAGTCCCCGCCAGATGCCAAGCCTGGTGGGCCGTCAGCCAACCACTGCACGCCACGGACCGCCCTGGAGTCCTGTCCGAGCGCGGTCAGCCCCGCCCAGGGCCGGCAGGACGGAACGCGCCCTGCGCTCCACACCTGAGGCCACTCCCTTCGCCTCTTCTCCTCCCCAGGTGCTGTCCTTAGTCCTAGCCCAGTCAAGAGCTACCGGGGCTGGCTAGTCATGGGGGAGCCCAGTAGAGAGGAGTATAAAATCCAGTCCTTTGATGCAGAGACCCAGCAGCTGCTGAAGACAGCACTTAAAGGTGAGCACGGGACCCCTTCCTGAGCTGGGGTCAGGAGCCACAGAGAAGGGCCCCTGTAGGCGGCACCAGAGGCTGAGCCTGGTGAATGCCTCCACCCCTCCCCTCATTCTCTGGCGATAGGAGTCGGCAACGTAATTCTTGAACTGGAAGACAAGCTACATTGAGGCCATTATTTTGGGGTATGAATCCGTCACCTCTCAGACTGTAAAGACTTTTTTAAAAGTTTAACCATAGGGCTAGGCGCAATGGCTCATGCCTGTAGTTCCAGCACTTTGGAAAGCCAAGGTGGGCAGACTGCTTGAGTCCAGGAGTTCAAGACCAGTCTGGGAAACATGGTGTAAACCCCATCTCTACAAAATAAAAAAAAAATTGAAAAATTAGCTGGGCATGGTGGCACGCACCTGTGGTCCCAGCTACTTAAGATGCTGAGGTGGGAGGATTGATTGAGCCTCGGGGGGTGAGGGTGCCATGAGCCATGATCCTGCCACTGCATTCCAGCCTGGCTAACAGAGCGAGACCCTGTCTCAACAACAACAAAAAAAGGTTTAATCATAAAAAAATAAAAGAGCACAGCTCCTGCCCTTGAAGCGCTTACATTTGAATTGCTCGTTTCTGTGCTGCCATAGCCCCGTCTCTTGAATGCACAGCTGCCTGCTTTGAAACAGATGGAGAATATTCCGTTTGCCAGAGGAGCTATAGTAATTGCCCTCGCCTGATGCCTTCCCGCTGTAACACGCAGGACAGAAGTTTGTCCTCAACTAATAATTAGCAGCAGCCATCATGTGCCAAGCCGAGCCTGTTGGGAGGCCCTGTGTGGCCCTCTCTTGTCTGGAGTTTGCATGTGTGTAGTATAAGAACACTATTTCTGGCCAGGCGCGGTGGCTCCAGCCTGTAATCCCAGCACTCTGGGAGGCTGAGACGGGCGGATCACGAGGTCAGGAGATTGAGACCATCCTGGCTAACATGGTGAAACCCCGTCTCTACTAAAAAAAATACAAAAAAAGCTAGCCGGGCGAGGTGGTGGGCGCCTATAGTCCCAGCTACTTGGGAGGCTGAGGCAGGAGAATGGCGTGAACCTGGGAGGCGGAACTTCCAGTGAGCCGAGATCCGGCCACTGCACTCCAGCCTGGGTGACAGAGTGAGGCTCCGTTTAAAAAAAAAAAAACCACTTTTTCTTGTGAAACTGCTGTTGGAGGCATGTCCTGGTTAGTATTCCTTCCTCAATCTAGTGCCAGGAAAAGATGTGTTTCCTGAGAAACTACATTCTTTCTTTGATTGGTTCCTACCAGCCACATAAACCTTCCCATTTTCTCTGACTGGGCAACCAGCAGACAGACAGCTAAAGCTGTTTGTTATGGTTACTGTCCTCTGTATGGTTTCTTTTCTCTTTTTTTTTTTTTTTTTGAGACAGTTGCTCTCGTTGCCCAGGCTGGAGTGCAATGGCACAATCTTGGCTCACGGCAACCTCCACCTCCCAGGTTCAAGCAATTTTCCTGCCTCAGCCTCCCAAGTAGCTGGGGTTACAGGTGCCCGCCACCATGCCCAGCTAATTTTTTGTATTTTTGTAGAGACAGGGTTTCACCATGTTGGCCAGGCTGGTCTCGACCTCCTGACGTCAGGTGATCCACCCGCCTCGGCCTCCCAAAGTGCTGGGATTACAGGCGTGAGCCACCACACCGGGCCATTTGTATTATTTTTCTTTGCTTTTTTTTTTGAGACGGAGTGTTGCTTTGTCGCCCAGGCTGGAGTGCAATGGTATGATCTCGGCTCACTACAATCTCCACCTCCCGAGTTCAAGCGATTCTCCTGCCCCAGCCTCCCAAGTAGCTGGGATGACATGAGATGATGCACGAGCTGCCACACATGGCTAATTTTTGTATTTTTAGTAGAGATGGAGTTTCACTATGTTAGCCAGGCTGGTCTCAAAACTCCTGACCCCAGGTGATCCACCCACCTTGGTCTCCCAAAGTGTTGGGATTACAGGCGTGAGCCACCGAGCTTGGCCATGATTTCTTGTAAGTACCATGGGCTGATTGCACCACTGAAGTCACTGTCCTTTGTATGATTTCTGATCTTTCACTTCAAGCATATGAGAGTGCTCTACTCTAAGTATCTCAAGTTCTTAGAAGCAGGTGGAGGCAAATGTGATAAAGCAGCAGCTCTAGACTCCCCTCCTATCTCTACCCCTAGATCCGGGTGCTGTGGACTTGGAGAAAGTGGCCAATGTCATTGTGGACCATTCTCTGCAGGACTGTGTGTTCAGCAAGGAAGCGGGACGCATGTGCTACGCCATCATTCAGGTTGGGGGTTGGGAGAGTAAAGGAAGCTGCTTTGAGGAAGGTGCTTCAGGAGTGGGCAGAAGGCCTGGCCTGTAGGACAGAGATGCACAGGGTCTAGCTCAAAGGCATAGAGAGGCATAGGATGGGTGGGGTTGCAGGGGCACCGCCCCCCACCCTTCACCTTCCTCTCCCTGGCTCACAGGCAGAGAGTAAACAAGCAGGCCAGAGTGTCTTCCGGCGTGGACTCCTCAACCGGCTGCAGCAGGAGTACCAGGCTCGGGAGCAGCTGCGAGCACGCTCCCTGCAGGGCTGGGTCTGCTATGTCACCTTTATCTGCAACATCTTTGACTACTTGAGGGTGAGGCCCCGGCAGCCACCCTGGGAGGCGACATGGCCTGTCACCTGAGGCCCAGGTTGGACTGTTCCCCTTGGCCACTAAGCCTGGTGCTCTGACCCCTCCTCTCCATCACAGGTGAACAACATGCCCATGATGGCCCTGGTGAACCCTGTCTATGACTGCCTCTTCCGGCTGGCCCAGCCAGACAGTTTGAGCAAGGAGGAGGAGGTGGGTGGCCCCAGCCCCGGCACAAGCACAGAAGGCTGCGGGATGGACAGTCTGGCTGAGCCGACGAGTGTCAGCTCACTGCTCACGGAGGCCTTTGAGGACTGTGTCACTTCTGGGGCAGGAGTGCGGGGGTGTTTAAGGCCTGTCAGAATTACAGGACAAGCTGCCAGGTCTGGAATTTATCCAATACAGACAGCAGCCAAAACCTACTGGCTCAGCAGCTTCCTTCTCAGTCAGAAAGCCAACCTCTCATGGCAGCTGTGCGAGCCATGGCTAGCTGTGGGTACAGATGGCCCCAAAGCCAAACCAGGGTCAGGCAGTGTGAGGGAGGCAGGAGAGTGGGATGAAGAAGTGGTTTGGAGACAGGCTTGAATGGAGCCTGGCCAGACAAGGGACCTCAGGAAGTCCCGAAACTCATTTCTTTCTGTGTAAGATGTGGAAGTCTGATAGGAGCCACTGAAAATGCTTGAGTAAGAGAATGATACCATCAGCACAGCACAGCTGGCTCCTGCAAAACTCTGCTAACACTGCAGAGCTGTAAAACCAGTCAAATTCAGATCATTAGTGATAGCTCTGCTTCAATGGTAAAGAAGTACCCACTGGATGGTGAGGAGGGAGCAAGGGAATGAGTGTAAAGGCAAGGCACAGCACCTGGCACTTGGCAAATGCTGTGTGACAGGCTGGCCCTGCCCCAGTTCACTCATGTTACCCCCCCGCACCCCCCCGCCGTCCCCTGCAGGTGGACTGTTTGGTGCTGCAGCTGCACCGGGTCGGGGAGCAGCTGGAGAAAATGAATGGGCAGCGTATGGATGAGCTCTTTGTGCTGATCCGGGATGGCTTCCTGCTCCCAACTGGCCTCAGCTCCCTGGCTCAGCTGCTGCTGCTGGAGATCGTTGAGTTCCGGGCGGCCGGCTGGAAGACGACGCCAGCTGCTCACAAGTATTACTACAGCGAAGTCTCTGACTAGGCCTCCAGATCAGGGCTTCCTCGCCAGCGCTGGCCTTTCTTCTACACACCTCTGAAACTGGCAGTGGAGTCTCTGCCTCACCCAAAGACATTTCCCTTCCAGACTTTGAGCGTCTTCCCTTCTAGACTTTCCCGTCTCCTGGTGAGATGTTTCCCACTTATGCCATGGTCCTGCCCTGAGCCCCTTTCCCCACCACCTTCCCACCAGGGCCAGGCAGAGAAGAGCAACTCCTAAGAGCCACTGCAGTGTGTAACCATTAGTGCAGCTACTACCTTGGTGCCTCAGTTTACCCATCTGTAAAATGGGTAAGCATAGCCATTGGGATGCTTTGGGATGTCAAGGGGCGGAGACAGAGCACAAGTCACACCAGAAACTGCTTTTTATACATTTTGTACAAGGACAACTCTGGAAGCAAGCCTATTTCCTCCAGCCAGTTTCAATGAATGCTGCACCACATGCTACACCAGTTCAGCGTGAGAATTTCTAATAAATCTTTTCTAATACTAAAACTGCTTCCTTTTATATCCAAAGGTCCACCCCAATCTAAGGGAAGAGAAGACGGCCCTGAGTTTCCTGGAGGAAATTCCCAAGTCAATGTGCTCCCTCTTTATAAGGAAATGGGGGCAGAGAGAGTAAGTTCCAGCCTCAAAGAAAGAAGGATTCACGGATAGTGACCATGCTGCTCCCTCTTTCTCATGAGGCCTGCCCACCCTTACAAAGGAGCCACATCCCTAACCCACAGGGAGCTTTCAGCCTGGCAGTGGCTCACACTGTTTGTTGCGGCAGAGGGCCCTGGGCTCCTCCTGCAGACTCTACCACCAGCGGTAGTGGGCCAGGGCACGGTTGGCCTCTGCCATCTTGTGCATGTTATGCTTCCTCTTGATCACGGGGCCCTGGTTATGGAAAGCCTCCAGCAGCTCGTGTGACAGCTTCTCCGGCATCAGTGTCCGCCGGTGCTTGTTCTCCCGGCACTCGGTGATCATCCACTTCATGGCTAGGAAGCGGCGGCGCTTGTCGGGTAGGGGTACAGGGACCTGGGGAGACAGGACATAGGCAAGTTGATCCAAGAGTCTGCCAGGGTTTGGGGCCTCCTGCCTCCCTGAATTCTAAGGAGTAACCACACGTTCCCTCTGGACCAGCCCTGGTCAGGCCTGGTGAGAAGGGCCTGTCTTTTCTTCTTTGAGCTTCCCTCACCTTCAGGTGACCCCAGTGCAGCAGACATAAGAGGCGTTCATTCAGCAAACACTCATTAAGCACTGGCCTCTCCAGGCACAGTGGCTGACACCTGTAATACCAGCAGTTTCAGAGGCCGAGGCAGGAGGATCGCTTGAGCCCAGGAGTTCAAGACCAGGCTGGTCAATATAACAAGACCTTGTCTCCATATATTAAAAAGAAAAAGAAGGCCAGGCGCGGTGGCGCAAGCCTGTAATTCCAGCACTTTGGGAGGCCGAGGCAGGCGGATTACCTGAGGTCAGAAGTTCGAGACCAGTCTGGCCAACATGGTGAAACCTCATCTCTACTAAAAATGCAAAAGTTAGCTGGGCGCGGTGGCAGGCGCCTGTAATCCCAGCTACTTGGGAGGCTGAGGTAGAACTGCTTGAACCCAGGAGACAGAGGTTGCAGTGAGCCAAGATTGTACCACTGCACTCCAGCCTGGGCAACAGAGCAAGACCTCGTCTCAAAAACAAAAAAA
>NW_016807991.1:3473008-3521179 GCF_001698545.2 Rhinopithecus bieti | reverse complement strand
TTTTTTTTTTTTTTTTTTTTTTGTAGAGATGGGGTCTCCCTATGTCGCCCTGCTGGTCTCTAACTCCTGAGCTCAAGCTATCCTGCATTAGGCTCCCAAAGTGCTGAGATTACAGGTGCAATCCCACTGCACAAGCTAGAAAGCTATCAATCTTGACCCAACTCCCAGGTATCACCTATCTTGTTTCACATGTGAGGGTTCCTGCTTTCTTGCCCTGGCCATTCATTCACCTGGTAGAAACGGCCTCCCTTGAGGATGGGTACCAGCCCAATCATAGGCTCACAGTTTTTCAGTGCTTGGTGGAAGATGGTGTAGGGGTTGCGTTCGATGGTTGCCTGTTCCTCTGCAGAAGCAGAATGGTACTTCTCAAACTGCTTCCTTTTCACAGCTTCCAGAGTCTGCAAAAGAATACAGTGGAAGAGGCTGCCCCAGGCTCCCTAAAGGGTTTACTCAGCCAAGCTAGTACCTTGTCCTTTACTCCCATCCTCCGGTTCTCCTATGGCAATGCAGCTCCTCTCACAGCACATCCAAAACAAAGTTTTTAAGTGCCTCTCCCTTTGCTAGACTAGGACAAAAAGAGTGGACTGAGATTTGTGGTGTCGGTGGAGGAGGAGTGAGGTGGGGAATGGCAGTTGTTTTATTTTTTTTTTCCCTTTTTTTTTTAAATTGTGTGTTTATGTCTGAAACACCAAGGAATTGCAGTTGTTGACTCCTACAGGGCTTCATAAAAGCCCATACATATGCAGGAAAATTAATCTTAATAATAGGTATATGAATCCATTTCCTCTTAAGCTACACTGAAAGTACCAAGTACAAGGCTATGAGGTGGAGGGCAAAAGAAAGATGACTGAGGAGGGAGGTGCTGTTTACCTGAGTCACGAGGGATCTGGCCAGTACTTTGTTTCCTCCTTTCATCATCATGTTGGTGAATTTACTTCAAAGAGAAAAGCAACATGTTTAGCTCTCCAAGGCTGTATCACGGAATCCTCACCAGAGACCCTCCCTGGGATAGTCCTAGTCCATGTAACAAATGTTTGTTTCCATCTAACCTGATGACTGGGTCTTCAAACACAGAACTTGTTTTCCCTGCTGGAGCAGCTTTGATGAGCTGAGTCTTCTTGAGCTCCCGATCATACTTCTCCTCCTCAGTTAGCTCCTCCACAGGCTTGCGATAATATTCCTTGTCAATCAAGGGATCCTTGAATTCAGGACTATAGCGGCTCCACCTCACCTGAGTTAGCCTAGGAGGGGGAAGAGGAGGAGACAGGCAAAAGCTGACTTCACAAGCGAGTAGGTTTGACTTAACAATAGGCATGGCTGCCAACGTCCCGACGAGGGAGAGCGGCGCGGAGACCGCGAGCTAAAACTGAGCCACAACAATTCAGGTACTTGTCCCAAGAAGTAAGAGGACATCCCTCAAGCAGGTGGGTAAAGTCTCCTCCTGGTCAAGTGCTAACGGTAAGGATGGGCTTGGCGCCTACACACCCCTCCCAATTCACAGGCGATCCCAGCTCTGAGCTCTTTAGCTGAACCGCACTTTCAGCTCCGCGTTAGACCCTAGATCAGCCAGACCCCTTAGGCGAGAGGTAGTCACTAAACCTTCAGATTGGCCCAGGGTCACGCAGCTAACTTAGAAGCTTGAATGCAGATACTCCGGCCCCCAGAGCAATGCTCTCTCCAGGACCCCACGCGGCCTGCCTGTGGCCCCCTTCCTTCCTCGCAGGTCCCTTCGTGTAGAACCAAGCGGCACCCCCCGCTGCCCACCGCCCTCTCACCCTGGAAGCTGCAAGACAGCGCGCCGCACGCCCAACGCCAGGCCCGACCATCCTCGGGCAACCTTCACTGCGGGGGCAGCCATCTTGGCTGGCCACGAGGACCCCACAAGGACTGCCCTCGGCGCGCCTGAGCGAGTGAGGCGAAACGGGTGACAAAGACTCCTCAGGGTCCTAAATCGGCGTTTCTCTTCACTGATCTGGACGTTAGAGTTTCTCACTCCGGGGTCCAAAGGGAAGAGCCAAAAGGAAACACTTGCCCTCCCAATATCTGTCGCAGTCTGGCGCGGCCCTCGGTGACGGCACTCACTCCCCTCAGGCCCCCATGCAAGCCCCGCCCCGTCTCAGCTCGTGCAGACTCTCGCGAGTTTTTAGGCCGCGGGGCCGGCCCGGGCGGCTGCAATATGGCGGAGGCGGAAGGGGAGAGCCTGGAGTCCTGGCTGAGTGAGTAGCCGCGGCCGGTTCTGCCTGCTCTCGAGCCGCTGGGCTGCCCCTCTCTTTACCCCCACGTCCCCTCCCCGGGCTCTACGGCTTCACCTCTTAGCAGCCCACGCCCGGGCTCGCCCTCGCCGCGAGCAGCACGCTATCACGCCCCTTCCCTATCAGGGCGCCGGGGCCCCAGCTGGGCCCCCGCTTCCCTAGCTGCGGCTCTTCCTCTTGCTCTGGCGCGCGGCGGCGTGAACTCGGGGTCCCGTCGGGCACCGCAGGCTCGGGGGAAGGTGACAGTCACGATCTTAGGGCTGACATGCATCGGCGCTTTGGGGAGATTGTGGTGGGGTCGCCGCCCGGCGGTGACTCCAGGATCCTAGCGCCCCAATTCCTGACTAAGGGAAGAGCTTCGGATTGGGGCTGAATCTCCGATAGTGGTGGGTGCTGCCGACTGCATTCAGTCGCCAGGCAGCTTCAGAATTGTGACCATGTGTTGGAGAAGTGACGGCTTCGCTCAGGCAGAATGCTTGAAGTGAGAATAATATTCTAAAGAGAGCGACGATGAGAACAGAGAGCTCTTTTTCCTGCAGTGACCACAGAAGCATGGTGAAATCGGTATCGAGGACTCCTCCCCCGCCCCGCACACGTACATATACCCCTTTGAACATCCTAACGAGTCAGTGTTGATAGCCTATTCTGAGTAAGGCCGAGGAGCACAGTCTGAAGCTGTAGTTATAGAGGCACATTGCTGTCATTGCACTGTGAATTACAGTGCTACGAAGGAAATGTGTGTTAATCTGGTTAGCAGGTAGTACTCTGCCTGAGGGTTAATAAGTGAACTTTTCTATAGGCTAGACCTGGAAGCCTCCTTTAAGTGGAGAGAAAAATTGGACTGGTAATGGGATACCTGGTACTGCCTCGTTCTGAGGTCTCTTATTTAGTACTGCTTCCAGGATCTTGGAGGTCATAGCTATTTCCTTAAATTGTCTGATTTTCCTAGTAAGAAACCCCTTCAGGAGGTTGAGCTTCAGTTTAAAGGGGAGCATATCCCAAAAGAGAGAAAAAGTAAGATTACGTTTGCCAAATCTACAGTTGCAGGCAGGTCATAAGGCTTCTTTATATATGGAACTGTTCTCCAAGGAGCTCAAAGTACTTTACAGATATTCATTAAATTCGTTTATCAAGTATCCTAGCAAAGCAGGTACTATTGCCATAATTTCACAAAAAGAGGACATCCTGACTTCAATCAAACCACTTGCCTAGAAATGCCTAACTTGCTATAACCACAGTGGAATTAGTTTGCTTTGAAGATGTTAATATGGGTATTGAATAATTTAAGTGACCTAAGCTGGGTTTAATAGGCTACATTTAGAGTTACATTTTGTTTTTGTTACTTGTTTTTGAGACAGAGTCTCGTGCTGTTGTCTAGGCTGGAGTGCAGGGGTGTGATCATAGCTCACTGCAGCCTTGAACCCCTGTGCTCAAATAAGTCTCCTGCCTCAGCCTCCTGAGTAGCTGGGACTATAGGCACACGCCACCACGCTTGGCTAATTCTTTTGATTTTTAGTAGAGATGAGGTCTTGCTATGTTGCCCAGGCTGGTCTCAAACTCCTGAGTTCAAGTGATCCTCCCACCTTTCCCTTCCAAAGTTCTGGGATTACACATGTGAGCCATGTGAGCCACTGCACCCAGCCTAGAGTCACATTATGAAATGAGAGGGACACTTGGTGGCGGGGGAGTCACATGCTATCTGTAGAGACACAAGCTTCACAGTTGTTAGGACTTAATGATGTGAACTGTACCAGTTGAGCAAACCAGCAGTTGGGGTTCAACATCATCTCACTCAGGGTCCTTGTCACCCCACGTTTGCCTGAATGGTTGCAGAAGCCTCTGCTTGGCCCAGAGACTCAGGACTCTCCCGTCCTCACCTCTCCTCAGTCCATTCTGCTCCCAGAAGCACACTTGTGTTGAATCAAGTCATTCCACTGTTGCCTGTAATCTGGCCTTGGTTGTTCCAGGCCTTTTTCTCTGTGGCTTCCACGTTTTTCTGCTCTGCTCCGTCTGATGTTCTTAGCTTACCAATACACGTTGCTCTCCTTACGTGGAAGCTACCTGCTCCCCTTTCCTCAACTAAATGCTTGAAAAACCATCTCAGATTCTCTTTTCTCACAAACTATCTCTTGATGACTTCAGTCTTCTCTCAAGTCCCACCACGATCAGTCAAGCAATGTTTAATGAGTACCTGCTATATGGGGTGTTATAGGAGTTGGGAAGTTTAAGAAGATTTTGCGGCCGGGCACGGTGACTCATGCCTGTAATCCTAGCACTTTGGGAGGCCGAGGCGGGCGGATCACGAAGTCAGGAGATCGAGACCATCCTGGCTAACACGGTGAAACCCCATCTCTATTAAATGTACAAAAAATTAGCCGGGCGTGGTGGCGGGCACCTGTAGTCCCAGCTACTGGGGAGGCTGAGGCAGAAGAATGGCGTGAACCCAGGAGGCGGAGCTTGCAGTGAGCCCAGATCGTGCCACTGCACTCCAGCCTGGGAGACAGAGCGAGATTCCATCTCAAAAACAAAAAAAAAAGAAGATTTTGCCTTTAGTTGGATGGAAGTGATGCTGGAGTGGATAAAGAACTCTTAAAGATATATAAGTCAGTGCTAAAATGCAGGCATTCTCTTTAGGGAACTGGGGATAGGGAAATAGATGATTCAGTGAGGATACTGCATTTGAGCTAGCCGTTAAAGAATGGGAAAATTTGGCAAAAAAAAAAAAAAAAAAAAACACTAGATGGTGATGTGGAGAGAGCAAACCTGTTTGGGGCACACAGTAACAGAGGGCTTTGGGAATGAGGAAAGATAAGGCTGGGAAGTTAAGACTAAATTCTACCAAGTCTCCAATTTCCAGCCCAAGAAGTTTATTTTATTTGTTTATTTATTTATTTGAGACAGAGTCGCTCTGTCACCCAGGCTGGAGTGCAGTGGCACAGTCTCGGTTCACTGCAACTTCTGTTGCTTGGGTTCAAGCGATCCTCCAGCCTCAGCCTCCCAAGTAGTGGGACTTGGGAGGTGCCAAGTGGGACTACTGGTATGTGCCGCTATAACTGGCTAATTTTTGTATTTTTAGTAGACATGGGGTTTCACCCTGTTGGCCAGGCTGGTGTCGAACTCCTGACTTCACGTGAGCCACCTGCCTCAGCCCCTCCAAAGTGTTGGGATTATAGGCATGAGCCACTGCGCCTGGCCCCGTCGAAGAAGTTTAAATTTCTGCAGTTATCAGGCCTCATTCCTTCTGTACTAGATGAAATCAGTGTTTTGGTGTCTTAAGAGGCTTGATTTGATATAGGGACTTTACGTAGGATTAGGATGGGTTAGAATGGAAGTTCTAGAAGCAGGTGAGAAGGAGCGGAGGATAGGGATAAGGAAGGAAGGGATCACAGGACAGAGGAATGGATGAGGAGAGAGGGAAGAAGGAGTCGAAAAAGAGGTGGGGGCCTAGGGGACTTTTGGAAGGTGGCACTATTTATAGGAATAGTGACTTAATAGGCCACATGCAGTGGCTCATTCCTGTGGTCCCAGCTACTCAGGAGGCTGAGGTGGGAGGATCGCTTGAGCCTAAGAGTTGGAGGCTACAGTGAGCCATGATTGCCTGCTGCAGCCTGGGGCAATAGAGCGAGACTCCCATCTCTAAAAAAAGAATGAGCACACTCCTGTGGGTGGTCCCAGCTACTTGGGAGGTTGAGGTGGGAGGATCACTTTAGCCTGGGAGGCAGAGACTGCAGTGAGCCGTGATGGAGCCACTGCACTCCAACCTGGGTGACAGAATGAGACCCCGCCTCAAACAACAAAAAAGAAAAAAAAAACAAAAGAGGCCAGGCACTGGGATTCATACCTGTAATCCCAGCACCTTGGGAGTTCAAGGCAGGTGGATTGCCTGAGCCTAGGAGTTCAAGACCAGCCTGAGCAACATGGCAAAATTCTGTCTCTACCGAAAGTACACAAAATTAGCTGGGCGTAATGTGAGTGCCTGTGGTCCCAGCTGGGCTGAGATAGGAGAATCATCTGAGCCTGGGAAGTTGAGGCTACAGTGAGCCGTGATCACACCACTGCACTCTTGCCTGAGTGACAGAGTGAGACCCTGTCTCAAAAAAAAGAAAAAAGAGTAGTTCAACCATTATGGAAAACAGTGTGGCAATTCCTCAAGGATCTAGAACTAGAAGTACCATATGACCCAGCCAGCCAAAGGAATTAAAATCATGCTGCTATAAAGACACATGCACACGTATGGTTTATTGCGGCACTATTCACAATAGCAAAGACTTGGAATCAACCCACAATGGTCCATCTTGTGACAGAACAGATTAAGAAAAAATGTAGGCACATGTTATACACCATGGAATACTATGCAGGCCATAAAAAAGGATGAGTTTGCGTCCATTTAGTAGGGACTGGACATGGGATGCAGCTGGAAGCCGATCACTTCTTAGCAACCTATCGCAGCCCCCCCCCAAAGAAGAGAAAAGCCAAAACACCGCATTGTTCTCACTCATAGGTGGGAACTGGAACAATGAGATCACTTGGACTCTGGGAAGGGGAAGCATCACACACTGGGGCCTATCGTGGGGAGGAGGGAGGAGGATTGCAATTGGAGATAAAATGCATGAATTGATGGGGTGTTGACGAGTGATGGGTGCAGCACACCAACAGTGGCACAAGTATACATATGTAACAAACCTGCACGTTATGCACATGTACCCTAGAACTTAAAAGTAAATTAAAAAAAAAAAAAAAAGAAAAAATTAAAAAGAAAATAGGGAAGTCAGGAAAGAAGTGATTGCTTTTATTTATTTATTTATTTATTTATTTTTGAGACGGAGTCTCACTGTAGTCACCGGGGGCTGGAGTGCAGTGGCACAATCTAGCTCATTGCAACCTCTGCCACCTGGGGTTACAAGTGATTTACTCCTGACCTCAGCCTCCCAAGTAGCTGGATTACAGGTGCCTTGACCACTTCGCCTGGCTGATTTTTTGTAGTTTTAGTAGAAACAGGGTTTCACCGATCTTAGCCAGGCTGGTCTGAATCCTGACTCATGATCCACCCACCTCAGCCCTTCACAAAATTGCTAGGATTGCCAGTGTTGAGGCCTGGGCCATACATTTGTTTTTAGACTCATTTCTGTACCAAATTGGCCCAATTATCTACTGTCTTGTTTTTGTTTCATGTATTTGAACCCGGAGCAGCACAGCCTCCTCGAGGGTCAAATTCCTGTCGTCATGGGACAACTTTTCTGCAAGTCCTCCGGGGTCTGGGCCATGTTGACATTCTGTTTACTTCATTGTCTTTGGGGGTTGCTTAACAAAACTTGGTGATTGACCTAAGTTTGTGTTTCCATTCAGGACACTACCATTAAGATTGACTACTCCCTTTCGCAGCCCATGTTCTTGCGTCTGCTTGATTTGTAAGCTCATTTGTTACATAGATTTTTCCTTTTGGAGATTGGAAGCCTCACTCTATGGCCAGGCTGGAGTACAATGGCCTGATCTCAGCTCACTGCCACCTCCGCTCCCTGGGGTCAAGCGGTTTCCTTAGCCTTAGCCTCCCAAGTAGCTGGACACAGGCATGCGGAACCAATGCCAGCTAATTTTGTGTTTTTAGTGAGATGCGTCACCATATTGGTCCAGTACTGTCGGGGTCTCGAACTCCTAACCTCACCTCAGGGCATCCGCCTGCTCGGCCTCCCAAAATGGTGGGGGATTACAGGCATGAGCCACTGTGCCCAGCCCATCTATATATATATATATATTTTTATATATATTATTATATATTTTTTTGGAGATGGAGTCTCACTCTGTTGCCCAGGCTGGGAGTGCCAGTGGCACTATCCATGGCTCGGCTGCAACCTCTGCTCCTGGGTTCAAGGCAGTTCTCCAGCTCAGCCTTCAAGTAGCTGAGATTAAGGTGGTGTGCCTCACCGTGCGCCGGCTAATTTTAATTTTTTTTTTTTTTTTTTTTTTTTTTTTTTTTTTTTGTTTTTTGAGGACGGATCTTGCTCCGTTCGCCCGGGCTAGAGTTGGCAGTGGTCGGATCTCGCTCACTGCAAGCTCCGCCTCGCCCGGGTTACGCACATTCTCTTGCCTCAGCTCCCGAGTAGCTGGGACTACAGGCGGCCCGCCACCTCGCCCGGGCTAGTTTGGTGTTTTTTGTACTTTTAGTAGAGACGGGCGGTTTCTTTCACCATGTTAGCCAGGACTGGTCTCGATCTCCTGACCTCGTGATCCGCCCGTCTCGGCCTCCCAAAGTGCTGGGATTAAAAATGGTAATAAAAATTTTAATATTTTTAATAGAGACAGGATTTCACCATGTTGTATAGGCTGGTCTCGAACTCCTGACCTCAAATGATCCACCTGCCTTGGTCTCGCAAAGCGCAGGGATTACAGGCATGAGCCACCGCATCCAGCCTGCTATGTAGATCTTGTTTTCTTTGGAATGTCTGAGCTATGCTGGAATGGGGTACCCAATGCTGCTGTTTCCATCCCCACATGATGTTTTAAATCCCACGAGAGTCTAGGCTAGCAATGGAGTGAAGCTGAAAAAATGAAAGCAGGAAATCCAGAGACACAGAAACAGATGAGGCTTTCAACAGAGGCCCGAAAATAGACAGAAATCATGAGTCAGAGCAGAGCCCATAGGGGCGGTTCAGGAAGGCAAGGTCTGTAGGGGAAGCTCGGGTGTCACCTCTGTGCCAGGTGGAGGAAATGTTGAGTGGGTGGAAGGCTGTGTGCATCTGCTGGGGAGGCAGTAGGCAGATGGAGAGATCAAGTCACCCAGAATTATCCCCAGAGGTTCCTTCCCATTCCTGTGGGCGGGTGAGCTCTGTTTTCTGAGCTGCCCAGAGAGCTGGATGAGATAGACATGGAACTGACCATTGCAGAAACCAGGGCTTTTTGTGCCCCTGAGTAGGCAAAGAGCTCCCTGTGGATTTGCCGTAAAAAGGTCTATCAAGGTGGAAGAAAGTGAAATTCTAGAGAAATTAATACAGGTGAAAAGTGGGCAGGAGTGTTCTTGGAAGTAGAAATGCTGTTGGAACGCTAATAGGCTTGGGAAGAAGCTATTTTGTGGTGAATACCCATTGTTTCGGGGGTGGGGGATCCACATTTTACTCTGTACTTGGAAGATGCTTTTCACTGTCCAAAAGTGGGAGTGGGCCAATTTTCTCCTATCACAGGTGTATGACGGTTCCCAAAGTAATAGCACTGGGGATGGGGACGGCTCCTCAGACCATTTAATTTTGTACCCTGCAGCCTTTTGGTGTTATGGAGAACTTTTATTTTTTTATTTTATAAAAAGAAATAGGGAAGTCAGGAAAGAAGTGATGCTTTTATTTATTTATTTATTTATTTATTTTTTGAGACGGAGTCTCACTGTAGTCACCCGGGCTGGAGTGCAGTGGCACAATCTCAGCTCATTGCAACCTCTGCCACCTGGGTTAAAGTGATTCTCCTGCCTCAGCCTCCCAAGTAGCTGGATTACAGGTGCCTGCCACTTCGCCTGGCTGATTTTTGTAGTTTTAGTAGAAACAGGGTTTCACCATCTTAGCCAGGCTGGTCTTGAACTCCTGACCTCATGATCCACCCACCTCAGCCTCTCAAAATGCTAGGATTGCAGGTGTGAGCCTGGGCCATACATTTGTTTTTAGACTCATTTCTGTACCAAATTAGCCCAATTATCTACTGTCTTGTTTTTGTTTCATGTATTGAACCCGGAGAGCACAGCCTCCTCGAGGGTCAAATCTGTGTCTGGAACTTTTTCTGCAGTCCCTCCGGGGTCTGGCATGTTGACATGCTGTTTACTTCATTGTCTTTGGGTGCTTAACAAAGACTTGGTGATTGACTAAGTTTGTGTTTCCATTCAGGACACTACCATTGAAGATTGACCTTTACTCCCTTTCCAGCCCATGTTCTTGCGTCTGCTTGTTTGTAAGTCATTTGTTACATAGATTTTTCTTTTTGGAGATGGAGCCTCACTCTATGGCCCAGGCTGGAGTACAATGGCCTGATCTCAGCTCACTGCCACCTCCGCCTCCTGGGGTCAAGCGGTTCTCCTGCCTTAGCCTCCCAAGTAGCTGGGATCACAGGCATGCGGAACCATGCCCAGCTAATTTTGTGTTTTTAGTAGAGATGGCGTTTCACCATATTGGTCAGACTGGTCTCGAACTCCTAACCTCACTCAGGTGATCCGCCTGCCTCGGCCTCCCAAAATGGTGGGATTACAGGCATGAGCCACTGTGCCCAGCCCATAGGTTTCACCGTGTTAGCCAGGATGGTCTCGATCTCCTGACCTCGTGATCCGCCTGTCTCGGCCTCCCAAAGTGCTGGGATTACAGGCTTGAGCCACCGCGCCTGGCCAATTATGGAGAACTTTAAGCACCCGATAGGGATTAGTAACAGAGCCACACTAATGCTAACACCTGAGAAGGTTTCAGACAATTGGTGGGAGAGACTCGGCATTTGGAATGTGATAACTGGTAGGCTACCGTACAGTAATGCAGGATTTCTTTCCAGATGGCCACCCTTGATTACATTCAACTCCCCTCCTTTCAAGCTCGAGATTTTGAAGGACCTACTGATTGTCTGTCAAGATTGAAGACAGACACCTTTTTTTTTTTTTTTTTTTTTTTTTTTTTTTTTTGAGATGGAGTCTCGCTCTGTCCCCAGGCTGGAGTGCAGTGGCTGGATCTCGGCTCACTGCAAGCTCCGCCTCCCGGGTTCACGCCATTCTCCTGGCTCAGCCTCCCGGAGTAGCTGGGACTACAGGCGCCCGCTACCTCGCCCGGCTAGTTTTGTATTTTTTAGTAGAGACGGGGTTTCACCGTGTTAGCCAGGATGGTCTCGATCTCCTGACCTCGTGATCCGCCCGTCTCGGCCTCCCAAAGTGCTGGGATTACAGGCTTGAGCCACCGCGCCCGGCCTTCTTTTCTTCTAAATAGAAACCTAGGCAGGGTGTGGTGACTCACGCCTGTAATCCCAGCACTTTGGGAGAGGCTGGGGCTGGTCTTGACCTCCTTATCTGAGGTCAGGAGGTCTAGACCAGCCTGGCCAACATGGCGAAATCCCATCTCTACTAAAAATACAAAAAGTAGCCAGGCGTAGTGGCACATGCTTGTAATCCCAGCTACTCAGGAGGCTGAGGCAGGAGAATAGCTCGAACCCAGGAGGCAGAGGTTGCAGTGAGCCCAGATCGCGCCACTGCACTCCAGCCTGGGTGACACAGTGAGACTCAATCTCAAAAAATAAATAAATAAATATGAACCTAAACCATCAGAATCTTCCCCTCGCAGCCATTGCAGCCAGAACAGAAACACTGCCGGGGAGGCCGAGCCCGGACCTGGGAAGCAGGGTGCTGCACTGGGTGCCATGGGCCTTCCCTCTGCCTGGCAGCTGTCTCTACTCAGATCCCTGCAGCCCTGTTCCCAGTGAAGGAGCTGGAGTCTGTGTTAGGATTTGCTCATCCAGCTGGTGATTTTTTTTTTTTAGACGGAATTTTCACTCTTGTTGCCCAGGCTGGAGTGCAGTGGCGCTGTCTCTGCTCAAGGCAACCTCCACCTCCCGGATTCAAGTGATTCTCCTGCCTCAGCCTCCTGAGTAGCTGGGACTACAGGCATGCGCCGCCACACCCAGCTAAGTTTGTATTTTTAGTAGAGATGGGGTTTCTCCATGTTGGTCAGGCTGGTCTCCAACTCCCGACCTCGGGTGATCTGTCTGCTTCGTTCTCCCAAACTGTTGGGATTACAGGTGTGAGCCACTGCACCCAGCCCAGCTGGTGATTTTTAAAGTTAACAAAACGCTATCATGAGAAATCAGAATTTAGAAACTTCTGACAAAGAGGGACTTGTCGGGAGGGGCTCTGATGCCCTGCTTTGGGCCCTCGTGGAGATCTGGGGAGGGAGCAGGAGTGTTTTGGGTTTTTTTGTTTGTTTGTTTGTTTGTTTGTTTTTTGAGACAGAGTCTCGCTCTATCACCCAGGCTGGAGTGCAGTGGCGTGATCTCAGCTCACGGCAGACTCCGCCTCCCAGGTTCACGCCATTCTCCTGCCTCAGCCTCCCGGAGCAGCTGGGACTACAGGTACCCGCCACCATGCCTGGCTAATTTTTTGTATTTTTTTAGTAGAGATGGGGTTTCACCGTGTTAGCCAGGATGGTCTCGATCTCCTGACCTCATGATCCGCCCGCCTCGGCCTCCCAAAGTGCTGGGACTACAGGCGTGAGCCACTGTGCCCAGCTGGGAGCAGGAGTGTTTTCAAGGGTGTGTGTCTTCAGCCTTCCATTTGTCTTCGGAACCCAAAGCCCTAAATTTAGCAAACAGCTGGAGAGTGCTTTCTGAAGAGGGAGCCTCTGGATCTGAATCAGAGATGGGAACCCATGTAACCAGCCTCAGCGGGGCTCGTCAGTGTAATCACAGGTTTGGGAAGGTAGCAGGGAGGAGAGCCCATACCAAATATCGGAACTTTGCATTTAGTACCTGGATTTTAAATCCCAGTGGCCCTCTGAGAACTCTAGTACTTGTGTTTGTGCTTGACCATGGAAGGCCATTAGAGCCTGGGGGTGCTAGATACTCAAGTTGCAATCCCAGGCAGATTGCACAGTGACCGGGGCTTAGTAGGGGCTAAGTAAATGTTGTTGCCTTGACAGTGATGAGCATTATGTGCAATTTCAAAAGTACTTAAAGCATTATGGAAGGCTAGGTCTGGAAAAACCTTTTGACAAGTATGTGGAAAATATTCGCCTGGCGCGGTGGCTCACGCCTGTAATCCCAGCACTTTGGGAGGCCAAGGCGGGCAGATCACCTGAGGTCGGGAGTTCGAGACCAGCCTGACCAACATGGAGAAACCCCCGTCTCTACTAAAAACACAAAATTAGTCGGGCGTGGTGGTACGCACCTGTAGTCCCAGCTACTTGGGAGGCTAAGGCAGGAGAATCACTTGAACCCGGGGGTCAGAGGTTACAGTGAGCTGAGATTGCGCCACAGTACTCCAGCCTGGGCGACAAGAGTGAGACTCTGTCCAAAAAAAAAAAAAATTCATGGTTATAAATATGTATATTTTTTATCTAGTTTAATCTGATTTCACTTTCCCCACAAACCCTTCCTGACCATCTCCACTTGCTTATCACTGAGCTCAATTGTATACAGCTGGAGTTCCCTTTATTATTATATTTACATGTTTTATATGGGCATTTATTTTAATTATTTGTGTTTGTCCTTTTGACCTTGATCCACTCTAAGCTTCACGAGACAGAATTTGTTTTCTCTTTTATTTGTGACTTTCAAAATACTGATCAGAAAGCAGTATTTGTATTTGCTCTCCGACTGAACTTTTTTTTTTCCTTTCTCTTTGCTACTGACTCAACTATTGAGGCTTCTCTATTAGAAAGTAAAGTTGAAAGCAAACTCTTAGTGCCTAAAACTTGCGAAGAAAACTTTCCATTGCATCCTCCTTGCTCTTCCTAACACTTGTCGTCGTCTTTGTTCTGTCCCAAGATAAAGCCACCAATCCTTCCAACCGCCAGGAGGACTGGGAATACATAATTGGCTTCTGTGATCAGATCAACAAGGAGCTCGAAGGGTGAGTCTCAGCACTGTGGGGGCAGCTGAGGGAGCGGTCTGGGAAGGGGAACCACCATGGCCAAGGAGGGCCAGCCAGGTAGCCCCAGGCTTAGTGCACTGAAGTGTGTTCTGCTTGTCCGCCAGGCCACAGATCGCCGTCCGACTGCTGGCCCACAAGATCCAGTCCCCGCAGGAATGGGAGGCACTCCAGGCCCTGACAGTAGGTCCTTCAGTCTCCGGAGATGGAAGCCGCAGCCCTTCACCTGCCTACGCCATTCCTCATGCCCCCATAGCGGTTCTAATGGCTCATCCCAAAAGCCAACAGAAAGTCCTTGATACAGACTAGATAGATCTAGAATCTGTTCAGCCAGCCGTTCCACAAATGTGTGTGCGTTGTGCCAGGCCCAGGGACAAAGTTTCTCTGACTCGGTGTCCTGGGTTCTTTCCACAAGCTCACTAACAGTTGTGCAGGGGGTGGGAGGGATGTTTCCATCCTATTATCTTTGAGAAAGATGACAGGGTATTTCTCCTCCCTCCGCTGATCTCCCTAACTGCAGTTCGGTGACTGCAGTGCTATCCCTGCCAGCACAGCCACATGGTTAGTGTGTGAGGCAGAGCGGCTAAGGAAAGCAGCGCAGAGTCAGGGCCCTGAGCCTCATGTGGGGCAGGAGAAGCCTTCGTGAGGGCTGTGCTGATAGTTCAGAGTTGGCTGGGGGAAGAAAAGAGAGGTGAGTCCGTTCATTCTGTAGTTAAACATAATGCCAGTCACTAGCGAAGGTGTCGCACTGATGGCTGAGTCCCCTGGGGCTGATCTTGGTGTTTATTCAGACGGAGGGAATTTAAGGCGTGGAATGGTGCCTGGCCCTCAGTGCTTCCACATGCTCCTAAACCAAAGAGCAGCCGAGATCTGAGGAATCCGGGGCTTTAGCCTGGCTGCATTCGGGTCCTGGAAAGAGAAAAGAAATACCATCTAGCTCACATGCTCCCCTCAGTCATGTTTGCTGTAGAACGAATTCCTTAAAACAGTGATTCTCAGTGGGGCACGGTGGCTTCTACCTACAGTCCCAGCACTTTTTGGGGCCTAGGCCGGGAGGATTGCTTAAGGAAGTTCAAGACCAGCCTAGGCAACATAGTGAGACCCTGTTTCTACAAAAAATTAAAAAATTAGCCAAGCATGGTGGCACACACCTGTGGTCCCAGCTTCTCGGGAGGCTGAGGTTGGAGGATGGCTTGGGCCTGGGAAGTTGAGGCTAAAGTGAGTGGTGATCACACCACTGCACTCTAGCCTAACATAGCGAGACTCTGTCTCAAAAAAAACAAAAACAAAAACGAAAACAGTGAATCTCAACAGGGCCCTCCAGGGAACATTTAGCAATGTCTGGAAACATTTTTAGTTGTCACACATCGGGGTAGGGGTCCTCCCGGCATCAAGTAGGCAGAGGCCAAGGATGCTGCTCAACACACTATAAAGTGCAGAGTGGCCCCCCACGACAAAGAATGACCAGCCCAAAGTATCAGCCAGGCCTCATCTGAGAAACCCTGCTTTAAAATGCAGAAGCCAAGAAAGGGAGCATGGACGGTGCCCCCCCCCCCCCGCCAATAAACCGCAGTGCCAGGGACCACAGGCAGCACAGGAAAGCCGAACTGGAAGTTAGGGAGATCAGTGGAGGGAGGTGAAATATCCTGTCATCTTTCTCAAAGATAACAGGATTTAAACATCCCTCCCACCCCCTGCACAACTGTTGGTGAGCTTGTGGAAAGAACCCAGGACACCGAGTCAGAGAAACTTTGTCCCTGGACCTCACCTCCCTCATTGTAAAACACAAGGCCAGAATCTTTAAGGAAGGCACCTTCCAGGACTGGCATCCAGGCCTTCTTAGGGTCGGGTTCTCGGGGTTTCTTGCTTTAGTCCCTGCCCAGCTTCCCCAGCAGAGGTTTGCAGTTGGAGGGACATGGTCTGTGAGCGATCCCGTTGCTTAATTGCACTGTCCCGGGCAGTGCACACCGCTTTTTGTGATGAGCTCCTTCCTGTGGGCATGTTTATTCAGCACTCTCTGGGTGCCAGGGGTCTTGCCAGTGCCAGGTCCCAGCCCTGAGCGCACCCTCACTCAGTGCCTCTCCTCTGTGCGGCTACAGGTGCTGGAGGCGTGCATGAAGAACTGTGGGAGGAGATTTCATAACGAAGTGGGGAAGTTCCGCTTTTTGAATGAGTTAATCAAAGTCGTCTCTCCAAAGGTCAGTCAGCGGCAGATTCCTCGCTCTTAGGGACTTCTTTTGTGTTATTCCCATCTCCCATCATACTGGCTTTCACTGCCCATCCAACATCTCCAAGGAACTGAGATTATTCGTGTCTTAGAGAGCTAGGCCCTGGAGGTAACGGGATGACCAAACAGGCCACAGGGACTGGCAGTTTTTTCTGAAGCGCCCACAACCCAAATCTGACAGGTGATGTGGCAGTGGCTGTGTGTTTGTCCAAGGTGAGGGCCCATGTAGTATGGGACTCTAGGCTCCCAGCACACGGCAGTTGTGGGTTTTGTGGGTTTTCTTGGCCTGTCTCACGTGGATACGGGGAGCTGGCCTCCGTCATTGCTCCGATGCTCAGCTGGCCATGTTCTGTTGCACGCTGGTGTGGCACAGCTCTGGGCCCCCACTTAAAGCAGAGGGAATACTTTTTCATGCTAAAGACATTCTCATAAACACCCTCAAGATAAAATGCAGTTTGTTTCTGGCAACTTGTGCGTGAAAATGCAGTGATGACCTCCTGGTCCCCTGCCTATCCACACACTATCCAGATGGACACAACCACACCACAGGGCGGTCCTTCCCCTCCCCACGCTATCTCACACACACTTGGACACCTGCGGATTTTTTTTTTTTTTTTTTTTTTTTTTTTGAGACGGAGTCTTGCTCTGTTGCCCAGGCTGGAGTGCAGTGGCCGGATCTCAGCTCACTGCAAGCTCCGCCTCCCGGGTTCACGCCATTCTCCTGCCTCAGCCTCCCGAGTAGCTGGGACTACAGGCACCCGCCAGGTCGCCCGGCTAGTTTTTTGTATTTTAGTAGAGACGGGGTTTCACCATGTTAGCCAGGATGGTCTTGATCTCCTGACCTCGTGATCCGCCCGTCTCGGCCTCCCAAAGTGCTGGGATTACAGGCTTGAGCCACCGCGCCCGGCCCACCTGCGGATTTTGAGTAGGACCATAGCTGCTGAGCAGCCATGGCATTGCTGTGAAGGGAGCCTTACACTTTCTCTGCCTCAAAACTGCAGTTACTAGGTCCTCTCATTTTCTCTTGCCATGTAGTACCTGGGGGACAGGGTGTCTGAGAAAGTGAAGACTAAGGTTATTGAGCTGCTGTACAGCTGGACCATGGCCCTGCCAGAAGAAGCAAAGATCAAAGATGCCTACCACATGCTGAAGAGACAGGGTACGTGTCTGCCTGCCCACAGCCTCCAGGCAGCCCTCGAAGGCTGGCCCAGGCCAGGAGAGAAGGGAAGGTTTGGGATCCCCACAGTCCCTCCTGAAGTGAACAGCATTTGTCCCCAGGCAAGGCTGAGTCGGGTTGGATGGGATAAAGTGTAGCAACCTGCCCTCCACCCTGCTACCCTTTGCAGGTCTTGATCACAGGGACGTGGCCCTTGGTGTATGAGGAGGGGTGACAAGGTGACCACAGCCTGAGTGCACGTGCTGCCATGTCCCCTTTCAGGCATAGTGCAGTCTGACCCACCAATTCCTGTGGACAGGACGCTGATCCCCTCTCCACCACCTCGTCCCAAAAACCCTGTTTTTGATGATGAGGAGAAGTCTAAGGTAAAGAGCACCCTGGGCCTGGGATTTTCTCAGATGAGAGGGGGTAGCACCAGGGCAATATGGTTTGCACTGTGCTGCGGGGAGCTCTCTGGCGTCTCCCTGGGGTAGGGATGCTGCCTCTTCCCTTCACCTCTGATTTCCTCCTCTCTCAGCTTTTAGCCAAGCTGCTGAAAAGCAAGAACCCAGATGATCTGCAAGAGGCCAACAAGCTCATCAAGTCCATGGTGAAGGAAGTGAGTGGGCCCTGGTCCTTCAGGCACGGGGTGGAGGAACCCATGACCACACAGCAGAAGCCTCTTTGCCCCTGGACACGGGCCTGTTTTGTTCTCCCCTGCTGCCAGCTGCCCTACCTGTGCCCCGGAGGCTGAGAGTGGGAGGAGGAGCACAATAGCTTCCACGGGAGCACAGAAGAGAGGAGTGGGACGGGAGCAGGGATGTGAAAGCAGAAGTGTAGACTGGGCCCCAGGCACCCAACAGTGGAAGGAGCTTCCGTGCCTCTGCGCTTGTGTCGTGGGGTAAGGTATGACCTGGCGGAAGTGGAAAGACAGTCAAGTGAAGCTCTCTTTCTCCTGATCTTCTTCATTGGGGCAGGATGAGGCACGGATCCAGAAGGTGACCAAGCGTCTGCACACGTTAGAAGAAGTTAACAACAACGTGAGACTGCTCAATGAGATGCTGCTTCATTACAGCCAGGAGGACTCTTCGGACGGGGACAGAGAGCTGATGAAGGTAGGACTGCCGACGGCAAAGGCTGCCTCCTGGGGCTACGCTGCCCTCCAGGAGCTCAGCCGGCATTTGCTGAGCACCTGCCTTCTCAGAGACACAGGCTGTGCACTTGGCAGCGTATTCATGACCTTACTCATCTGCACAGCAGCCACGTCAGTAGAGAGTGGTGTCCCCATTTGCTGCCTGGGATCAGCTGATTTGCCTAGGGTGTAAGGGCTGGATGGAAACCTGAGTCTGACTCCAGAGACCACGCCCTCGGTGCTCACCCCTGCTCTCTGCCTTTCCTTCCTGCCTTGGGGACGTTGAGACAGAGAGGCTTCCTTGTGACCCTGATGCCCATGTGGTGCAGGCCATGTTGGGTGGGTATTTTGAGTTCTGAGGAACATGCCAGCCTGGAAGGCAGGAGGGGACTGACTTCCCTTCATCCATCTTGGTGACTGCTACCTAAACCAACATCCTGGGTGACGTGGTGTGGTGGTGGCTGGCGGCAAGAAGACGTGCGCTGTGGTCCCAGCTCTGCTGGTAACTGACCCTGGCAATGGCAGATCCCCGTCATTTTCTGGGTGTGAACCCTGAATGAATTGGATGATCTCTAAGGGCCTGTGTGGTTTGATGTTTATGTCTGAGTCTCTTTCAGGAGCTGTTTGATCGGTGTGAGAACAAGAGGCGGACTTTATTTAAACTCGCCAGTGAGACTGAGGACAATGATAACAGTTTGGGTGAGTGAAAGAGCAACTGTCAGGGATGAGCCAGGCGTTTGGATACGTGGGTGGGAACTGTCACAACAGGAGTGAGAAGTCTCTCTTTCCTGCTCCAGGGGACATCCTGCAGGCCAGTGACAACCTCTCCCGGGTCATCAACTCTTACAAAACAATTATTGAAGGGCACGTCATCAATGGCGAGGTGGCCACCTTAACCCTGCCTGACTCGGAAGGTGAGATGCTCTGGTCCCCAACTCTAGACTCCTCCAGACCAGCCTCAGGTCACGACCATGAAGCTGTGGGTGTAGGCTGGCCAGCGTGGTGTTGCACAAGGCCCAAGGGGGTTCTTTGCCATTCCAAGCAGTCCTTCAGCTTCCCGGAGGCCTGGAGATGTGGGTGGGAATTTCCCCGCCTGCTTTCTCAGGCTTGCTTTGCAGCATCCCCTGGCAGAGATGCCACTGGATTAGGCCAGAGGCTGGAGCAGTAACCACTGTGCCTAGGGTGCTGCCTCCTGCCACACAGCCACTAGAAGACCCCTGATTATTCCTGTTCCGCTCTGTTGACCCATCCAGGAAACAGTCAGTGCAGTAACCAAGGCACGCTCATCGACCTTGCCGAGCTGGACACGACAAACAGTTTGTCCTCCGTGTTGGCCTCAGCACCCACTCCACCCTCCTCAGGCATCCCAATCCTCCCTCCACCACCCCAGGCTTCAGGACCTCCATGTAGCCGCTCCTCTAGCCAGGCCGAGGCCACCCCAGGGCCCAACAGCACAAGCAACGCCCTCTCCTTGCTGGACGAGGAGCTGCTCTGCTTGGGTATGGCCCGCAGGGATCTGGGAGGAAGAAGGGTATGTGGAATTAGAAGGAGTCCTGAGTGGGGCCCCAGTGTGACTGTTGAGGTGAGCAAAGAGCCCTGAGTTGTAGGTAGTCAGTGAAGTTCAGCAACCCTGAGGGCCCCAGGGCCATCCTCCCGGTGGACTCTGCCTCCTGCCCTGCACCCTGCCCCACAAACCCCCCACTTCTGCATCATGGACTGGAGGGCTTCATTCCCCTCTGGAGGCTGCCTGCAGAACAGCTTCTCCCTGTGCCTTCACCCATTGATGTCACTTGTCACCTGACCCCTCCTCAGGCAAGGCGGGGCTAGGGCTGCCCAGCTCAGTCTCTTCTCATCCAGTTTTCTTCTCTGTTGTCAGGCCTCGCCGACCCAGCCCCTAATGTCCCTCCCAAAGAGTCAGCTGGGAACAGCCAGTGGCACCTGCTCCAGGTAGGGGCACAGGATCGGTGACAGCACTACTGTGCCAAGGACCTCCACTTTCCAGTGTCATGTCTCCTGGGCTACAGGTAGCTGTCTTTCCCCTCCAGAGCCTGCCAGCTGCAGCGGGGAACAATGAGTGTTTCCGGGGCTGTCTTCTGTGCGGTCCTTGGAGGGCTGTGCCCCGCTCCAGCAGCAGGCCCTCCCCGCCAGCCCTTGGCTCACCACCTTTTCCATTGCTCACAGAGGGAGCAGTCCGACTTGGACTTCTTCAGCCCCAGGCCAGGGACCGCTGCCTGTGGCACCTCCGACGCTCCGCTTCTCCAGCCTTCAGCCCCCTCCTCAAGCAGCTCCCAAGCTCCACTGCCGCCTCCCTTCCCAGCTCCTGTGGTCCCAGCCAGTGTTCCTGCCCCCAGTGCGGGCTCCTTCTTGTTTTCTACTGGAGTGGCCCCAGCCTTGGCCCCAAAAGTTGAGCCTGCAGTCCCTGGGCACCATGGCTTGGCATTGGGTGACAGCGTGTTGCACCACCTGGATGCCCTCGATCAGCTTCTAGAAGAGGCCAAAGTGTAATGAGTGGGAGGAGATGTGGGGTTGGGCCTGAATGTGTCAGAGCCAGAGCTAACTTTGAAGGGGGTGGGGGTGCCTTGTAGTCCCATCAGTCAGGCTGGAAGGCAAGGGGTGGGCCTGGGTAAGAGCATGGCCAGGGGCCTTGGGTGAGGGTCAGTCCTGCAGCTCTGGCTGGCTCTCTGATGTGCCTTCCATCCTTCCCATCTCCCAGGACCTCAGGCTTGGTGAAGCCTGCCACCTCCCCTCTCATCCCCACCACCACCCCAGCCAGGCCTCTCCTGCCCTTTTCCACGGGGCCTGGCAGCCCGCTCTTCCAGCCGCTGAGTTTCCAGTCCCAGGGCAGCCCCCTGAAGGGGCCTGAGCTCTCCCTGGCCAGCATCCACGTGCCCCTGGAATCGATCAAGCCTAGTAGGTGTTGGAGGCTTGAGGTGGGCAGGGCAGTGGGGCCTACAGCCACAGAGCTGTAGGACATGCGATGGGTGGATCCAGGCACTGTTTGCAGGGGGTCCCTTAGAGCCAGGCAGTCCTCCCTGCCTGCATTCTCGCCCTTAAGCTCCTCACTGAGCGCCCTCCCAGATTCCGCAAGGAAGCATTGGATTCATCATGGCCACGGAGTAGCCTTGGTCCCCTCACCGCCAGGGTTCTGCTGGGTGTCTCGGGTGCTGCTCCTCCCACACCCACGTGCCACGTTCTTGCAGGCAGTGCCCTTCCCATCACAGCCTATGATAAAAACGGCTTCCGCATCCTCTTCCACTTTGCCAAGGAGTGTCCCCCAGGACGACCTGACGTGCTGGTGGTGGTGGTGTCCATGCTGAACACAGCTCCTTTGCCTGTCAAGAGCATCGTGCTGCAGGCTGCAGTGCCCAAGGTACTAGTGTCTCCCCGGGGCCAAAACGGCTTTAGCTTGACCCTATTGTGTGGAGGCCTTTGCAGCCAGCAGGTGGCAGTGTGTATGTGCACTGTGGGTTCCATCTGGGGCACCTGCTAGCTGTCTTCAAAGGAGCTTCTCTCTCTCTTTAGTCAATGAAAGTGAAGTTGCAGCCACCCTCTGGGACAGAACTCTCTCCATTTAGCCCCATCCAGCCACCTGCAGCCATCACCCAGGTCATGTTGCTGGCCAATCCACTGAAGGTGAGCAGCAAAGAACCCAGGGTCCCAGCCTGAGGCCCCAACTGCCCCAGATTAGGACCTCAGGACCACCACCTCCCAGCCGGAAGTGTTTTGACTATAGGATGGACACTTCCCTTTGCTGCCTTAGGTTAAGCAGCTGAGCATGGTTGGGGGTTGTGGGGAAAAGGGA
Organism: Rhinopithecus bieti; assembly: GCF_001698545.2. NCBI lineage: Eukaryota > Metazoa > Chordata > Mammalia > Primates > Cercopithecidae > Rhinopithecus > Rhinopithecus bieti. Next base: position 3,499,023 of record NW_016807991.1, on the reverse strand, counting down.
CCATTCCTGTAGCACAGAGAGGGTAGCAGAGTAGAGGACGTCCTGCTGAGGGGCCGCCCGGGCTGGATCTCACTTGCTGCCCTCTGTCACAGGAGAAGGTGCGGCTTCGGTATAAGCTGACCTTCGCCCTTGGGGAGCAGCTGAGCACAGAGGTGGGCGAGGTGGACCAGTTCCCTCCTGTGGAGCAATGGGGGAACCTATGACCCCAGAGGATGCTGTGATCTCCACCTTGAAGCCAGGCAGGCTGCCCTGAGACCCGGAGGGCTCTGGTCCCGTCACTCTCCATGCCCTGACGACAGTGCTTGTAGCTTTGATGTGGAACGGGGGCCCTGGGCATTTCTGCTGGGAACCAAATTGCTGCTGTGGTAACCTCCTTTGGCCCCTAAAAGGACCTGTTTTTATCTACCTGTGTGACTTGAAGTGGCCATATGCTGTCAGGGGTGGGGAGTGGCCCCTGACTTCACTGCTGTCCCGGGAACATGGACCCCAGGTTTGGCGTAGGTGTTTTCTTCTTTCTACTGGCATTCACTGAAGCCACCGGGGTGGGGGTGGGAGACTCTAAAGGGAGGCTGTCACGGCTCACTCCCCACAAGAGCCACATCCTCACACCTGACAGCTGCACAGCCCAAGGGGCCGCAGCCCTTTTGCAATTCTATGCTTCCCCCGCCAGCCAGTTCCTGCTGCCATCCCCAGGGAGGTGGGCCAAGCTCAGTGGCTGAGGAAGATACCTGGCCCGAATAAGGAACTGGCATACTGCAAAGTCCCCAGCCCTGCCTCTGGTGGACAGCATCATCCTAGAATGGCCACGGAGTAATGAGTTGTGTGCTTATCCCTGGCAGTGGCAGGCTATGTCCTATGGACATCTTGGCAGGACATGGAATTTGGCCTCATGACAGGCCCAACTAGGGATAGGAAGGAAAATGAGGAGAGCCAGTGTTTCCCCTTCTCCAGAAGCAGGTACTCAGCTTTCTGGGAAAAGCGTGCCTCCAGCCGTGGGGACAGGCCATCCTACTGACTACCTCTTGCTTGGCATGAAATAAACTGCTATCCTCCCCTTACAATCTCCCGCCACTCTGCGTCCCACTGCTTTGGCCTCCCTCTCCTCTCACCAGATGGCATGTGGTGTGGCACCCGTGGCTGGACACAGGAGGCCTCAGGATCACAAATGTTACACTAGACATACGTCTTAATGTGCTGCCCAGAAACCTCGACTGTTCCCCAGCTCCTGAGGGGCACTGTCAGCGAGATGCTGGGTCTGGAGGTGATGAGATCAGGGGCCACACTTGAGCCGAGTCAACAGACCCTATTGCTTAAACAGTGCTTGGCCTCAGCCAGCTTGTCCTGGCCACTCTGGCTGCTGGATGTGATCCTGGGACAGGGATTCCAAGCCTCCCTCACACACAAAAAAAAAAAAAAAAAAAAAAATCACCAGCTGCCATAGACACGGGGAAGCTTGCAGAGCTCAGGTGAACAAGCTCAGCAATCGGACATCTCTGGGAGAAAGGAAGGTGGCACAGACCACGTTCCCTGGTTCCTCCTTGCCCCTTGCCAGGCTTCCTTATTCCTTCCTATGGATCAAGAAGTCATACCCCTTCCCTGCCCCTCGCTGTCTTTAGCAAGCAGGTTTCACTGCTTCATTAGAACAGGACAGGTCAAAAGTGAATCATTTTTCACTAAAGAACAAATCCAAGAGCTTTCCAGAGACTGGCTGCTGCAGCCCTGGGAATGTCTGGAATTACTCTGTGGAAATGGAACTTTCTATTATGCTCTAGACATTACAGTTATTTGAGTGTTACTCGTTACTATTGAGGTCAATGCTTCGTGGCAAATGGCTGTACTGGCTATACCAACTCTGCTGCCCTTGTTTTGCTGCATGTTAAATAAAACCATTTTCACTGTACTTGGAATCTTCCTAATAGAGACGCCCATTCACCCTGATGGAGGAAAAGGTACCACCTCTGAATTCCAGATATACGTGAGTGGATAGCCTGTGATAGAACTGCCAAAGGTTTCTGTTAAAAGTGCAGGTTCCTGTATGCTTATATTTTAAGGGAACTAAATAACCAAAATGTTAAGTGTTGCAGAAGAGGTGAGGCAAGATTTCAGAAGCACAAGTATACCACCTATACCACCAAGGGTTCTTCAAATTTCCAAGACACTGTAGTCACCATAACTTTGGGGGTTTCTTTTTTTTTTTTTTTAAACAGAGATGAAGTCTCCCTACGTTGTCCAGGCTGGTCTCAAACTCCTGGGGTTGAGGGATCCTCCCAAAGGGCTGGGATTACAGGTGTGAGCCACGGCGCCAGACCTGGGGGGTGGTTTCTTATATCTAAGGAGGCACAGGAAGACAGTTCCACATCAAATAGAACATAAGATAAGGCTGGGTGCGGTGGTTCACGCCTGTAATCCCAGCACTGTGAGATGCCAAGGTGGGCAGATCACAAGGTCAGGAGTTTGAGATCAGTCTGGCCAACACAGTGAAAACCCGTCTCTATTAAAAATACAAAAAGCCGGGCACGGTGGTTCAAGCCTGTAATCCCAGCACTTTGGGAGGCCGAGACGGGTGGATCACGAGGTCAGGAGATCGAGACCATCCTGGCTAACACCGTGAAACCCCGTCTCTACTAAAAAATGCAAAAAACTAGCCGGGCGAGGTGGCGGGCACCTGTAGTCCCAGCTACTCGGGAGGCTGAGGCAGGAGAATGGCGTGAACCTGGGAGGCAGAGCTTGTAGTGAGCTGAGATCCGGCCACTGCACCCCAGCCTGGGGGACAGAGCGAGACTCCGTCTCAAAAAAACAAAAAAACTAGCTGGATGTGGTGTGCACCTATAATTCCAGCTACTTGGGAGGCTGAGGCAGGAGAATCACGTGAACCTGGGAGGCGGAGGCTGCAGTGAGCTGAGATGGCACCATTGCACTCGAGCCCAGGCAACAGTGCAAGACTGTCTCAAAAAAAAAAAAAAAAAAAAAAAAAAAAAAAAGCATTTTTTAATCTTATTACCTCAGGTTCAGACTGGACAGATAAGCTCCCTGGGTGGACTCTTAAGAACCTACATTTGCAACACATTTATTCCTTTAAAAAATCTATATACATTGCCATACAAAGATACCACAATGAAGCAGTTCTCAGGAACCTTCCAGTGAGCCTTCTCTTATAATTGCCCGAGCAAGATTTCGTGCCAGAGCGAGTCTCAGCATTTCCACCTTGGTGGTTTCTATGTCCTCATCCTGCAAAGCAGAGAGCGCCAGCATGAGACAAGAGCAGGAAGGAGCCCTTTCACACTCCCGAAGGTTCTAGCTAATCCAAAGGTAGAGAGCACTTAACACTCATAGTAGCTTCCAGAAAATTATCAATATAAAAGAAAGCAATACCAAAGGGCCATACTGGAAATGATGAACAGGAAACAGCAAAATGTAGAGCTCAGAACACTAGAATCCCTCATTTCCTCCTAAAAGAAGGTGGTGTGTGAATGACACAGGTTAAGGGGAACAGAGGCACATGTGTCCATAGGAGCCAGTGTTTCTGGAGGGAAGGGGAAGACTGAGATACAGGGAGCCTTTTCCCACCTCCACGTGGAACCATCAGCCCAGAAGTGAAAATGACCTGGAGCTGCTGGATATCAGATTCTCCACGCACAGGTCTTCTTGACGTCAAGTCCTCCAGACACTGCATCAACTCGTAAGTCTGTTCTGCTGAGAAAATCACCTAGGGAAGAAAGCCTGCCTTGCTTGGCTGCCCCCAGCCCAGGCCTACACTGGTTGGGGCAGGGGCCCATGTTCGGACGTTCTTCCTTTCATGCCTTTCGCAACAGTGTGCTTTGTATAGGAAGACCTCATTTCAAATCACACAGTGTTTCCTGTGTGAGTCTGGAATTCCAGAGGGTGTTAAGGGGAACACACGTGCGCAGGCAGAACTTCAAGGGAGGAAACACGCACGTTGCCAACAGCTACACAACTAAGCTCCAGCAGGGACTGACAAGCAAAGAAAACCACCCTGCTGCAACCTTCACCTGTTTTTGTTCCAAAAGGGGCAGGGCATCTGTTAGCAGAGTCATCCAGAAAGACCGAGGGGCAATCCCGGACGTCATCAAGGACAGAAGGAGAGAAGCTGCGTCGGCAAAACGCTTCTCCCCATACATACGGTGGAACTCGCGATACTTTCCTATGGCGAAACAAGAGTACTAGGTAACGTGCATATTCCCCCAAATTGCCCAAGTGACACCTACAAAAGTCACCCTGGCCCTAAACAAGAGAAGAAAAACCACAGACCAGCCGCTGCACAGAGCAGGAGATTTTTTCTATCTCCAAACTCATAGGCCCCAATGAGATACAGACCAAGAGCGTTCAAAGCAGACTTGGAAGAACTCCAAAGAGCCAAATCTGGGGAAACATCAGAGTCAAAATACACAACAATAGTCATGGATTAAAATAGATTGACTAGGCCAGGTGCAGTGGCTCATGCCTATGCCTGTAATCCCAGCACCTTGGGACGCCGAGGTGGGTGGATCACCTGAGGTCCGGATTTTGAGACCAGCCTGGCCAACATAGTGAAACCCCATCTCTACTAAAAATACAAAAATTAGCCAGGTATTGTGGCATGCACCTGTTGTCTCAGCTACTTGGGAGGCTGAAGAGGGAGAATTGCTTGAACCTGGGAGGTGGAGGTTGCAGTGAGCCGGGATTGTGCACTTTAGCCTGGGAGACAGAGTGAGACTCCATCTTAAAAAAAAAAAAAAAAAAAACATGGAGGCACTGGCCCAGTGCAGTAGCTCACGCCTGTAATCCCCGTACTTTGGGAGGCCAAAGTGGGCGGGTCACTTGAGGTCAGGAGTTCGAGACAAGCTTGGCCAACATAATGAAACCCCATCTCTACTAAAAATACAAAAAATTAGCCGGGCATGGTGGCGCATGCCTGTAGTCCCAGCTACCTGGGAGGCTGAGGCAGGAGAATCGCTTGAAGTCAGGAGGTGGAGGTTGCAGTGAGCTGAGATCATGCCACTGCACTCCAGCCTGGCAGCCTGGGCCACAAAGCGAGTAAGATTCTGTCTCAAAAAAAAAAAAAAAAAAGACAGACAGAAACATGGAGGCACTAAGGAGATGTGACAGCCAAACTCACGATCCTGGACATGATGGAGGATGTTTCTGGGGCCACTGATGCAATGGGAATATATGAAGGAAGCGCTGGGAGAAGTCTGATATGATCCCTCCAACCTCCCCAACTACCCACTTGTGTCCAAAGCACAGGGCACAAAACCCAGGGACTCACCCAGGAATGTCAGTCGGTCACTGAGCATCATGGCTGGCCCCAGGTTGTCAATGAGATCCAAATCAGAAAAGCAGCCTCGCTCACAGTAATCCCTGAGGAACCTGCAGGGCCAGCCCAGACATCAGAGCAGTAGTCTCAGGCCCACCTCAACCACCCAGTCCCTGGGAAGCCAACACCAGCAGTACCCACCTGTCTGACACAAGCGTGGCAAAGGCAGCATCCTTAGCACGGATGCTCCAAGAGAGGGCAGAACCTAGGCGATTGTTGCGGACGGCTTTCATGGCTAAGATCTTACAAATGCTGCGAACTTTGCGAGGGAAAAGAAAAGGTGAACGGCTTTCACTCCACAAATCACTCCATTCCTGAGCCCTGTGGGGACCAGAGTGGCCTCACAGCCTCACTCCACCCCAAAGCCACTCTGTGGGCTCTAAACGCAGCTGGACTGGCAGAGCTGGAAACTCAGGCTGATTAACAGTGTCTGGGCTCTCTGCTAAGAGTGTAAGTGCCCGTCACGGCAGGACTGGCTCTGGGAGTGTGTGTGGCTTCAAGGGTAGCAAAAGATTTTTGTTTCTCCCTACGTGTCAGCTCTTCTGTTACCTCTCCAGATGCCTCAAATCCTATCTTCCTGTGCATCATGAATACCATATGCTTTCAGAAATGGTCGTGAACATGCCAACTGTCTCTCTGCAGGGTAATAACTCATGTTTACATCACTCAACAGTGAGGGGAGAAAGGAAGGGGCAGACTTGGTCATCCTCATTCCACTCTCTCTGCTTTTCTGGAGCCACCTCCAGCACTGCTTCCCCATTGAGCCGGGCTGAGATAGCAACAGCAACCCACCTGGACAGGGAAATAGCGCCGACCCCAGCCCTGACCTCGTGGAATCAAGTGTGTGAGAAAAGGGGTGGCTCAGGCCTTTCCAGGTGGTGTGTAGATTTTGTCTCTGTTCCAGTGGATCCCTAGCTTTCCTGTCCCTCCCAAATAATTATCCCATCTCTTAGTTTACCTCTTGGCATCCACGGCCCCACCTCTCTCCAGGGTGGCTTGTGACGAGGAGAATGGCTGGGGTAGGCACAGAGTGTGACCTCAGGTTGCCCTGACTCCCACGTCCCACAGATGGTAAGGCTGGGAGCAGGGCCAGCTCACCTTGTTCAGTCATCTGCCGCTGCTCACAGATCCGCAGCACCTTGAGGGCTTTCTGCTCGGTGTTGAGAGGTATCCGCTCAATGTGCAGCTCCAGGGAGACTCGGCCCAGCTTGGGGCAGTAATCAAAGTAATCCACCCCCAGCTGCCACAGGCTGCAAAAGTTCGAGGAAGACAGACGTGAGGTGCTGCCTTGTGGCTCTGGGGACTGGCACCTGCAGCTCCCTTTCACTGACCCTTCCGTAGCCTTCAGGGAGCCAACTGGGAGAGAACAGTCCAAGCTCCAGTGGCACCCGCATGCTGAAGAGCACACGGCACAGCCTGCACCCGTGGGATCCTTCCTACCTGGGATGAGCGAACAGTCCAGAGGCGTACTCCAGCAGGAGGAACTCTCTCATGTTGGAACCGAAACTGGAATAAAACATACCAAAAGACCAAGACTCCTGGCCTGCCCTGTTCAGGGCCCCCTTCCTAAGCCCAACCTCCCTTCCAGGCATATCAGTTCACCCCACCCTCGAGGGCTTGGTGGTAAGAAAAGGAGGATCAGTGCCTCCAGGCCACTTACTAGAGGTTGTGTGACTGGAGGAGCTTGCAGTGGTCCAGCAGGTCTGTCAGGTGGGCCACAAACCACCAGTTGCTCAGGGCGATGCTGCAGATTCAGACACCAAAGCAAGAAGGAAAGTCAGGGCAGAGGCCGCGTCCCACAAGAGCGGGGGTGAGCAAGAACCCCACATGTCCTATCCCTCAGAGAGATGGGACCGGGTGTGATGGTAGCTCATGCCCATGATCCCAGTACTTTGGGAGGCCAAGGCAGGCAGATCACCTGAGCCCAGGAATTTAAGACCAGCCTGGGCAAAATGGCGAAACCCCATCTCTAAAAATACAAAAATTAGCCAGGTGTGGTGGAACACACCTGTAATCCCAGCTACTCGAGAAGCTGGGGTGGGAGGATTGCTTGAGCCTGGGAAGCACAGGCTGCAGTAGGCCGAGATCACACTACTGCACTCCAACTTGGGTGAGAGAGCACAACCATATCTCAAAAAAAAAAAAAAAAAAAAAAAATTGCTCAGAAAGTAGTTGAGATGGAGTCTTGCTTTGTCACCCAGGTGGGAGTGCACTGGTGAGATCTCGACTCACTGCAGCCTCTACCTCCCGGGTTCAAGCAGTTCTCATGCCTCAGCCTCCCCAGTAGCTGAGGTTACAGGCATGCGCTGCCACACCCAGCTAGAAAGCAGCTTTTGAATATTCTCACCACACGCACACCAAAAGGGTCACTATATGAGGTGACGGATGTGCTCACTAGCTTAATTTCACAATGTACACGTCTCTCAAAACAGTTGTACACCTTGGCTGGGCACAGTGGCTCACTCCTGTAATCCCAACACTTTGGGAGGCCGAGGTGGATGGATCACTCGAGCTCAGGAGTTTGAGACCAGCCTGGCCAACATGTCAAAAACCCATCTCCACCAAAAAAAAAAAAAGTTAGCTGGGCGTGGTGGCGAGTGCCTGTGGTCCCAGCTACTCAGAAGGCTGAGGCAGAAGATGGCTTGAGCCCAGGAGGCAGAGGTTGCAGTGAGCTGAGATCGCAGCACTGCACTCCAGCCTGAGCGACAGGACAAGACACTGTCTTTAAAAAAAAAAAAAAAAAAAAAGTTGTACACCTTAAATACATACTACTTTGTTAATCACACCTCAATAAAGCTGGGGAAAAATCAGAAAGTGGGCTGGCCCAGGGGAAAGGACACCTCAGCTTCCCAAAACAGCTGTTGCTACCCAGATTTATAGCTGATGGTTATGTCGAAACCATTAGAGAAGCCAGTGAAAAGGCTATAGGGGACCCAGGCTAAGGGAGCCAAAGCTTTAGCCTGCATGAAAGTCACCTGCCAGTGGAAGGAAGGGCTGAGACTGTGCCCGGTGTCTTCCCAAAGGATCCAGCAGCCTCCCAGGCTGGAAGGCAGCAAGCACTGAGAGCCTCTGCCCACAACACAAGTGACGGAGACCAGACCTAGTGCTGCACAAGGCCACCACAGTCTCCCTGCAGGGCCCAGCAGGCCTGAACCATACAGTTAGGTCTTAGATCACACACACACACACACACACACACTCTCACACACTCTCTGTCTCTCTCTCAAGGATTCTGAGTGAGCAGCCGAGACGCAGAGCAGGCGGGCAACCTCAACATTCAAGGCAGGAAAGGCCTAATTATCAGCTCCGAAGTAGCCCTCTGTTGAAAACGAGAGAACGCCGTGGAGTTGGGAAGACCAGCTACGATGAAGGTGACCCCCCTGGGCAACTGTAGCCCCAAATGAGCTGTTTGTCCTGTACTAAGGTCACTGTCAACTCCTTACCCAGGCCCCATCTTGCTTGTTGGGGGCCCTGGAGTAATCAAAGCTCCAGAGCCTCTGCCTGCTATTCTAGAAATGGGGTGTGAGGTTTGCAAACACTGCTGCACCCTGCATCCAAAGTTGTGTGCTGGGCCAAAAAACAAGTCAGAAGATTCTAGATTCAGCAGACATTAAACTGGAACTCTTCTTAGGTTACTGAAGGAAGACTTGTCACCTTTTAGCTCGATACTTTTGGAGGACTTGAAGGGCACCAGGAAACTGCCGACATCTTGCCCAACTCCCAGTGAAGTGTACCCCAGCTCTGTTTCCTCTTGCCAGAGAGCAAGGAATTGGCCTGTCTTCAGAGGAAGCTGTAAGCCAGGAGGGAAGAAGGGACCCTGTGGAGGACCCCGTGGAGGAATCCTGCCATCTTTTCAGCTGAGGGGTTAACAGTCAAGCATGCCCAGCCAGGCGCTGACAGACAAACCCCTGGCCCTTTAGCAGGGCTGAGGAACTACAGCCTCTGAGTCAGGATTCCCTGGCTGCCTTTTCTGCCCCTAAGGGTCTGGCATTACTACTGACATAGGAGTAAATCAGGGGCCCACTTAGAAACCTCCCTTCTCCATGTTCATATGAAGGTGGTGTGAACAGGAAAGAAAAAAGAGAAAGAAACCTTTCTAATGCCTTTAAAAAGGCATGCCAGCAGCCCACGGGCTCAAGTCCAGAAAGAGACACACTTCCCTGCCCCCCAGAAGTGTGCATAGGTCTGACTGATACATCCCATGAGAAAACATGTGCCCACAAGAGCCCAACTCAATCTTTCCCCAGAGCCAGGAGGGTACACTTCTAAAACTGCTACTGTCTCTCAAGACATTTCAGCCCGTTTCACAATTTCTGGGACAAGCTCTGCTTTTCTGTTCCTCTTTCAAAACAGGATAGGAGGTAGCCTCGCCATCAGAGAAATGCAAACTCCAAGATTTCCCACTAACAGAGCTCAGATCCCTTCCTGCTTGTGAGGGTGGAGAGAGGCCGAGACTGGGGGACTGTGAGCCTAACCCTTCCTTGTCTGTGTCCGGCACGAGTGTTGTTGTTCACCCCTCTTCATTGGTACTTCTCTTTTTCTTCTGCCACTGGAAACAGCAGGACGCTTTCCCCTTTTATACTCCCTGCATCCAAGAGACTTGTTCTGCTCAAATCTGTTTTATTCCTAAAAATTCAGATACAGCTTATAAAGGAAGCCCTGGTGAAATTCATTCACTGTTATAATGGACAGGAAATTTAGGAATACTCAACTATGGGCAGAGACACCAAAAAAGCCAAATGATGATGTGTTTGCGTGTTGTTAAGTTATTCTAATTTCTCCATGCAGGGACTTCCCACGATGTTTACAGGCCTGTGAAAATACTGACACGAAACTTGACTCTCAGGCCGGGCATGGCAGCTCACGCCTGTAATCCTAGCACTGTGGGAGGCTGAGACAGGCAGATCACTTGAGCTCACGAGTTCAAGACCAGCTTGGGCAACATAGTGAAATCTCATCTCTACAAAAAAAATAATAATAATTAGCCAGGCATAGTGGCACACACCTGTAGTCCCAGCTACCTGGAAGGCTGAGGCAAGAGGATCACTTGAACCCAGGAGGTCAAGGTTGTAGAGAGCTGAGATCACTCCACTGCACTCCAGCCTGGGTGACAAAGTGAGACCCTGTCTCAAAAAAAAAAAAAACTTGGCAGGGTGCAGTGGCTCACACCTGTAATCCCGGCACTTTGGGAGGCTGAGGTGGGCAGATCACCTGAGGTTAGGAGTTCCAGACCAGCCTGGGCAACATGGTGAAACCTTGTCTCTATTGAAAAACACAAAAATTTGCTCGGTGTGGTGACGGACACCTGTAATCCCAGCTACTTGGGAGGCTGAGGCAGGAGAATCGCTGGAATCCAGTAGGTGGAGGTTGCAGGGAGCTGAGATTGCGCCACCGCACTCCAGTCTGGGCAACAAGAGCAAAACTCTGTCTCAAAAAAAAAACAAAAACAAACAAACAAAAAAAAAAACCCAGAAACAAACAAACACACAAAAAACTTGTTTTTCATTCCCCAAATCTAGAATCATTTTCTTGAAGCCCTGGCTTTCTTTTGGCCAAAATAAGAGCAGGCAGGGCTAAGGAAACTCTTCCCATGCCCAGATCTACAAAGAGCCAGTTGAGGTCAGTGAATCTGACACCTGATCAAGGCCATCTTCTGCTATTACCCACTTCCTCCCTTCCCAGCAGGTCTTCAGTGCAATGCCCACCATCCAGGGTGCACAAGAAGGAAGGGGACATTCTTTCTGACTTACCATATATGGAGAGTTCTGGAAAGGTTTACCTTTGATTCATTATGTTTGGCACTCCCTTTCCTGCCTTGCTAAAGTTTCAGTGCAATGACAGAACACCTTCTTTTGGATAGAGGGCTGGAAATTCTGAATAATACCCAGCCTCAAGCTCGGTAGTTCAGTAGCTCACGTCACTGGAGTGAGACTGTTGGAACATGCCATCCCATAAGGTGACTACATGTCCATTAGGTGCCAAGAAACAGGCTTGCTGGCTTTTTCTATATTTTAAATGTCAAAGTAATTTCCTGCAATGTTATTTTAAATAAACATCCCTAAAATAGAAACAGTTATGTATATGGTAGCCCTCAAGCCTCCAGGAAGTCCCCAAGCTCACCCAGGGAGAAGCCATTATCTACCTGTAGCAGGCCAAGCAGGGGAGCAGGTGCTATGGTTTGAAGGGATCCTCTCTAAAACCCCAGTTTTGCCAATGTGATAGTATTAAGAGGTAGGGCCTCTGACAGGTGATTAGGCCAGGAGGACTCCTCACTCATGAATGTGATTGGGTGCCCTTATTTATTTTTATTTTTTTTTGAGATGGAGCCTTGCTCTGTCGCCCAGGCTAGAGTGCAGTGGCCGGATCTCAGCTCACTGCAAGCTCCGCCTCCCGGGTTTACGCCATTCTCCGGCCTCAGCCTCCCAAGTAGCTGGGACTACAGGCACTCGCCACCACACCCGGCTCGTTTTTTTGTATTTTTTAGTAGAGACGGGGTTTCACCGTGTTAGCCAGGATGGTCTCGATCTCCTGACCTCGTGATCCGCCTGTCTCGGCCTCCCAAAGTGCTGGGATTACAGGCTTGAGCCACCACGCCCGGCCTGGGTGCCCTTATAAAGTGACTTGACGAAGGGAGTTTGTCCTTCTTGCCCTTCCACCACATGAGAACACAGTGTTCAAGGTGCCATCTTGGCAGCAGAGAGCAGCCCTCACCAGAAACATTGCCAGTGCCTTGATCCTGGACTCCCTAGCCTCCAGAACTGTGAGAAAATCATCTTTTTCTTTATAAATTACCTGGTCTCAGGTATTCTGCAATAGCAGCATGAGATGGACTAAGATAGCAGGTCTGAGGAAAGAAGGGTAAGGAAGAACAGGCCACTCTAGAAACGGATGGTGGTGATATTTGCACACCTAAAAATGGTAACAGTGGGGGGTGGGAGAGATCCTACCTGCACTCTTTGATCACTTGATGGATATCAAACTCAAAGGCTGCCAACAGGATGTTGTCCAGGGGTTCTGGGCTGCTCTCACCTCCCAGAAACAGGTCCAGGCTGGACTGTGGAAGGGTGATGAGACACTCAATCCCGAGGATGGAAGCAGAGACTCAGGGGACAGGCAGAGCTGCTGTATAAGGAATCTCAGAGAAGGGTGCCATGTTCTTTCACTAAGGGCCAAAGGAAAGGGTCTTCCTGTTCCTCGGGGACAAATTCAAAGAGAATGACCCATCACAGCGCCACCAGGACTCCTACCCCCACCCTTGCCCACCCCAAGCTCACTCACCTGGGCGTAGTAGTGCAGATCAATGGGTTTTACTGTGGGATTGGAGTACAAGAGCCGAGTCACTAGGAAATGATACCAATTACTCAGAAGTTCCTTCTGCTCTAACAAGGCAGCTTCGTCTCCCAGCATAATCTGAGGAAGAGACATTTGTGCTGAACTCTGTCCTCTTTTCAGGGGTACCTTCTCCATAATGCTCCTGCCCTCTGCTAGGGCACTGGATTTCAACTAGTCTGAAAGCTCTCACCATCATGGCAGAGCAACAGACAGCCCTATCCAAAGAGGACCAAGCTTCTGCCACTGCTGCACTGGATGCCACAGCCCCCACAGGGAGCCAACATGCATGCAATCTGAACTGCTTCCCAGACCTTCAAGAGAGACTCCAGGTGAGGGTTGGTGGCGAATGTGCTGTCCTGGAGATACCGCTCACATTCCTCGTGCCAGTGCTGCCACTTCAGCTCCAGCTCTGTCAGTGTCTGGGTGTTCCCGGGCTAAGGGAGAGACCAGCCATGAGATGTCATCCCACCCAAACCCTTTACATTTAGTGAATCACCTATCTCCTGTGACCCAGTAGAGCAAAGCTACCCCTACGTACACTGAGAATGGGCATTGTCCTCATCAGGTCTCCCATGATTCGGCATATGCCTGCAGAGGCGGGGCTGGCGTCGGCTTCCTTGGAGAGCATCTGTCGGGCCTCATCCAGCCGGCCCTGCAGCACCAAGATGGTCACCTGGGAGGAGATCCGGGCGCATGAGCACTAGCAGGAGGCCAGTCCCCTCACCCCACACTTTGGCTTTTTTTTTTTTTTTTTTTTTTGAGATGGAGTCTCGGCTCTGTCGCCCGGGCTGGAGTGGGCAGTGGCCGGATCTCAGCTCACTGTCGACACACAAAGAAAGCTCCGCCTCCCGGGTTTAGCGCGCCATTCTCCCTGGCGTCAGCCTCCATGAGGTAGAGCTGGGACTCACAGGCGGCCCGCCACCCTCAGCGCGGCTAGATTTTCTGTATTGTTTTTAGTCAGTGAACGGGGTTTCACCGTGCTAGCCAGGATGCTGGTTCGAGTCGTCCTGACGGCTCGTGATCGCGCCCGTCTCCGGCCCTCGCGCCCAAAGTGCTGGGATTACAGGCTTGAGCCACCGCGCCCGGCCTCTTTGGCTTTTTTTTTGAGACGGAGTCTCGCTCTGTCGCCCAGGCTGAAGTGCAGTGGCATGATCTCGGCTCACTGCAAACTCTGCCTCCCGGGTTCATGCCATTCTCCTGCCTCAGCCTCCCAAGTAGCTGGGACTACAGGCGCCCGCTACCACGCCTGGCTAATTTTTTGTATTTTTAGTAGAGACAGGGTTTCACTGTCTTAGCCAGGATGGTCTTGATCTCCTGACCTCATGATCCGCCTGCCTTGGCCTCCCAAAGTGCTGGGATTACAGGCGTGAGCCACCGCGCCCGGCCACACTTTGGCTTTTTAACTCCTTACACGTAGGCTTCTTTCTGCCCCTGAGTCGGCCCTGGGAAGAATGATGGCTCTTTCCCTCCAGAAGTAACCTATCACATCCAGTCTCATGGCTTTGCCACTTCCACCATGTTTTTCAAACAGCCAGCTATAGTCCGTTATAGCCTGTGACCAGATTTTTTTTTTTTTCTTCAGAGTTTTGCTCTTTCTGCCCCGGCTGGAGTATAATGGCACAATCTTGGCTCACTGCAACCTCCACTTCCCGGGTTCAAGTGATTCTCCTGTCTCAGCCTCCTGAGTAGCTGGGATTACAGGTGCATGCCAGCACACCCAGCTAATTTTTGTGTTTTTAGTAGAAACAGGGTTTTACCATGTTGGCCAGGCTGGTCTCGAACTCCTAAACTCAAGTGATTCCCCACCTTGGCTTCCCAAAGTGTTGGGATTATAGGCATGAGCCACCACGCCCAGACCCAGCTTTTCAAAAATAAATGAAACAGAAACATGTTCCTCCACCCGCTTCCCCCAACCCCTTCTCCACCATCATGGTGTGTGCTGTTGATTCTTTCTCCCACCATCTTCTCACAAAACGTTCAGGATCATGGAATTCCTGGCCAAGAAACAAAAGCAAAATCATCCCATTCCCCAGTGGATTCAGATTAAAACTGGTAATACAGGGCCAGGCGTGGTGGCTCATGCCTATAATCCCAGCACTTTCAGAGGCCAAGGCACGCAGATCACAAGGTCAGGAGATTGAGACCATCCTGGTTAAACATGGTAAAACCCCATCTCTACTAAAAATCCAAAATAATTAGCAAGGCGTGGTGGTATGCACCTGTAGTCCCAGCTACTTGGGAGGCTGAGGCAGGAGAATCGCTTGAATCTGGGAGGTGGAGGTTGCAGTGAGCTGGGATTGTGCCACTGCACTCCAGCCTGGGCGACAGAGTGAGACTCCATCTCAAAACAAAACAAAACAAAACAAAACAAAAAACTGCTAATACAGTTAGCTACAACCCCAAGAGGAGGGACTGGAGAAGAACCAAGCTAGGTCTGCCAGGAATTACACATGAGATGCAGCACATAAGACTATCATCTTATCACAAGAAGCTGAAACTGTCACCACTATCTGGAAAGGTGTACATACTTTGTTGAGAAAATGGTTTTTCTCTGATTATAAGCTCTACACTGGTAGGCTGGTTCAATAATAAATATGTAAGAAGTTTTGTTTGGAAAAAAATTGAAATAATAGAAAATGTCAGAATGCATTAAATAAAATGGTTCATAAAAGTTTCAGTTCAAATATAAATATGTAAAATAAATACACTCAGGCCGGGAGCGGTAGCTCACATCTGTAATCCCAGCACTTTGGGAGGCCAAGACGGGTGGATCACCTGAGATCAGGAGTTTGAGACTAGCCTGGCCAACATGGTGAAACCTTGTCTCTACTAAAAATACAAAAATTAGCTGGGCATGATGGTGTGTGCCTGTAGTCCCAGCTACTCGGGAGGCTGAGGAAGGAGAATCATTTGAACCCGGGAGGCAGAGGTGGCAATGAGCCGAGATCACGCCACTGCACCCCAGCCCGGGCGACAGAGTGAGACTCCATCTCGAAAATAAAATAAAATAAAATAATAAAATAAAATAAAATATAAAAAAAAATAAAAATATAAAATATAAAACAAAATAAAATAAATAGGCGGGCCGCGGTGGCTTCAAGCCTGTAATCCCAGCACTTTGGAGGCCGAGGACCGGGCGGCATCACAAGGTTCAGGAGATCGAAACCATTCCTGGCTAACTGGTGAAACCCCGTCCTCACTGAAAAAAAATAACAAAAAACGTAGCTGGGCGAGGTGCGGGCGCCTGTAGTCCCCCAACCTACTTGGGAAGGCTGAGGCAAAGGAAGAATGGCGGTGAACCCAGGAGGCAGAGCTTGCAAGTGAGCCTGAGATCTGGGCCACCTGAAACTCCAGCTGGGCGAACACAGCGAGACTTTCCAATCTCAGAAATAGTAAAATAAATAAATAAAAAAATAAAATAAAATAAATAAAATAAAAATACACTTAACCAAATAGTCCTCACAGTTCATTCTTTATCTATGAATCTGCCTACTCACTAAAATTTATTTGTAACCCCCAAATCAATATTTGTGGTACTTTCAAATCAAAATTCATGGACATGTACAGAGTGGTAAGAATATTGAGTTGCTTGACACACACTAAACAAGGCTTTATTGTGATGCAGTTAATGCTACTTTTTTTCATTTGTGTACATTTTGTTGGGTCCCCAGGTATAGTACTGAGGTGCTTTCTAGTGTTGCTAAGTGCAAGAACTATGGGAGGTGTTGGATAAGCTTCAGTCAGGCACAAATCACAGTGCTGTTGGCCCTGAGTTCACTGTTAATGAATCAACAATATTATGTCAAGTAAGTTGTCTCTAAACAGAAACATACATAAAACAAGTGATCGGTTATATATTGATTGGTTGAACAAAATGTGACCAGAGGCTTGCAGGAACCTAACCCTGTATTTCCCCTAGAAGCAATGGTTCAACATTCACTAATTCAGTATTCAAGGCACTGCACTCCAGCCTGGGCGACAAGAGCAAAACTCTATCTCAAAAAAAAAAAAAAAAAAAAAGGCCGGGCGCGGTGGCTCAAGCCTGTAATCCCAGCACTTTGGGAGGCTGAGACGGGCGGATCACGAGGTCAGGAGATCGAGACCATCCTGGCTAACACGGTGAAACCCCGTCTCTACTAAAAAATACAAAAAACTAGCCAGGCGAGGTGGCGGGCGCCTGTAGTCCCAGCTACTAGGGAGGCTGAGGCAGGAGAATGGCGTGAACCTGGGAGGCGGAGCTTGCAGTGAGCTGAGATCCAGCCACTGCACTCCAGCCTGGGCGACAGAGCGAGACTCCGTCTCAAAAAAAAAAAAAATCACAAATATATATACATACATATACTGATAACTCCCAACTTTTCCACTCTAGCCCAAACTTCCTTCTCTGAATTCCAGCTTTGTATATTCAAGGGCCTAGTCAACATCTCCACTTGGATCTTGAATAGGCATCTTAAAACGTAACATGTTGGACAGGCATG
This sequence comes from Rhinopithecus bieti, assembly GCF_001698545.2. Classification (NCBI taxonomy): domain Eukaryota; kingdom Metazoa; phylum Chordata; class Mammalia; order Primates; family Cercopithecidae; genus Rhinopithecus; species Rhinopithecus bieti. The sequence goes on along the minus strand of NW_016807991.1, from coordinate 3,481,899 downwards.
GGGCCTCATGCCTGTAATCCCAACACTTTGGGAAGCCAAGGAGGGTGGACTGCTTGACCCCAGGAGTTTGAGACCAGCCTGAACAACATGGCAAAACCTCATCTCCACTAAAAATACGAAAATTAGCTGGGTGTGGTGGCACGCCTTTGTAGTCCTGGCTACCTGGGAGGCTGAGGTGGGAGGATCACCTAAGCTTAGGAGGTCAAGGCTGCAGTGAGCTGTAATCCGACCACTGCACTCCAACATGGGCAAGAGACTCTGTCTCAGGGAAAAAAAAAAAAAAAACCACACACACACAAGAGAGAAACATGTCTAAAATTAAACACCAGTTTGCCTCCAACTCACCAACCTCATCCTCCCACATTCTTCTATTTCTTGGCATGCCCACATCAAATCAATCCATCAGCAAACCCCATCAACTCTCTTCAAACATATCTAGCCTACACCACCACCATCTTTTTTGTCTGGCTTAGTACAGCAGAATCCGGACTGGCCTGTTTCCATCCTTGCTGTATAGTATCAACATGGCAGCCAGGACAGCCTTTGGGAACCTAAGTAAGATCTCAGGCTTCCTCTGCTCAGCTCTCCAATGCCCCCTTACCCCATCTGGCTTAGAAGTAAAAGACTAGCTTTTACTGTGCATCAACCATGTCAACTACTTCAACCACATTTATGTCCTTTAACTAATGTAATGATCACAGCAGCCCCGTGGGACAGGTATTATTATCTCCACTACACAGATGAGGACCCTTAGGGCCATTAAGTAGCTCACTCAAGATCTCACAGCTAGTGGCTGGGCACAGTGGCTCACACCTATAATCCCAATACTTTGGGAGGCCAAGGCAGGATTGCTTGAGGCCAGGAGTTCAAAAACTAAAAAAATTGCTGGGTGTGGCGGCTCATGCCTGTACTCCCAGCACTTTGGGAGGCCGAGGCAGGCGGATCACCTGAGGTCGGGAGTTCGAGACCAGCCTGACCAACATGGATAAACCCCGTCTCTACTAAAAAAATACAAAATTAGCCAGGCATGGTGGTGCATGCCTGTAATCCCAGCTACTCGGGAGGCTTGCGGCAGGAGAATCGCTTGAGCTGAGGAAGCGGAGGTTGCTGTGAGCTGAGATCGCGCCATTGCACTCCAGCCTGGGCAACAAAAGTGAAACTCCGTCTCAAAAATAAAATAAAATAATAAAATAAAATAAAATAAAAAAATTTGGCTGGGCATGGTGGCTCAAGCCTGTAATCCCAGCAATTTGGGAGGTTGAGGCAGGCAGATCACTTGAGGTCAGGAGTTCGAGACCAGCCTGGCCAAAACAGCGAAACCCCATCTCTACTAAAAATACAAAAATTAGCCAGGCAAGATGGCAGGAGCCTGTAATCCCTGCCAAGATCGCGCCACCGCACTCCAGCCTGGGGAACAGAGTGAGACTCTGTTTCAAAAAATAAATAAAAATAAAAAATGATTGGGTTAGCCGGGTGCGGCAGCTCACATCTGTAATCTCAGCACTTTGGGAGGCCACGCAGGGTGGATCACCAGGTCAGGAGATTGAGACCATTCTGGCTAACACAGTGGAACCCCATCTCTACTAAACAAAATACAAAAAATTAGCCGGGCGTGGTGGCGGGCACCTATAGTTCCAGCTACTCAGGAGGCTGAGGCAGGAGAATGGTGTGAACTCAGGAGGTGGAGCTTGCAGTGAGCCGAGATCGGGCCACTGCACTCCAGCCTGGGCAACAGTGAGACTCTGGCTCAAAAAAAAAAAAAAAAAAAATTGGGACGGAGGGAGGCAGGCAGATCACTTGAGGTCATGAGGTCAGGAGTTCAAGACCAGCCTGGCCAACATGGTGAAACCCCATCTCTACTAAAAATACCAAAAAAAAAAAAAAAAAAAGTCACCTGGGCATTGTGGTGTATGCCTATAATCCCAGCTTCTCAGTAGGCTGAGACAGGAGAACTGCTTGAACCAGGGAGGCAGAGGTTGCAGTGAGCTGAGCTAGCGCCACTGCACTCCAGCCCAGGCAACAGAGCAAGACTCCATCTCAAAAAAACAAACAAATAAATAAATAATAAAAAACTTTAGCTGGTGCTGGTAGCACATATCTGTGGTCCCGGCTACTTGGGAGGTTGAAGTAGGAGGACCACTGGAGCCCTGGAGGCCAAGGCTGCAGTGAGTGGTGATTGGGCACTGCAGCTGGGGAACACAGCAAAATCGTATTTTAAAAAAAAAAAAAGGTCAGGCATGGTGGCTCACGCTGGTAATCCCAGCACTTTGGGAGGCCGAGCTGGGTGAATCGTGAGGTCAGGAATTCAAGACAAGCCTGGTCAATGTGGTAAAACCCCACCTCTACTAAAAATACAAAAATTAGCTGGGTGTTGTGACATGCGTCTGTAGTCCCAGCTGCTTGGGAGGCTGAGGGAGAAGAATCACTTGAACCCTGGAGGCAGAGGTTGCAGTGAGCCGAGACTGTGCCACTGCACTCCAGCCTAGATGACAGAGCGAGACTCTTGTCTCAAAAAAAAACAAAAACAAAAAAAAAAAACCCCCACCACCTCACAGCTAGTAAAAGGCAGAGCTAGAAAGCTAACCCAGGCAGTGTGGCACCACAGACCATGTTCTTAGTCACCCTGCTATGTAGGCTGCAAAAAGCTAGTCTCGGTGACAACTCAGGGGGCCCTCTCAGACTGGTATCTCTCTGTCTTTATCTCCCCAACTCATCCTTCCCACCCATCCCTACACAGCACAGCCCCTCCTGCCCCACCCTGGCTCTAGAACACAGCATCTGCAGGCCCTGCGATATGGAATGCTTTCTTCAGCCTAGCTCTCCTCACCTCCTTCAGGTCTCACCTCCAATCTCTCATGAGGGAGGCCTTCTTTGATGCCACTCCAGCACTTGCAGCCTCCCCTCTTTTTGGCACCTTGCCAGAGCACTTCACTATGTGCCAGGATACATGGTACTAGCCTATGTGTTGCTGTTCTGTCTCCACACACAGGATATAAACTCTATAAAGGCAGGAATCTTTGCCTGTTTTAGTCATGGTTATCTCCTTGGTGCCTTGCAAATAGAAGGGACTCAATAAATACTCAGTGAATGACCAGGCATGGTGGCTCACACTTGCAATCCCAACACTTTGGGAGGCCAAGGTGGGAGGACTGCTTGAGCCCAGGAGTTCAAGACCAGCCTGGGTAATACAGTGAGGCCTCATCTCTACAAAAAATAAATCTAGCCAGGCATGGTGGTGTGCGCCCGCAGTCCCAGCCACTCAGGAGGCTGAGGTGGGAGGACTGCTTGAGCCCAGGAAATCAAAGCTACAGTGTACCATGATCCCGCCACTGCACTCCAGCCCAGGCCACAAAGCGAGATCCTGTCTCTAAACAACAACAACAAACCTTAGCGAATCGATCCGAGACTCGAGCATCTGGCCCACTACTTCCTGAACAAGGCACTCCCCTTACCTGCAGAGACCTCCCAGCACCGCGAGGCCTGGAAATAGCCCCAATGGTAACAACTCCTTATTTGAATTCCAGGTTTTCTTTTTTTTTTTTTTCCTAATTAAGACAGAGTCTCGCTCTGTCACCCAGGCTGAAGTACAGCGGCACCATCTCAGTTCACCGGAGCCTCTGCCTCCCAGGTTCAAGCAATTATGCTGCCTCAGCCTCCTGAGTAGCTGGGATTACAGGCACTCACCACCACACCCAGATAATTTTTGTATTTTTAGTAGAGATGGGGTTTCACCATGTTGGCCAGGTTGGTCTTAAACTCCTGACCTCAGGTGATCCACCACCTCGGCCTCCCAAAATGCTGGGATTACAGGCGTGAGCCACCGTGCTGGGCGGAATTACAGGTTTTCTTTTCTTTTTTGTCCTCACAATCTGTTCCCAATTTCAGGTTTTATAGGTTTAGTCAACTTTCCATTAGCCCAGTCAACTAGCAATCTTCTCCCTGCCACCTCCCAATTGGGTCAGTCAGCAGAGGCGAATGGAAATATCTAACACATAGATAATACATCCATATACACACATATGACATGCTGACTTCCAAACTGATAATCCAAAGTAATGTGCAAGCTCATTTACATCCAACCCCGTAAGCACCCCAGCCCCCATCAATTGCTTTTATATCATTAGCCAGGCATGGTGGTTCGCACCTGTGGTCCCAGCTACTTGAGAGGCTGAGGTGGTAGGACCGCACAGGAGGTGGAGGCTGCAGTGAGCAAGATCACGCCACCGCACAACAGCCTGGGGAACAGAGTCAGACTCTCTTTTTTCTTTCATATTTTTATTTATTAATTTATTTTGAGATGGGGGTCTCACTTTGTTGCCCAGGCTAATCTCAAACTCCTGGGCTCAAGCGATTCCTGAGTTGGCCACCCGAAGTGCTGGCTGGAATTACAGGCATGAGCCACCACACCCAGCCAAGACCCTTTCTCAAAAAAAAAAAAAAAAAGGCCAGGCACGGTGGCTCATGCCTGTAATCCCAGCACTTTGGGAGACCAAGGCAGGCGGATCACGAGGTCAGGAGATCAAGACCATCCTGGCTAACACGGTGAAACCCCATCTCTACTGAAAAAAATACAAAAAATTAGCCAGGCATGGTGACGGGCACCTGTAGTCCCAGCTGCTCCGGGAGGCTGAGGCAGGAGAATGGCGTGAACCCAGGAGGCAGAGCTTGCAGTGAGCCGAGATGGCGCCACTACACTCCAGCCTGGGCCAGAGTGAGACTCCGTCTCAAAAAAAAAAAAAAAAAAGGTTTTGTATTACTTTTTATGTCTTCTCTTCCTTAGACCCACAAAGAAATCAAATTTCCTTTTACTCTGGAAAGTTTTCAAAGCATTATTTTTCTTACATGTTACCTCGGTTTTAGACTCTCCCATAGTCTAAATCCAAATCCAGGGAAGAAAAGATCCAAGAGAGTCTCCATAGTAACAGACTCCAAAAGCCAGCCTACTGCTGGAGGCTCGGTGGGTGTCCTCAGACCCACCCAGCGGCACCAGGGACAGTAGGACTCATGGTGGGAAGTGGGGGCCCGGCCTGTCTTACCAAGTTCCAGAAGCTGTCATGATTGCTTGGATTCTCACTGCCCAGAACATCCGCCGACAAACTGTCCACCTCGCACACATGGAGCCGGACCCAGTCAAGGAGGTGGAGGAGGAGATGGCCAGCTGGGAGGAGAGACTCTCATCACACACAAAAGCCTCAGCTTCATCTGCAGCAAGTTCCACTTTATCCAAAGAACAGAGAACGTTAAGGCAGACGCGCTGACTACACAGGTTTATCCCTTTTAAGCAGTCACACACGTGGTCCTGAATGAAGGACTGTGCTAGAAAAGCAAGTGGCCGGGCGCGGTGGCTCAAGCCTGTAATCCCAGCACTTTGGGAGGCCGAGACGGGCGGATCACAAGGTCAGGAGATCGAGACCACCCTGGCTAATACGGTGAAACCCCGTCTCTACTAAAGAATACAAAAAACTAGCCGGGCGACGAGGCGGGCGCCTGTAGTCCCAGCTACTTGGGAGGCTGAGGCAGGAGAATGGCATGAACCTGGGAGGCGGAGCTTGCAGTGAGCTGAGATCTGGCCACCGCACTCCAGCCTGGGCGACAGAGCCATACTCCGTCTCAAAAAAAAAAAAAAAAAAAAAAAAAAAAAAAAAGGGCCCTTTCCCAAAAAATTACCTTTGTGCCAGGAAGCTCCATCTTTAACTGACCCCAGAAAGGGGTGAAAATGGAATGCAGACCTCACCACCAGATTCTTCACAAATACTCAATAGCTACACAAGTAATGGCCGTTTAGGAACCAGTACTGACTAGCAAGCAGCCAGGTAGGCAATGATGATAAAAAACATATGGCCAAGGGGCTGGTGGCGCACACCTGGAATCCCAGCACTTTGGGAGGCTAAGGCAGGTGGATCACCTGAGCTCAGGAGTTCGAGCCAGCCTGGCCAACATGGTGAAACCCTGTCTCTACTAAAAATACAACAATTAGCCGGGCGTGGTGGCACATGCCTGTAATTCCAGCTGCTCATGTGGCTAAGGCAGAATTGCTTGAACCCAGGAGGGAGAGGTTGCAGTGAGCCAAGATCGCACCACTGCACTCCAGCCTGGGTGATGGAGTGAGACTCTGTCTCAAAAAACAAAACAAAAAAATAATATGGCCAGGCACGGTAGCTCATGTCTGTAATCCTAGCACTTTGGGAGGCTGTGGCAGGCAGATCGCTTGAGCCCAGGAGTTTGAGACTAGGTTGGGCAACATAGGGAAACCCCATCTCCACAAAAAAAAAAAAAAAAAAAATTAGCCAAGCCAGGAATGGTGGCTCATGCCTATAATCCCAGCATTTTGCGAGGCCAACATGGGCAGACTGCTTGAGCCCAAGAGTTCAAGAACAGCCCGGGCAACAGGCAAAACTTCCTCTCCACAAAAAATACAAAATTAGCTGGGCGTGGTGGTGCGTGCCTGTGGTCCCAGCTACTTAAAAGGCTGGGCAGGAGGATTGCTTGAGCCCAGGAAGTCGAGGCTGCTGAGCTGTGATCACGCCACTATACTCCAGCCTGGGTGACAGAGCAAGACCCTGTCTCCCCTCCCCCAGCATATACACACAAAAAATTAGCCTAGCATGGTGGTATGTGCCTGTAGTCCCAGCTACTCAGGAGGCTGAGGCAGGAGGATCGCTTGAGCCTGGGAGGTCCAGACTGCAATAGCCGTGATTGGACCACCACACTCCAGCCTAAGTGACACAGTAAGACCTTGTCTCAATCAGTCAATACAAATAAAATGAAATAAAATGGCAGAGTACAGCCAGCACTCTGTATCCATGATGTAGAACCTGCAGATACAAAGGGCCAACTGTAACCTCCTCAAAAATCCACTGGAGAAGGGAGGCCTCTCAACAACCAACTCTAATTTCAAGTTCCTCACTTCTTTAGCGAGAGTATGAATAAAATGCTAGGGCTACACAGAGGTTACTACTCATTTATGGGAAATAGCAAACATAAATCCTTAAAAGAAATGCAAAAAAGCTGCAGCAGATCCACAGAGAGCTCATACAGGCCATGACACTATACTGATCACAGTTTAATTCAAGATCAACAGAAGGCCAGGCACGGTGGCTCAAGCCTGGAATCCCTGCACTTTGGGAGACTGAGGTGGGCAGAGCACCTGAGGTCGGGAGTTCGAGACCAGCCTGACCAACATGGAGAAACCTCATCTTTACTAAAAATACAAAATTAGCCGGGCATGGCGGCGCATGTCTGTAATCCTAGCTACTCAGGAGGCTGAGGCAGGAGAATCACTTGAACCTGGGAGTTGGAAGTTGTGGTGAGCCAAGATCACGCCATTGCATTCCAGCCCGGGCAGCAAGAGCGAAACTCCCATCTCAAAAAAAAAAAAAAAAAAAAAAAAAAAAAAAAAAAAATCAACAAAAAAATTCCCATTGGCAGAGTTAACACACAGAATTGCCCTGTCCCAATTATTAGTGACAGAATTCCCAACGTGACTTTGCCTCTCACCACCTAATCCCACCCCACGTTCATAAAACTTTCTTGAGCTTAGCCAGTTCATGATGTTAACACTGACCCCCGCTTTCACACACTAGTTTAGTATTTCTCAGTGCCTGTGCCGGCTTAGCTCTCTAGGAGGCGCTCTGCATGATTCCCTTTGTAGCACCTGACAAAATGGTCAGGTTTCTTTGGGTGTTTTCTAGCGATTTCCCGTGGTTATGATGATGGAAAGAACATTCTCAGGAATAAAACACTCATCACCATGCACAGGAAAGATGAGGAAAGAGCAGAAGATGGCAGGGGACACCTATGATGTTATAAGGTGAGATTATTCCATGCTTACCCGGGGCCACTTCAATAAAAAGAATCTCACACAGGTTCCAGATGAGCTCCATTGCTGACAAAATGGAGACCTAAGGGAGAAATGGAGATAGGTTTCACCTGAAATCATTACTGAGCTTTGCTCTGAGAGCCAAGGGATAAAGCAGGCCTTGACTCACATCACAGTCATTCCTTAACCCAACAGCTGCTGCAATCCTACAGGAGGATTTCCCAGAGGGGAGTCAGCACGAGGATGTTAGGTGGCGGGATGGAGGCTAACATTTTGTTTTAGTGGTTGTGATTTTATTTTACTGTGCATTACAAAAATAACTTGGCCAGGTGCAGTGGCTCATGCCTGTAATCCCAGCACTTTGGGAGGCCAAGGCAGGTGGAATGTTTGAGTCTAGGAGTTCGAGACCAGCTTGAGCAACATTGCGAGATTCTGTCTCAACAAAAAATACAAAAATTGGCCAAGTGTGATGAGACATCCCTGTAGTCTCAGCTACTCAGGAGGCTGAGGTGGGAGGATCACTTGAGCCCAGGAAGTTGAGTCTGCAGTGAGCCATAATCGTGCCGCTGCATTCCTGCCTGGGCAGGAGTGAGACCCTGTCTCAAAATTTAAAAAAAGAGGCCGGGTGCGGTGGCTCAAGCCTGTAATCCCAGCACTTTGGGAGGCCGAGACGGGCGGATCACGAGGTCAGGAGATCGAGACCATCCTGGCTAACACGGTGAAACCCCGTCTCTACTAAAATACAAAAAACTAGCCGGGCAAGGTGGCGGACGCCTGTAGTCCCAGCTGCTTGGGAGGCTGAGGCAGGAGAATGGCGTGAACCCGGGAGGCGGAGCTTGCAGTGAGCTGGGATCCGGCCACTGCACTCCAGCCTGGGAGACAGAGCCAGACTCCGTCTCAAAAAAAATAAAAAATAAAAAAAAATTAAAAAAAATAAAAAATAAAAAATAAAAAAATAAAAAAAATATGGCCAGGCGCGGTGGCTCACACCTGTAATCCCAGCACTTTGGGAGGCCGAGACGGGTGGATCACAAGGTCAGGAGATCGAGATCATCCTAACACAGTGAAACCC
>NW_016807991.1:3465844-3470822 GCF_001698545.2 Rhinopithecus bieti | reverse complement strand
CAAAAAAAAAAAAAAAAAAAAAAAAAAAAAAAGAACTGAACATTCAGGGCCAGCACAGTGGCTCACGCCTGTAATGCCACCACTTTGGGAGGTCGAGGCGGGGGGATCACTTGAGTTCAAGAGTTTGAGACCAGCCTGGCCAACATGGTGAAACCCCATCTCTACTAAAATACAAAATTAGCTGGGCTTGGTGGTTCGCACCTGTAGGACCCAGCTATTCTGGAGGCTGAGGCAGGAGAACTGCTTGAACCTAGGGCACTCGAGCCTGAGTGACAGAGCGAGACTCTGTCTCAAAAAAAAGAAGAACTGAACATTCACTCACTCAAGTATTTAACAAGCATTTCCTTGTGAGCTAGACCTTGAAAGGGGCAAGACAATCACTGTCACCCAAAGGAGCTGCCTATCTACCTGAAGAGACTTCTGCCATAACAGGAACTGCAAAGCCACCCCAGGTGGGTGCCCAGGACACAGGACACAGTGATGCTAAAACAACAAAAGTGACTCCCCTTACCTGGCTGCTGAACTGGCGGCCACTGGCTGGATCTTTAGCAGCAACTAACGAAACACAAAACATTTTAAGTGAGCAATGGAACTCGTAGGCTTATTGTCATAGCTGAATATTCCAGGGTCTATGGCCTGAGCCTTTGTTTCCTTTAATGACAAAATTAAAAGAAATTATAATCTCTTCTAATTATGGATTTTTTTGTTATTAATGCTTCATATCCCTTCAATTCTCAAACCAAAGGCCCTCAAGTTACCAAATGGCACTTTCAACTGCAACAAAGTTACCATAAAGGTCTCTGACCTTTGTCAGAGTGGCTTCATGTATGGCTCACACCTGTAAGCCCAACACTTGGGAGGCTGATGTGAAAGGACTGCTTGAGCCCAGGAGTTCAAGACCAGCCTGGGCAAAATTAGGGAGACCCCGTCTCTACAAAAAATTTAAAAGTTATCAGAGGCTGGGCGCAGTGGCTCAAGCCTGTAATCCCAGCACTTTGGGAGGCCGAGACGGGCGGATCACGAGGTCAGGAGATCCAGACCATCCTGGCTAACACGGTGAAACCCCGTCTCTACTAAAAAAAATACAAAAAAACTAGCCAGGCAAGGTGGCGGGCGCCTGTAGTCCCAGTTACTCGGGAGGCTGAGGCAGGAGAATGGCGTAAACCCGGGAGGCGGAGCTTGCAGTGAGCTGAGATCCGGCCACTGCACTCCAGCCTGGGCGACAGAGCAAGACTCCGTCTCAAAAAAAAAAAAAAAAAAAGTTATCAGAACAAATGTCTCTGAGGAAGAGGGGATAAAATTTTTTTTTATTAGCCAGGCATGGTGGTACACACCTGCAATCCCAACTACTTGGAAGACTGAGGTAGGAAGATCACTTGAGCCCAGGAGGTGAGGTCACGGCTGCAATAAGCCACAATGTGTCTTTGCACTCCAGCCTGGGCAACCGTGTCTCAGAAAAAAAAAAGTCCAGGCACAGTGGCTGACTCCTGTAATCCCAGCACTCTGGGAGTCCAAGGCAGGCAGATCACTTGAGACCAGGAGTTCAAGACCAGCCTGACTGACATGGTGAAACCCCACCTCTACTAAAAATACAGAAATTAGCTGGGCTTGGTGGTATGCAACTGTAGTCCCAGCCACTCAGGAGGCTGGCTGAGGCTGAAGAATCCCTTGAACCTGGGAGGTGGAGGTTGCAGTGACCTGAGTTCACGCCACAGCACTTCAACCTGGGCGACAGAGTGACACTCGGTCTCAAAAAAAAAAAAATACTCTAAATGATTACCAAAAAAGTAAGGATTGTGAAAGATGGAAAAGTAAGTTTTGGACTGGAATATCAATCAAACTTTACCTCACAGTATTTATGCATAGATAAATACTCAAAATACCAACACACACACACAGGCACACAGTCCTTACTTGCAACCTGGTGCATTTCCTCCATACATGCTCTTATGACTGATCGGTAGTTTTTACTCACTCGAACCAATCTATAAAAAATGAAATAACACACAAGATGAGCCTGGAACATCTTGTAGTGCCACAAAATAAGAAAACACTCAAATAAACGTAGAAATTTGCTGGAAGAAAGAGGGGAGCCATTGTGAAGGAGCTCGTAACCTTCTGAAGCTGGAATAACTTGGGCAACAAAATAAAACGCCACAAAACAACCCATGGGCTAAAGTTAATATTCATAAACCCACACTGACATTAATTGTTGCAGATGAAATCTACTAGTCAGACCTTGTCTCAAAAAAATAGATACATAAAGTTATTTAATGGCAAGCCCAGTGGCTCAGGTCTGTAATCCCAGCACTTTGGGAGGTGAAAGCGGGCGGATCACCTGAGGTCAGGTGTTTGAGACCAGCCTGGCCAACCTGGTGAAACCTAGTCTCTACTAAAAATACAAAATCCCAGCTACTCGGGACGCTGAGGCAGGAGAATCTCTTGAACCCAGGAGGCGGAGATTGCAGTGAGCCAAGATCATGTCATTGCACTCCAGCCTGGGTGACAGAGCCAGACTCCATCTCAAAAAAAAAAAAATAAAAAATAAGGCTGGGCGCGGTGGCTCACGCCTGTAATCCCAGCACTTTGGGAGGCCGAGGCGGGCGGATCACAAGGTCAGGAGATCAAGACTATGGTGAAACCCCGTCTCTACTAAAAATACAAAAAAAATTAGCCGGGCGTGGTGGTGGGCGCCTGTAGTCCCAGCTACTCAGGAGGCTGAGACAGGAGAATGACATGAACCTGGGAGGCGGACCTTGCAGTGAGCCGAGATCGCACCACTGCACTCCAGCCTCCTGCCTCAGCCTCCCGAGTAGCTGGGATTACAGGTGCACACCACCACGCCTGGCTAAATATTGTATTTTTAGTAGATGGGGTTTCTATGTTGGCCAGGATGGTCTCGAACTCCTGACCCCAAGAGATCCGCCCACCTCAGCCTCCCAAAGTGCTGGGATTACAGGCGTAAGCCACTGCGCCCAGCCTACCTCGATGAATTGATGCTTTAGCAAAGGGACTTCATTTGAGTAAAAGGAAGACACAATATTCACAAAATTATTCAGTAGATGACACGAAACACGTAGACAGAGCAAGAATTGTGAAGTTGGTATTCCAAGGACTGAAGTTTAGGAAACAGTCTATTAATGGGAAAGCCCAATATAAGACCTTGAAATAAATCAGACCTGGACCTTGCCCTTAGGAATATGCAGGCTTCCCTTCCTCACCATCCTTCAGTCCACAGATACCACAATGACTTGTTCATAAGGGTACTTCAGAGACAGTGAATTACCGCCTAGTCACTTACTAACTTTGAAAAGTATTTAATATGAAGCATCTACTAAGGAAAAAGTCATCTTCCAGCTCCAAGTGAAGTAGAGCCACTTGCAACTCAGTAAAAATGTTGAGTTTGGTCAGGTGTGGCAGCTCACACCTATAATCCCAGCACTTTGGGAGGCCAAGGCAGGAGGATCACTTGAGCCCAGGAGTTCGAGACCAGCTTTGACAACATAGAGAGACCCTGTCTTTCAAAGAGAAAAAAAAAATGTTGAGTTCGAGAAGTGAATAGTGTTTATGAGACTGAACAGTGATCTCACAAGATTAGTTCTCCATTTCGGGTGACAATCCCTCAACACAATTTGGTCAGGACATACATGTTCCATAAGAACTGAACATTCGGCCGGGCGCGGTGGCTCAAGCCTGTAATCCCAGCACTTTGGGAGGCCGAGATGGGCGGATCACAAGGTCAGGAGATCGAGACCATCCTGGCTAACACGGTGAAACCCCGTCTCTACTAAAATACAAAACTAGCCGGGCGAGGTGGCGGGCGCCTGTAGTCCCAGCTACTCGGGAGGCTGAGGCGGGAGAATGGCGCAAACCCAGGAGGTGGAGGTTGCAGTGAGCTGAGATCCGGCCACTGCACTCCAGTCCGGGCGACAGAGCGAGACTCCGCCTCAAAAAAAAAAAAAAAAAAAAAAAAAAAAAATAAAAATTCAGGGCCAGCACAGTGGCTCACGCCTGTAATGCCACCACTTTGGGAGGTCGAGGCGGGTGGATCACTTGAGTTCAAGAGTTTGAGACCAGCCTGGCCAACATGGTGAAACCCCATCTCTACTAAAAATACAAAAATTAGCTGGGCTTGGTGGTTCGCACCTGTAGGACCCAGCTATTCTGGAGGCTGAGGCAGGAGAACTGCTTGAACCTAGGGCACTCGAGCCTGAGTGACAGAGCGAGACTCTGTCTCAAAAAAAAGAAGAACTGAACATTCACTCACTCAAGTATTTAACAAGCATTTCCTTGTGAGCTAGACCTTGAAAGGGGCAAGACAATCACTGTCACCCAAAGGAGCTGCCTATCTACCTGAAGAGACTTCTGCCATAACAGGAACTGCAAAGCCACCCCAGGTGGGTGCCCAGGACACAGGACACAGTGATGCTAAAACAACAAAAGTGACTCCCCTTACCTGGCTGCTGAACTGGCGGCCACTGGCTGGATCTTTAGCAGCAACTAACGAAACACAAAACATTTTAAGTGAGCAATGGAACTCGTAGGCTTATTGTCATAGCTGAATATTCCAGGGTCTATGGCCTGAGCCTTTGTTTCCTTTAATGACAAAAATTAAAAGAAATTATAATCTCTTCTAATTATGGATTTTTTTGTTATTAATGCTTCATATCCCTTCAATTCTCAAACCAAAGGCCCTCAAGTTACCAAATGGCACTTTCAACTGCAACAAAGTTACCATAAAGGTCTCTGACCTTTGTCAGAGTGGCTTCATGTATGGCTCACACCTGTAAGCCCAACACTTGGGAGGCTGATGTGAAAGGACTGCTTGAGCCCAGGAGTTCAAGACCAGCCTGGGCAAAATTAGGGAGACCCCGTCTCTACAAAAAATTTAAAAGTTATCAGAGGCTGGGCGCAGTGGCTCAAGCCTGTAATCCCAGCACTTTGGGAGGCCGAGACGGGCGGATCACGAGGTCAGGAG
>NW_016807991.1:3453755-3463694 GCF_001698545.2 Rhinopithecus bieti | reverse complement strand
GCAGTGAGCTGAGATCCAGCCACTGCACTCCAGCCCAGGTGACAGAGCGAGACTCCGTCTCAAAAAAAAATAAAAAAATAAAAAAATTAAATAAATAAATAAATAATAAAAAATAAAAAACAAAAAAATAAAAAATAAGACAGGGTCCCCTGCCATCAAGGAATTACAGGACTTTTGACGTGTTTTTTCCTAGAAGTGACAATAGATTTCTCAAACTCACCAATATTCCCACCAAAGTCCCTTAAAACCAATAATCAGGCCAGGTGCAGTGGCTCACGCCTATAATCCCAGCACTTTGGGAGGCTGAGGTGGGCAGATCACTTGAGGTCAGGAGTTCGAGACCGGCCTGGCCAACATGATGAAACCCTCTCTACTAAAAATGCAAAAATTAGCCAGGTGTGGTGGCACGCACCTGTAATCCCAGCTATTCGGGAGGCTGAGGCAGGAGAATGGCTTGAACCCAGGAGGCAGAGGCTGCAGTGGGCCGAGATTGCTACTGCACTCCAGCCCAGGTGACGGAGTTAAAAAAAAACAGGGCCCAGCCAGGCGCGGTGGCTCACATCTGTAATCCCAGCACTTTGGCAGGCCAAGATGGGTGGATCACAAGGTCAGGAGATCGAGACCATCCTGTCTAACATGGTAAAACCCCGTCTCTACTAAAAATACAAAAAAATTAGCCAGGGGTAGTGGCGGGCGCCTGTAGTTCCAGCTGCTCGGGAGGGCGAGGCAGGAGAATGGCATGAACCCAGGAGGCAGAGCTTACAGTGAGCCGAGATCGCACCACCGCACTCCAGCCTGGGTGACTGAGCAAGACTCTGTCTCAACAACAAAAAAAAGAAAAAACAAAAAACAGGGCCGGGCATGGTGGCTCACGCCTGTAATCCCATCACTTTGGGAGGCCAAGGCGGGTGGATCACGAGGTCAGGATATCGAGACCATCCTGGCTAACCCAGTGAAACCCCACCTCTACTGAAAATACAAAAAATTAGCCAGGCATGGTGGCGGGCACCTATAGCCCCAGCTACTCAGGAGGCTGAGGCAGCAGAATGGCGTGAACCCAGGAGGCGGAGCTTGCAGTGAGCAGAGATTACGCCACTGCACTCTAGCCTGGGCGACAACGTGAAACTCTGTCTTGAAAAAAACAGAAAAACAACCAATAATCACTCTCACACACACTCACACAGAAGTTGACCTGGGTGTTGTCCAGAATGATTCATTTGTGAAAAGCTTATGAAAGAAGTAATATACCAACACTGCCCATGCCCTAGCCATGTGAAGGGACGCTGACAAAAGTCTAACACAGGACTTCTTAAACTCCAGTGTGCTGGAGATTTTAAGATCCAACCAGAGATTTTGATTTTGATGATCTGCGGTGGGTCCCAAAAGTCTACAATTTACAAGTACCACTCCGATAATGATGAAGTTATGAACTACGATTCAAGAAAATCCTACTCTATAAATAGTACAAGAGTTTTCTGGTCTGTTGTCAGATAATGTCTCAACCATAATTTTTAGAGACAAAACTGTTACATTAATTTTCAAATCTCCCAATAATGTGACCTCATTCAATGACTTTCACATGCTTGTGTGGCCTAAATTTTCTTCTTTAGAGGGTAAGTAAAATAGGAATGTAAATAAAGCTTGTCAAGCCAGCCAATCAACAGCATTTGCATATTCCCACTAAGTCTTCCCATCACTGCTAATGTACACTGTCCAGTACTAATGCCTCAGCTAGAACCAGGAGTCTCTTATTTCTTTACGCAATCCTTAAAACACAAAAAGACAACAATGTACTTCATTTGGCTTTTCACAGTGTAGAGTGGGCTTCAACACCAAACAGCAACCAACTTACTGAGATTTTCTGGATTTTCCAGTCAACTCTTCATCAATTCTCTGGAGGCCCAAAAAGATTCCATGGGATTCATTGAAGAGTTTTCTCAAGATTTGAGAGTAAACATCTACATCCTTACGGATGATATAGATAAAGGGGCAACTTGGCACCATCTCTGATTTTTCTGAAACAAAACAGAAAAAAAAAAAAATTTAAAATCTATTAGGATCATCCCCAAAAGTCCATCTACTCTAAAAAAAATGTTTTGTGGCCGGGCACGGTGGCACATGCCTATAAGCCCAGCACTCTGGGAGGCCAAGGTAGGCGGATCACGAGGTCAGGAGTTCGAGACCAGGCTGGCCAACACAGCAAAAGCCTGTCTCTACTAAAAATACAAAAATTAGCTGGGTGTGGTGGCGCGTGCCTTCATTCCCAGCTACTCAGGAGGCTGAGGCAGGAGAATTGCTTTAACCGGGGAGGCAGAGGTGGCAGTGAGATCGCACCACTGCATTCCAGCCTGGACAGAGCGAGACTCCATCTCAAAAAAAAAAAAAAAAAAAAAAAAAAGAAAGAAAGAAAACAAATCAAATGTCAAGATTCCAGTTTTATCCTGCTACTGGAAGGAGACTGTATCAGGAAAAGAAAAAGATTCACATCCTATCCAATAGCTGATGGAACTTAGGAAAATCAAGCCAAGGACAAGCTATGTCACTCTCCAGCTCCATCTGTGCTTTGGATGCTAGCTCAGCCTACAGAACTATTATTCAGCTGAATCCATGCTGTCGACACAAAAGTGATGGCCAAGCATCTGCAAGGTTCACAATAAGAAAGCTACTGAGGAATTTGGTCACTTTGGACAAAGAAAACAGATAAAAGCTTGATATTTTAAATACGAAGAAAATTTTCATGAAAACTATTGTTAATTTTTTTCCAGGATTCAACATCTTCAAGATCTCAAAATCAATGAAAATCTAAAATAGCTAACATTTCAAAATAAAATGCCAAAATGCAGCAGGATCACTTGAGGCCAGAAGTGTGAGACCAGCCTAGGCAACAAAACGAGACTCCCATCTCTACAAAAAAAAAAAAAAAAAAATTAGCTGGGTGTGGGGGCACGATGACCTGTAGTCCCAGCTACCAGGAAGACTGAGGCGGAGGATCACTTGAGCCCAGGAGGTAGAGGCTGCAGTGAGCCATGATCACACTGTACTCCAGCCTACGTGATACAACAAAACCCTGTTGTATCTTGAAAACAAAATAAAGAAAATTAAAATGGAACAAAACAAATTCAACTGTTTCAGTCCACAACTAGTCAAATCTGAGGTAATAAACAGAAAAACAACCAAATGTGCCAAGATGGACAATTTGGAAGGAAAAAAACCCCTACCTTTTTTGCTGAAGGAGGTTTCACACACCAGCATCTCCCCTGGACCCCAGTCAAAACACATTTGGTTCTTCTTGGAATTCACGCCTGGAATCACCTAGTAAAATAAGACATAGAAATCTAAAATGAAGAATGTTCTTCTTACTGAAGTCGTTCTTTTTTTTTTTTTTTTTTTTGAGACAGCGACTCACTCTGTCTCCCAGCCTGGTGTACAGTGGCACAATCTCAACTCACTCCAATCTCCGCCTCCTGGGTTCAAGGGCTTCTACTGCCTCAACTTCCTGAGTAGCTGGGACTATAGGTGTGTGCAACCATACCCGGCTATTTTTTTTTTTTTTTCATTTTTAGTGGAAACAGAGTTTCACCATATTGCCTAGGTTGGTTACAAACTCCTCAGATCAGGTGATCCACCCACCTCAGCCTCCCAAAGTGCTAGGACTACAGGCATGAGCCACCCCACCCGCCTGGCTGAAAAACACTTTCCACCATGCCGGCCTGGCTGAAAAACACTTTAAGTGAAGAGCATAGCTGGTCCTGTAATAACATTGTATCCTTCAATAACATTTTCTTATAACACTAGTAAGAAAAATTCATTTTGTGCTGGGCACAGTGGCTCCCACCTGTAATCCCAGCACTTTGGGAGGCTGAGGCGGGCAGATCATCTGAGGTCAGGAGTTCGAACTCTTGTTGCCCAGGCTGGAGTGCAGTGACGCGATCTCACGATCTCTGCTCACTGCAACCTCTGCCTCCTGTGTTCAAGCGATTCTCCTGCCTCAGCTTCTTTTTTTTTTTTTTTTTTTTGTAATTTTAGTAGAGACGGGGTTTCACCATATTAGCCAGAATGGTCTCGATCTCCTGACCTCGTGATCCGCCCGACTCAGCCTCCCAAAGTGCTGGGATTACAGGCTTGAGCCACTGCGCCGGGCCCTGCCTCAGCTTCTTGAGTAGGTGGGATTACAGGCATGCGCCACCATGCCAGGTTAATTTTTGTATTTTTTTTAGTAGAGACGGGGTTTTGCCATGTTGGCCAGGCTGGTCTCGAACTCCTAGCCAGGTGTGGTGGCTCACGCCTGTAATCCCAACACTTTGGGAGGCCGAGGTAGGCGGATCACGAGGTCAGGAGTTCATGACCAGCCTGACCAAGATGGTAAACCCCATCTCTACCAAAAATACAAAAATTAGCTGGGTGTGGTGGCACCCACCTGTAATCTCAGCTACTCAGGAGGCTGAGGCAGAAGAATCGCTTGAACCCGGGAGCCAGAGGTTGCAGTGAGCTGAGATGGCGCCACTGCACTCCACCCTTGGTGACAAAGTGAGACTGCGTCTCAAAAAAAGAAAGAGGCCAGGCCGGGCGCGGTGGCTCAAGCCTGTAATAGCATTTTAGAGAAGGCCGAGACGGCGTCACGAGGTCAGGAGATCCAGAGCATCCTGGCCTAACACGGTGAAACCAGCCGTCTCTACTGAAAAAATACAAAAAACTAGCCCGGGCGAGGTGCGGGCCCCGTAGTCCTCAGGCCAAGCTCGGGAGCTGAGGCAGGAGAATGGCAGTAGGCCGAGCTTTGCAGTGAGCTAAATCGCGGCCACTGCCGCCCATGCCTGGGCGACAGAGCGCAGAACTCGTCTCAAAAAAAAAAAAAAAAAAAGAAACAGGCCAAGGCCCGGATGCCCGGTGCTCACCCTGGAATCCCAGCACCTTTGGAGGCCGCAGACGGGCGACACGGAGTCAGGAATCCAGACCCATCCTGGTCACACGGTGAAACCCAAACGCTCTACTAAAAAAATAAAAAAAAACTAGCCGGCCGAGTGGGCGGGCGCCTGTAGTCCCAGCTAACTCGGGAGCTGAGGGCAGGAAATGGCGAAAACGCCGGAGGCGAGCCTTGCAGTGAGCCGAGACGGCGCCACTGCACTCCAGCCATGGCCCGACAAGGTCGAGACTGTCGCCTCAAAAAAAAAAAAAAAAAAAAAAAAAGAAACAGGCCCAGCCGCAATGCTCACACTGTAATCCGCAGGCACTGTGGGAGGCATGAGGGCGGGCGATCGACGAGGTTAGAGATCCAGACCATCCTGCCTAACACAGCGCACACGTCCTCTACCTTAAAATAAAATAACAAGGCCGGGCGCGTGGGCGTCAAGCCGGTAATCCCAAGCACTTTGGAAGGGCCGAGACGGGCGATCACGTAGGTTGCAGGAGATCGAGACCCGTCATCCTGGCTAGACACGGTGAAACCACCGTCTCTACTAAAAATACAAAAAACAAGCGCGGCGACGGTGGCGGGCGGCCTTAGTTCCCAGCTACTCGAGAGGCTAGGCAAGAGAATGGGCGTAAAACCTGCGGAAAGGCGGAGTCTTGCAGTGAGGCGAGATCTGCCACTGCACTCCAGTCGCGGCGACAGAGCGATGACTCTGCCGTCCAAAAAAAATAAATAAATAAATAAATAAAATAAAATAAAATAAAATACAAAACAAAATTAGCCGGGCCTAGTGGTGGGCGCGTGTAGTCCCAACTACTGGGGGAGGCTGAGGCAGGGGAATGGTGTGAACCCGGAAGGCGGAGCTTGCAGTGAGCCCAGGGGGGCGCCACTGCACTCCAGCCTGGGCGACAGAGCGAAACTCCTTCTCAAAAACAACAACAAAAATGAAAGACCAGAAATCGGCCAGGCGCGGGGCCACGCAGTGGCTCACGCCTGTAATCCCAACACAGTGGGAGGCCTAGCTGGGTGGATCACAAAGTCAGTTCAAGACCAGCCTGGCCAACATGGTGAAACCTCATCTCTACTAAAAATAAAAAATAAAAAAAGGCCAGGCACGGTGGCTCACACCTGTAATCTCAGCACTTTGGGAGGCCGAGGCATGAGGATCATGAGGTCAGGAGATCGGGACCATCCTGGCTAACACGGTGAAACCCCGTCTCTACTAAAAATACAAAATTTAGCTGGGCGTGGTGGCGAGCGCCTGTAGTCCCAGCTACTCGGGAGGCTGAGGCAGGAGAATGGTGTGAACCCGGGAGGCAGAGCTTGCAGTGAGCCGAGATTGCGCCACTGCACTCCAGCCTGGGCAACAGAGCAGACTCCATCTCAAAAAAATAAAAATTTAAACTTTTTTTTTTTTAATTAGCCAGGCATGTGGCATGGTGGCACACGCCTGTAATCCCAGCTACACAGGACGCTGAGGCAGGAGAATCGCTTGAACCCAGGTGGCGGAGGTGGCAGTAAGCTAAGATCGTGCCAATGCACTCCAGCCTGGGCAACAGCGAGACTCCGTCTCAAAAAAAAAAAAAAAAAAAAAAAATGAAACCATCCCTCTACCTACCCTGAGATGAATGCATACATAAATTTTTCCTCTACTCCCTCTTTTCACAGGTAAAATGCAGATTTACTGAGGCTAATAAGAGACTCACAAGAATGTAACCATTTGCCTCCTCACTGCCTAACCTCCCTTTTTTGCCCCTCCTGCTAGTTCCTTCCTCTTTAACTACTGATGTTCCCAAAACCATCTTTGGAAAAAGCACAGGTCTCAGATCCTCCTGTCACCTGTGTTTTTTCCCGGTTGGATCCTCAACCTTAGCTAAATAAACCTTTATCGGTTGAGACCTGCCTCAGTCAGCGATTAACAAGAGAAAGAGGGAAAACAAAAGCATTCCAAGTAGCAGAAACGGTAGGTATCTCGCACATAAAGTCCACGAATTTTTTGTATACACATCACAGATCATCCACAGTTGACATACTCTCTTCAAAGTTCAAATGGAATTGAATGCACAGCGATAAAATATGAATAGTCTCCTGAGAGGATAAACACGTTTAATAAACCTTAGATCACACAAGCAGAAGCTCAACGTGCCGCGATGCAGAGCTTAATACGGCTGGAAGAAAAACATAAATTCCTCTGCTTGGGCTGAACCCACTCTAATACCCAAGAGGAAATGCGAGGGAAGTAGAAAGGTCAGCAAGACAAAGGAAGGAAAGGGACAGACTGGGACCTTCGAGGCCTGGCTTTGTGACTGGTGGCAGAAACCCCGCGACCACTACGACCCGAGGTCGGGCACCTCGTTAACATTGCAACCTCCGGAAAGTGACAACTAAATCGAGGAACGGGGACGAGAGCCTCGCGGCCAGTAGGGAAGCAGACAAGCCTGAAGTAACGAAGCAGACGCAGTTCTCAACCTGCAAGGACGATCAAGCCTGTTCGGGGTGCCCTTACAGTGACTGCTGGCTCGCCATCGAGCTCCTCCATAGCGCCGAACCCCAGGCTCTGGGAAGTCGCCGGGATGCCAATGCTTCCCGCTCAGGCCTCCAGCTCAGAGCTGGCTGAGAGACAGGACCCCGCCTGGGCGCCTCCTGCAGCGCCTGCAGGCCCAAACCCTCAGTGCTGTGGCGCTCTCTTCCTTCAGCCACGGCCACCCCTCTGCGGTCCCCTGCGCGCGTCCTTCCTTCCTGGCGTCGACAGCAAGTCAGGGAAAACAGCGCCGAGGACGGACTGCACTCACAGTACCGCGCTAACAGGATCAGGCGGCGCCGCGGACACCCTGGTGCCGAGCGGAGAGAAGGCCCCCGGAGACGGCGGGCGGGGCAGGAGGAACCCTTGGCCCGAGACGGTGCGACTGCGCGTGCGCGGACTGGGGCGGCGGCACCTGGTTGGGAACTCGTGCCGGACTGAGGTCCCAGTAAGCCTGCAACCTCTCCCAACTCTGGGAGTCCTCGCTCCATCCTTATCGACACCTTAGTGTCGTAGGAGCCACTTGTCCAAACCCCAACACTCAAATGGGCTTGTGCTGGAAAGCAATCGCCGTCACTCCCACACTAGAACACACACAAGAGGCACGGGGACAAAATCGATGCTCCTGAAGGATTAGAGGCTTGAGGTGGCTCAAGCCTCTAATCCCAGCACTTCGGCAGCCCGAGGTGGGCGGATCACTGGAGGTCAGGTGTTCAAGACCAGCCTGGCCAATATGATGAAACCTCGTCACTACTAAAAACATTAAAAAATTGGCCGGGCTTGGGCCGGGAGCGGTGCTTCACGCCTGTAATCCCAAAACTTTGGGAGGCCGAGGCGGGCGGATCACAAGGTCAGGAGTTCGAGACCAGCGTGGCCAATATGGTGAAACCCCCGTCTCCTCTAAACATACAAAATTTAGGCCGGGCGCGGTGGCTCACGCCTGTAATCCCAGCATTTCGGGAGGTCGAGGTGGGTGGATTGCCTGAGGTTGGGAGTTTGAGACCAGCCTGACCAACAAGGAGACACCTCATCTCCACTAAAATTACAAAATTAGCTGGGCGTGGTGGCGGACACCTGAGGCAAGAGAATCGTTTGAACCCGGGAGGCAGAGGTTGCAGTCAGCCGATCGTGCCACTCCAGTCTGGGCGACAAAAAAAAAAAAAAAAAAATTAGCCGGACTTGGTGACCCGCGCCTGTAATCTCAGCACTCTGGGAGGCCGAGGTGGGTGTATCACCTGAGGTCAGGAGTTCTAGACCAGCCTGGCCAACATAGCGAAACCCCGTCTCTACTAAAAATGCAAAAATTAGCTGGGCATGGTGGTGGACACCTGTAATCCCAGCTACTCGGAAGGCTGAGGCAGGAGAATTGTTCCAACCCGGGAGGCGGAGGTTGCAGTGAGCCAAGATCGCGCCACTCCATTCCATCCTGGGCGACAGAGTGAGACTCCATCTCAAAAAAAAAAAAAAATTATTTTGCTGAGTCTCAAAAAAAAAAATTATTTTGCTCTTTTTCTCTTAATAAGTTTCTGTTATATCTCAAGTTGGAGTTATGGCCTGCGTAACTGAAAACGTTTCCAGAGTTAAATACAGTTTGAGAGTTAAATCAGCCACTCTAGAGAGAGGAAGGGGAAAAGAGAGGGGAAGGAGCCACTGGTGGAAGAGTGGAAAGAGAAAAATAATTGTAAGATACTTGTTTCATTTTTCCAATGGTTTTCCATTAGGATTATCTGAAAAAAGAAGGATACATAAACTACTTCATCAAAACCTTACTCTTAGAAGTCTATAGAGAGGTTGAAGAAGGAAAAGGTCCATATATAGTATGCATAGTCAATATATAGAACAAGGATAGGCCATTCGCAGTGGCTCATGCCTGTAATCTCAGCACTTTGAAAGGCCGAGGTGGGCGGATTACGAGGTCAGAAGATCGAGACCATCCTGGCTAACGCGGTGAAACCCCGTCTCTACTAAAAACACATACATACATACATACATACATACATACATACATACCTAAATATTAGCAGGGCGTGGTGGTGGACGCCTGTAGTCCCAACTCCTCGGGAGGCTGAGACAGGAGAATGGCATGAACCAGGGAGGCAGAGCTTGCAGTGAGCCGAGATCGCACCACTGCACTCCAGGCTGGGTGACAGAGCGAGACTCCCTCTCAAAAAAAAAAAAAGAAAAAAAAAAGAAAGAAAAGAAAGGCCGGGCGCGGTGGCTCAAGCCTGTAATCCCAGCACTTTGGGAGGCCGAGACGGGCGAATCACGAGGTCAGGAGATCGAGACCATCCTGGCTAACATGGTGAAACCCCGTCTCTACTGAAAATACAAAAAACTAGCCAGGCGATGTGGCGGCGCCTGTAGTCCCAGCTACTTGGGAGGCTGAGGCAGGAGAATGGCGTGAACCCAGGAGGCGGAGCTTGCAGTGAGCTGAGATTCGGCCACTGCACTCCAGCCTGGGCGACAGAGCAAGACTCCGTCTCAAAAAAAAAAAGAAGAAAGAAAAGAAAAG
>NW_016807991.1:3447039-3452084 GCF_001698545.2 Rhinopithecus bieti | reverse complement strand
AAGATGGTGCCACTGCATTCCAGCCTGGGCGACCGAGCGAGACTCTGTCTCAAAAAAAAAAAAAAAAGTACTTGGCCTGGCGCGGTGGCTCACGCCTGTAATCCCTGCACTTTGGGAGGCCCAGGCGGGCGGATCACGAGGTCAGGAGATCGAGACCATCCTGGCTAACACAGTGAAACCCCGTCTCTACTAAAAATAAAAAAAAATTAGCCTGGCGAGGTGGCGGGCACCTGTAGTCCCAGCTACTTGGGAGGCTGAGGCAGGAGAATGGCGTGAACCCGGGAGGCAGAGCTTGCAGTGAGCCGAGATCGTGCCACTGCACTCCAGCCTGGGTGACAGAGCAAGACTCCATCTCAAAAAAAAAAGCACTACACAAAGTTATTGCTGCATCAATTAGTCAATGAACACTTATTGATTACTGGCTCTCAGGACTTTGCTATTTGCTGAGACTACAAAGGTGAAAGGCAATGATACCTGCACACAAAAAGCTTACAGGACTGTTCTCTAAGTTACGTTTGTACAATATGTATATCATTAGGCAGTGAATATAAAGTATTGTGTACGTCAGTATTCAGTGAATGTATAATATTGTGACATGTGACACTATTTCCCTGCATTTGATATCCCAACCGACACATTAGAAGGACTGTATATATATGAGACCTCATCACTATAGAAAATAGCAAAATTGGCCGGGTACGGTGGCTCAGACCTGTAATCCCAGCACTTTGGGAGGCCCAGATGGGCGGATCACGAGGTCAGGAGATCCAGACCATCCTGGTCTACATGGTGAAACCCCGTCTCTACTAAAAAATACAAAAAACTAGCCGGGCGAGGTGGCGGGCGCCTGTAGTCCCAGCTACTCGGGAGGCTGAGGCAGGAGAATGGCGTAAACCCGGGAGGCGGAGCTTGCAGTGAGCCGAGATCGCACCACTGCACTCCAGCCTGGGCGACAGAGCGAGACTGCGTCTCAAAAAAAAAAAAAAAGAAAATAGCAAAATTATCCAGGTGTGGTGGCACATGCTATAGTTCCAGCTACTCGGGAGGCTGAGGTTGGGGTGATTGCTTGAGCTCAAAAGGCACAGGTTGAAGTCAGCCAAGATCCTGGCACTCCGGTGAGAAAGCGACACCCTGTTTCAAAAAACAAAAGAAGAAGAGAGAGAGAGAGAAAGAAAAGAAAGGAAGGAGGGAGTGAGGGAGGGAAGCAAAGAGAAAGAAAGCAAAGGTGGGCGGGGTGCTGTGGCTCATACCTGTAATCCCAGCACTTTGGAAGACTGAAGTGGGAGGACTGCTTGACCCCAGCAGCTTGAGACCAGACTAGGCAACATAGTGAGATTGTCTCTACCAAAAATAACACAATTAAGAAAAAAAAATTTTTTAAATTAGCTGAGCATGGTGACACATGCTTGTGGTCCCAGCTACTTGGGAGGCTGAGGTGGGAGAATCGCTTGAGCCCAGGAGGTTGAGGCTGCAGTGAGCCATGATGATGTCACTACATTCCAGCCTGGGCCAAAGAGCGAGACTCTGTCTCAATACAAAATAAAATAAAACATAATTAAAAAAAAAAAAGGAAGAAGGCTGGGCACAGTGGCTCATGCCTATAATCCCAGTAATTTGGGAGGCCAAGGCCAGCGGATCACGAGGTCAGGAGTTCAAGTCCAACCTGGCCAATATGGTAAAACCCCATCTCTATTAAAAATACAAAAATTAGCCGGGCGTGGTGGCAGGTGCCTGTAGTCCCAGCTACTCGGGAGGCTGAGGCAGGAGAATCTCTTGAACCCAGGAGGCAGAGGTGGCAGTGAGGTGAGATCACGGCATTGAACTCCAGCCTAGGCAACAAGAGCAAAACTCTGTCTCAAAAAAAAAAAAAAGAAAAGAAAAAAAGAAAAAAGAAAAGAAAGAAAGAAAGCCAAGGTATCAAGCATGGAATTTTCCACTTGTGGCATCATGTTGTGTACTCAAGAGTTTTGGAATTTTGGAATATTTCCACATTTCAGATTTCATATTAGAGACACTACAGCCTGTGCTATAGCTTCTTGGCACTACCACTGCGAGTACAATCAACTGGGTCCCATCATTTTTGCCATGACACAGGTAGAAAGAGGTTTTTTTTTTTGTTTTTTTTTTAATTACTTTATTTTTGGCCGGGCGCGGTGGACTCAAGCCTGTAATCGCCAGCACTTTGGGAGGCTGAGACGGGTGGATCAACCGAGGTCAGGAGGATCGAGACATCATAGGCTAACACGGTGAAGACCAACACATCATACATACATAGAAATATAGACACGGAAAGTGAAGCGTGGCGGCGCATGTAGTCCAGCTACTCGGGAGGCTGAGGCAGGAGAATGGCGGTAAACCCGGTGAGCGGAGCTTGCCAGTGAGAGCTGAGATCCCGGCCACTGCACTCCAGCCCAGGGCGACAGAGCGAGACTCCGTCTCAAAAAAAAAAAAAAATTACTTTTTTTTTTGAGATGGAATCTTGCACTGTTACCCAGGCTGGAGTGCAGTGGCAGGATCTCGGCTCACTGCAGCCTCTTCTTCCCATGTTCAAGCAATCCTCATGCCTCAGCCTCCCTAGTAACTGGGACTACAGGCATATACCACCATGCCCAGCTAATGTTTGTGTTTTTAGTAGAGACGACATTTCACCATGTTGTCCAGGCTGGTCTCGAACTCCTGACTTCAAGTGATCTGCCCACCTCGGCCCCCCAAAGTGCTGGGATTACAGGTGTGAGCCCTGAAGCCCAGCTGATAGCATTTCTACAATAACATCAGCATTCTGCCTCCAGGCTTCCTGCAGTATTGAGAAATTCAGGTTTTTTTGTTTATTTTTGAGACAGTGTCTCTCTCTGTCACCCAGACTGGATTGCAGTGGCAGGATCTCGGCTCACAACAACCTCTGCCTCCCAGGCTCAAACGATTCTCCTGCCTCAGCCTCCTGAGTAACTGAGATTATAGGCACACGTCACTATAATCTAGCTAATTTTTGTATTTTTAGTAGAAACAGCGTTTGGTCATGTTGGCTAGGATGGTTTTGAACTCTTGATCTCAAGTGATCCACCTGTCTCAGCCTCCCAAAGTGATGGGATTACAGGCGTGAGTTACTGCACCTGGCCAGAATTCACTATTCACATTCGTACAGTATTCACAAATAGCTGAAGTACTCAACTAAACTACGTTACAGAATGAAGGAAATTTGATGGTATAAAGTACACCAGTTTAGTCACGTGTATTATAAATTTGGTATGTGTTTAGGGATTCTGGCAAGGACTTAAAGCTCTAAACAAAACTCTATGATTCTTGTTCTCCTACCCCTTTTAGATTTTTTCTTTGAGACAGAGTCTCACTCTCTCACCCAGGCTGGAGTACAGTGGCATGATTTCGGCTCAATGCAACCTCCACCTCCTGGCTTCAAGCAGTTCTCTTGGTTCAGCCTTCCCAGTAGCTGGGACTATAGGTGTGTGCCACCATGCCTGTTAATTTTTTTTTTTTTTTTCGAGATGTAGTTTCGCTCTGTCGCCCAGGCTGGAGTGCAACAGCACAATCTCGGCTCACTGCAACCTCCGCCTTCCAGATTCAAGCAATTCTCCTGCCTCAGCCTCCTGAGTAGCTGGGATTACAGGCATGGGCCACCACACCTGGCTAATTTTTGTATTTTTAATAGAGATAAGGTTTCACCATGTTGGTCAAACTCGTCTCAAACTCCTGACCTTGTGATTTTCCCGCCTTGGACTCCCAAAGTGCTGGGATTACAGACGTGTGTCACCATACCCGGCCCTCTTACCCCTTTTAGGAATGATGTATTTTTCTTTGGCTGCTGATCCTGCAGAATTCTGGCTAGTTGATCCTTTTGTGTGTGTGTGTGTGTGTGTGTGTGTGTGTGTGTGTGTGTGAGATGGGGTTTCACTCTGTCACCCAGGCTGGAGTGCAGTGGTGCAATCTTGGCTCACTGCTAATTTTTTTTTTTTTTTTTTGCAACTACATGGGGTTTTGCTATATTGCCCAGACTTGTCTTGAACTCCTTAGCTCAAGAGATCCTCCTGCCTTGGTCTCTCAAAATGCTGGGATTACAGGCATGAGCCACTGCACCCTGACAGTTCACTCTATTCTTACTCTGTATTTCTTTTTTCTTTTCTTTTTTTTTTCTGAGACAGAGTCTCGCTCTGTCCCAAAGCTGGAACGCAGTGGTGCCATCTCGGCTCACTGTATCTTCTGCCTCCCAGGTTCAAGTGATTTTCCTGCCTCAGCCTCCCAAGTAACTGGGATTACAGGCATATGCCAACATGCCAGGCTAATTTTTGTATTTTTAGTAGAGATGGGGTTTCACCATGTTGCCCAGGCTGGTCTTGAACTGCTCACCTCAAGTGATCTGCCTGCCTCAGCCTTGCAAAGAGCTGGGATTACAAGCGTGAGCCACCACGCCCGGCCCTTACTCTGTAGTTCTTTTTTGTTTGTTTGTTTGTTTTTCTGAGATGGAGTTTTGCTCTTGTTGCCCAGGCTGGAGTACAATGATGCGATCTCAACTCACCACAACCTCCGCCTCCCTGGTTCAAGCGATTATCCTGCCTCAGCCTCTCGAGTAGCTGGGATTACATGCATGCACCACCACATCTAGCTAAGTTTGTATTTTTAGTAGAGATGGGCTTTTTCCATGTTGGTCAGGCTGGTCTCCAATCCCTAGCCTCAGGTGATCCGCCCACCTCAGCCTCCCAAAGTGCTGGGATTACATGCATGAGCCACTGCACTGGGCCTCTTACCAGAGTTTCTAGTTAACCGTTAATGGTACAAACTGCTCACTGCACAACTCTCTTCCCATTAATTCTTTTATTTACCTAGTAGGACCCAGAAACTGTGCTTGCTGCTGGAAATAAAAGTGTGATACTACAGACAGACCTCTGCTTCTGTGCAACTTCTATTCTCCTGGAGGAGACAAAACACACACACACACACACACACACACACACACACAAATTTAGGTCACGACAACTTGACTGGTGTTCCTGGTACTATTCTATGAATTTTTTTTTTTTTTTTTTTTTTTTTTT
>NW_016807991.1:3442350-3446242 GCF_001698545.2 Rhinopithecus bieti | reverse complement strand
TTTTTTTTTTTTTGAGACGAAGTCTCGCTCTGTCGCCCAGGCTGGAGTGCAGTGGCATGATCTCGGCTCACTGCAAGCTCCGCCTCCCGGGTTCATGCCATTCTCCTGCCTCAGGCGCGAGCCACCGTGCCCGGCCGGAATTTTTTTTTTTTTTTCCGTCCTTTGGTATGTTTTCTCTCTGTGGCTTTCCACAGCAGCAGTTCTACAATAATTAAGCACTGGGCTCTGAGTCAGAAGATCTAAGTTCCACGCTGGCTCTGCCACTTCAAGTTAGGTGACCAAGTTGCCCATCCATTCTCTGTCTCACTTTTTTCATCTGTAAAATGGGGATAATTGTGACAGAGGCTTTGTGAGAATTAAGGGTTTAGCCCAGAGTTCCACTTAATAATGACTCAGTTCTGGCCAGGCGTGGTGGCTCACACCTGTAATCCCAGCACTGTGGGAGGCCGAGGCAGGCAGACCACGAGGTCAGGAGATCGAGACCATTCTGGCTAACACGGTGAGACCCCCATCTCTACTAAAAATACAAAAAATAATAATAATAATACTTAGCCGGGCATAGTGGTGGGCACCTGTAGTCTCAGCTACTCGGGAGGCTGAGGCAGGAGAATGGCGTGAACTCAGGAGGCGGAGCTTGCAATGAGCCAAGATTGTGCCACTGCACTCCAGCCTGGGTGACAGAGCGAGACTCCACTCCGTCATGATAATAATAATAATAATAATAATAATAATAATAACTACTCAGTTCTGAGGTGGGAGAATCACTTGAAGCCAGGAGTTCAAGACCAGCCTGGGCAACAAAATGAGAGCAACACCAACTCCATCACTACAAAACATAAAAAATAGGCCGGGCATGGTGGCTCACACCTGTAATCCCAGCACTTTGGGAAGCCAAGGCAGGCAGATCACTTAAGGTCAGGAGTTCAAGACCAGCCTGGCCAACATTGCAAAATCCTGCCTGTACTAAAAATACAAAAATTAGCCAGGCATGGTGGCAGGTGCCTGTAGTCCCAGCTTTGCAGGAAGCTGAGGTAGGAGAATCCCTTGAACCCAGGAGGTGGAAGTCTCAGTGAGCCAGATAGTGCCACTGCACTCCAGCCTGGGCAACAGAACGAGACTCTGTCTCAAAAAAAAAAAAAAAAAAAATTAGACCAGGCGTGGTGGTGGCTCACACTTACAATCCCAGCACTTGGCTGGGTGCAGTGGCTCACGCCTGTAATCCCAGCACTTTGGGAGGCCAAGGTGGATCACAAGGTCAGGAGATCTAGGCCATCCTGGCTAACACTGTGAAACCCCGTCTCTACTAAAAAAAAACACACAAAAATTAGCCGGGTATGGTGGCAGGCTCCTGTAGTCCCAGCTACTCAGGAGGCTGAGGCAGGAGAATGGTGTGAACCCGGGAGGCGGAGCTTGCAGTGAGCCGAGATCACACCACTGCACTCCAGCCTGTGCGACAGAGCGATACTCTGTCTCAAAACAAAACAAAAAAAAATTCCCAGCACGCTGGGAGGCTGACATGCAAGCGGATCACAAGGTCCGGAGTTCGAGACCAGCCGGGGCAACATAGTGAAACCCTGTCTGTACTAAAAATACACAAGTTATTTGGGCATGGCAGCATGCACCTGTAGTCCCAGCTACTCAGGAAGCTGAGGCAGGAGAATCGCTTAAACCAGGGAGGCAGACGTTGGGATGAGCCGAGATCATGCCACTGTACTCCAGCCTGGGCAACAGAGTGAGACCATTCCCCCACCCCCAAAAAAATAGATGGATGTGGTGGTGTATGCCTGTAGTCCCAGACAATCGGGCTGAGGTGGGAGGCTTGCTGAAGCCCAGGTGTTTGAGGTTACAGTGAGGTATGATCACTGCACTCTAGTCTGTGCAACAAAGCAAGAACCTGTCTCTTAAAAAACAATAAAATTGGCTGGGTGCGGTGGCTCCCGCCTGTAATCCCAGCACTTTGGGAGGCCGAGGCGGGCGGATCATGAGGTCAGGAGCGATTCTTCTGGCTAACACGGTGAAACCCCGTCTCTACTAAAAATACAAAAAAAATTTAGCCGGGTGTGGTGGCGGGCGCCTGTAGTCCCAGCTACTTGGGAGGCTGAGAGAGGAGAATGGCGTGAACCCAGGAGGCTGAGCTTGCAGTGAGTGGAGATCGTGCCACTGCACTCCAGCCTGGGTGACAGAGCGAAACTCTGTCTCAAAAAAACAAAACAAAACAAAACAAAACAGAACAAAAACAATAAAATTCCTGTCTCTAATAAAAATACAAAAAATTAGCCGGGCGTGGTGGTGGGAGCCTATAGTCCCAGCTACTCAGGAGGCTGAGGCAGGAGAATGGCGTGAACCCGGGAGGCAGACCTTGCAGTGAGCCGAGATGGTGCGATGGTGCCACTGCACTCCAGCCTGGGTGACAGAGCGAGACCCTATCTCAAAAAATAAATAAATAAATAAATAAATAAATAAATTGACTGGGCCCAGTGGCTCATGCCTGTAATCCTAGCACTTTGGAAGGCCATGGGAGGCAAAACACGAGGTCAGGAGTTCGAGAGCAGCCTGAAAAACATGGTGAAACCCTATCTTTGCTAAAAATACAAAAAAAATTAGCCAGACTTGGTGGCACTCGCCTGTAATCCCAGCTACTCAGGAGGCTGAGGCAGGAGAATCGCTTGAACCCAGGAGGCAGGGTTGCAGTGAGCAGAGATCACGCCACTGCACTCCAGCCTGGGCAACAGAAGGAGACTCTGTCTCACACTCACACCTGTAGTCCCAGCACTTTGAGAGGCAGGTGGATCATGAAGTCAGGAGATGAAGACTGGACGAACGGAGGCAAGATGACGCATTTCCGGGTTCTTCATCACCAACTTTTCCCGTGTGCGCAAAAATGCAGCTGGCGCCCGGGAAGATGCAGATTAATCAGGCATGTCAATCCGAAGAGACCAAGATTTACCTGGTGGCACCTGTGGAGCCCCTCCCCCTCCCCAACACGTCCGTGCCCCGCCTATTGCCCTTCCACTCCTAGAAAAGTCGCTCCCGGCAGACGCGCGGGGCGGGCTTCCTCAGCCCCCACCTTTGTGGGGACTCCACCCGGGCGACTCTCTTGGCCTCCTTTGCCGGAGGCCGACAGACTTCACCCCCATACCTTTTCCCTGGAGCTAGATGACCAAAGAATAAATTTGCAGTTTTGCTTTTACCCTTGCCTACTCGCTGGTTCTTTTGTGCTCTCTATGGTGGTCTTAGAAAAACAAATCAGTTGGTGCCGAAACCCGGGAGGAGACCCCTCCTCAGGCCTCCAAGGGTTGAGGAACCTCCTCCTGCTCCCACGCCACAGACGGACCAGGACCTGAGACCCGCTTCCCTCACGACCCTCACTCTCACGGCCTTTCTGGGGTAAGTGCCCTTGTCTCCTCTTTACCTCCCTCGGCCAAAAATCCTGCGCAGGTCCGAGGCTTACTTTTGAGCCACCAAGTGGCTCGGGAGACCCGTTCAGGATGGAGACGTCCGTCACCTGAAGGTAATCTCCACCTTGGCTCCAAGAGCCTCCAGTCTGTCTCTGGTGATTTCAAAGGACGCTTTGAAGCCAGGCAGAGATCTCCATTGTGTAAGTAAGGAGGAAACAAATGGGAAACCCCCAGTTCAAATTTCTAAAGAGCACCCCTTTAGGGTGCCTCCTAGCCAATTTAAAAACCTTACAGCGGTCAATTTTCCTTTCCACTGTGGCGTGGCCCCAATACAAACTAGATAATCAGTCTCAGTGGCCACCAGAGGGCACTTTAGACCGTAATGTTCTGATTGACCTCAGCAATTTCTGCCAGCGGCTAGGCAAGTGGTCCGAAATTAATTACATACAAGGCTTTTGGGCCTTACGCTCTCGTCCCGACTTGTGTAGCCGGTG
>NW_016807991.1:3417609-3439954 GCF_001698545.2 Rhinopithecus bieti | reverse complement strand
AAAAAAAAAAAAAAAAATTGCTTTATTATAGTTATCAGAAATATAATGCAGTACAGAGTGTTGTACAGTATTTCAGTGCTGTACAGAGATTAATCTTGTGGAGAATAATTGGAAGATACTCTATCCCTACTCTATTTTAAGCAGTTTAATGTAATTGAGTGTTCATTAGCAAGTGGTTACCTTGAATAATACTGGCATATTTGAAGCATTGAACTTGATTGATATAAGTCCCAGAAGACAAGTATTATTGTATTTAGCACAAAGCACAGGGAAGAAGGAATACTGTTTATGTCTAAAACTATGGGGCAGTGGTCTTCTTTTTCACTCTTCTTTGCTGCTGTTCATGAAGCTTGTTACCTTTTTGCTGTCTTTTTTTTGAGACGGAGTCCCGCTCTGTCGCCCAGGCTGGAGTGCAGTGGCGCGATCTCGGCTCACTGCAAGCTCCGCCTCCTGGGTTCATGCCATTTTCCCGCCTCAGCCTCCCGAGTAGCTGGGACTACAGGCGCCCGCCACCATGCTCGGCTAATTTTTTTGTATTTTAAGAGAGATGGGGTTTCACCGTGTTAGCCCGGATAGTCTTGATCTCCTGACCTCGTGATCTGCCCGCCTCAGCCTCCCAAAGTGCTGGGATTACAGGCATGAGCCACTGCGCCCGGTGGAAATTTCTATCTCTTCACAACTTTTTCCTGGAAATTGCCAAAGGATTCTCAGGATATAATTTCAGTACATTCCCTAGGACCAGCTCCCAGAATTTCAATGTGCCCTTGGAATATGTATTGCTCAGATATTTGAGCATGTTTCTTTTGTTTTTTTTTTGAGATGAAGTTTTGCTCTTGTTGCCCAGGCTGTGCAGTGGCGTGATCTCGGCTCACTGCAACCTCTGCCTCCCAAGTTCAAGTGATTCTCCTGCCTCAGCCTCCCGAGTAGCTGGGATCACAGGCGCTCACCACCACGCCCAGCTAATTTTTATATATTTAGTAGAAACAGGGTTTTACCGTGTTGACAAGGTTAGTCTTGAACTCCTGACCTCAGGTGATCCACCTGCCTCGGCCTCCCAAAGTTCTGGGATTACAGGCATGAGCCACTGTGCCTGGCCCTTTTTTTTTTTAGATGAAGTTTCGCTCTTGTTGCCCAGGCAGGAGTGCAATGACATGATCTCAGCTCACTGCAACCTCTGCCTCCCGGGTTCAAGTGATTCTCCTGCCTCAGCCTCCTGAGTAGATGGGATTGTAGGTGTGCGCCACCGCGCCCGGATAATTTTTGTATTTTTATTAGAGATGGGGTTTCACCATGTTAGCCAGGTTGGTCTCGAACTCCTGACCTCAGGTGATCCACCCGCCTCAGCCTCCCAAAGTGCTGGGATTACAGGAGTGTGTCACTGAGCCCGGCCTTGAACTTGCATTATTATTATTATTATTATTATTATTATTATTATTATTATTTTGAGATGGAATCTCATTCTATTGCCCAGGCTGGAGTGCAGTGGCGCAATCTTGGCTCATAGCAACCTCTGCCTCCCAGGTTCAAGTGATTCTCCTGCCTCAGCCTCCTGAGTAGCTGGGATTACAGGCGCCCACTGCCACGCCAGCTAATTTTTTTGTATTTTTAGTAGAGACAGGGTTTCACCATGTTGGCCAGGCTGGTCTTGAACTCCTGACCTCAGGTGATCGGCCCATCTCGGCTCCCAAAGTGCTGGGATTACAGGTGTGAGCCACCATGCCCAGCCAGTATCTCTTTGTCTTTTCCCTAGCACATAGTAGGAGCTCAGTTAACACTACTTTCTAGCTGTGTGATAACAGATTACTTAACCCCTTTGAGAGTGAGTAGCAAATAACTACTACACCTGCTTGGAATAGTTTGTGTAAGCGGAAAATGAGCTAACATTAGTAATGTCCCACTTAGTGCCTAAGTTGGTTCTCTTTCTCTTTCACTTCTTGTGTATTTCCTTCTCCGCCAATCATAAGTCATATGAGTCAGAGATTTGGTCTCCCCTTATTGGTATTTCCAGTGTCATAGGATCTTACACGTAGTAATAGTTTTTTTTTGTTTGTTTTTGTTTTGAGACAGGGTCTTGCTCTGTCACCTATGCTGGAGTGCAGTGGCACAAACTCGGCTCACTGCAACCTCCACCTCCCGAGTTCAAGCGATTCTCCTGTCTCAGCCTCCCAAGTAGCTGGAATTACAGGCATGCACCACCATGCCTGGCTAATTTTTGTATTTTCAGTAGAGACAGGGTTTCGCCTATTCGCCAGGCTGGTCTTGGAACTCCTGGCCTCAGGTGATCCACCTGCCTCGCCCTCCCAAAGTGCTGGGATTACAGGCGTGAGCCATCGCACCTGGCCTAGTAATAGGTTTTTGTTGTTGTTTTTTGAGGTAGGGTCTCGCTCTGTCACCCAGGCTGGAGTGCAGAGGCACAATCATAACTTATTGCATTCATAATCTCCTGGGCTCAAGCAATCCTCTCATCTTGTCCTCTCAAAGTGCTGGAATTACAGACATGAGCCACTGCATCCAGCTGATAGTTTCAATTCATTCATTCATTCATTCATTCATTCATTCAGTGAATCCTCGAATGCCTACAATGTACAAAAGCTTGAAGTTGAGAGGGAACATTTAGGAACCCCAAGTAATTGAATATGACCAAAGCAGAGGCTTCAAGATTAGAAACAAGGCTAGAGTGGTTGGTTTGGATTAGTTCTCAAAGGGCACGCAGGTCTTATCCTATGAAGCAGATGATTAGTGAGGAACCAGGGAGTGTCAGAAACTTCTTTTGATTTATTTTTTATTTTTATTTATTTTATTTTTTTGAGACAGAGTCTGCACTGTCGCCCAGGCTGCAGTGCAATGGTGCAATCTCAGCTCACGGCAACCTCTGCCCCCTGGTTTCAAGCAATTCTCCTGCCTCAGCCTCCTGAGTAACTGGGACTACAGGTGGCTGCCACGATGCCCAGCTAATTTTTGTATTTTATTTATTTATGTACTTACTTACTTATTCTAAGACAGAGTCTCGCTGTGTTGTCACCCAGGCTGGAGTTCAGCGGCGCCATCTCTGCTCACTACAACCTCTGCCTCCCGGGTTCAAGTGATTCCCCCGCCTCAGCCTCCCGAGTAGCTGGAATTACAGACGCCTGCCACTATGCCCAGCTAATTTTTATATTTTTAGTAGAGATGGGATTTCAACATGTTTTGGCCAGGCTGGTCTTGAACTCCTGACCTCAGATGATCTGCCTGCCTTGGTCTCCTAAAGGGCTGGGATTCCAGGTGTGAGCCACAGTGCCCAACCTTTTTGGTTTATATTTTATAATGGCTTGTGTTTCTCAAATGTTATTATTTATTCCTTTTTTTTTTTCTTTGAGACAGAATTACACTCTGTCACCCAGGCTGGAGTGCAATGGCGCAATCTCGGCTCACGGCAACCTCTGCCTCCTGGTTTCAAGCAATTCTTCAGCCTCAGCCTCTGAAGTAGCTGGGTATGCCAGCTACACCTGGCTAATTTTTGTATTTTTAGTAGAGACGAGGTTTCACCATGTTGCCCAGGCTGGTCTTGAACTCCTGAGCTCAGGTGGTCCCCTCACCTCAGCCTCCCAAAGTGCTGGGACTACAGGCATGAGCTACTGTGCCCGGCCTCAAACTTTAATGTGTTTAAGAAATACCAGGGCTGGGCATAGTGGCTCCCACCTATAATCCTATCACTTTGGGAAGCTGAGGTGGGAGGATCTCTTGAGTTCAGGGGTTTGAGACCAGTCTGAGGAACATAGTGAGAGCCTCATCTGTACAAAAAAATTTTAAAAAAAACTAGCCTGGTGTGGTGGCATGCACCTGTAGTTCCAGCTACTTGGGAGGCTGAGGCAGGAGGATCCCTTGAGCCCAAGAGGCAGAGGTTGCAGTGAGTTGAGATCACGCCAATTCACTCTAACCTGGGCAACAGAGTGAGACCCTCCAAAAAAAAAAAAAGGCAGATTTGGCAGGGTACAGTGGCTCATGCCTGTAATCCCAGCGTTTTGGGAGGCTGAATCTGGAGGATCACTTGAGCCCAGGAGACGCCATTTCTTCCATTATTTTTTTGAAGATGGAGTTTCGCTCTTGTCGCCCAGGCTGGAGTGCAGTGGCGTGATCTTGGCTCACTGCAACCTCCACCTCCTGGGTTCAAGTGATTCTTGCTGGGATTACAGGCATGAGCCACAACGCCTGGCCAGGAGATGCTATTTCTATAAAAAATAAAAATAAATTAGGTGGGTGTGGAGGTGCACATCTGTAGTCCTAGCTACTTGGAGGCTGAGGCAAGAGGATGGCTTAAGCCCAGGAGTTCGAGGCTGCAGTGAGCTATGATTGTGGGACTGCACTCTATCCTGGGTGGAAAGCAGACCTTTCTTAAAAAAGAAAAAAAATAAATAAATAAGGTAAATTCCAGAGCCAACCTTCTAAGGGGCCCCAAAATTTGTATTTAAACCAGCCCTTTAGATGATTCTGACTCACTTAAATATCCAGGCATAATGGAGGTACTTTAAAACAGATGGGTTAGGCCACGCGCAGTGGCTCATGCCTGTAATCTCAGCACTTTGGGAGGCCAAGGTGGGCAGATTACCTGAGGTCGGGAGTTCGAGACTAGCCTGACCAACACGGAGAAACCCCGTCTCTACTAAATATACAAAATTAGCCAGGCATGTTGGTGCATGGCATGCCTGTAATCCTAGCTACTCAGGAGGCAGAAGCAGGATAATCTCTTGAACCCAGGAGCAGAGTTTGCAGTGAGCCGAGATCTTGCCATTGCACTCCAGCCTGGGCCACAAGAGCAACATTCTGTCTCAAATAGACAAACAAACAAACGGCCAGGCGTGGTGGCTCATGCCTGTAATTTCAGCACTTTGGGAGGCTGAGACAGGCGGATCACGAGGTCAGGAGATCAAGACTATCCTGGCTAACACAATGAAACCCCATCTCTACTAAAAATACAAAAAATTAGCCTTGTGTGGTGGCACGTGCCTGTAGTCCCAGCTACTTGGGAGGCTGAGGCAGGAGAATAGCTTGAACCCAAGAGGCAGAAGCTGCAGCGAGCCGAGATCGTGCCACTTCACTCCAGCCTGGGCGATAGAGTGAGACTCCGTCTAAAAACAAACAAGCAACAACAACAACAACAAAAACAGATGAGTTAGGAGGGTATTTCCATATTGCAGTATCTTTGTGTTTTTTTGTTTTTGTTTTTTTTTTGAGACCAAGTCTTGCTCTGTTGCCCAGGCTGGAGTGCACTGAGTGTTGTGATCTCAACTCACTGCAACCTCTACTTCCTGGGTTCAAGAGATTCTCCTGCCTCAGCCTCCAGAGTAGCTGGGATTACAGGCACCTGCCACCAGGCCCAGCTAATTTTTTATTTTTAGTAGAGACACAGGGTTTCACCACGTTGGCCAGTCTGGTCTCAAACTTCTTACCTCAGGTGATCTGCCCGCCTCAGCCTCACAAAGTGTTGAGTGTTGGGGTTACAGGTGTGAGTCACCATGCCCAGCTGATATTGCAGTATCTTTTGAGAGTGTTGATCTGAACTAGATAAAGTTAGTCTTCCGACTTTGGCCTATCACATATCTAAGGTCTTGAGCCTCTTCCTACCCAAAGAGGACCTACAGAAGGCCAACAAATGAAGCTCCATCCAGAGGCTGAAGAAAGCAGATTTGGTAAGAAGGTGGAATAGACAAGACTTGGTGATTGATTGGATGAGGAGAGTGTGAAGGAGAAAAAGTCAGGAATGTCACTGGCCTTTCCAGCTTAGCGCAGCTGTTGTCGTGGTGTGTCACTCAGTTTAAGAGTGGTAGGTCAGGAGGAAGAACCCACGTGGAAGGTAAAGTGAGGAGTTTTAGTTGAGAGTTGCTGGGTTTGAGGTGCCTCTGGGACATCCAAGTGGAGATGTTCAGAAATCAACTGGAAACTTGGAAGAAAGATATGGACTAGAAATAACAGATTTGAGGATCATTAGCAAAGAGATGGCAGCGAAAGCGGGTAAAATCATCCTCGGAGAGGGAATTGAGTGATAAAAGGATCTTGAAGAAAACCCTAAAGAACAGTTAAGGGAAGGAGTGAGTAAGACAAAAAATTGCAGAAAGAACAAAGGACAGGCTAGAGATGAGAGGAAAATCTACCTCCTGCAAAGTTCAAGAGAAAGAGTGACAAACTGAGAAGCATACTGGATTCAGCAAAGAAGTCTGAGGTGACCTTGTGGAGAGCAGTTTTAGTGGAACTTTGGGGACAGCACCAGATTGCAGTGGGTTGAGGAGTGAGTGGGAGGGGAGGGGTTGAAGACAGCTGGCAGGGACATTTTTTCAAGTTGTTTGGCCAAGAATGGAGAGAGATAGGATGGTAACTTAATAGAATTGAGAGCTTCTTTTTTTTTTTTTTTCTATACTAACGGAGGAGAGGAAGAAAATTCAGGGACAAAAGGAAATAATAAAGCCCAGGGGGAGGAGCGAGATGGAATCCAGTGCACACGCTGGATTGTTCTTCAGACAGGAGGGATGCATGTCTATGTTCTAACTGCATGCAAGGAGGAAATGATTCAATTGGCTGGAAGCTTGATTGTTGGGTAGTTCTCGCTTAAGGATACTCTTTCCTCTTGGCAGATAGGCCATGAGTAAGGAGTTCGTTGAATGAATACATGAACATTTCCCGTAGCTAGTCAAAGTCTAGGGTTACCAGCAGGACAGAAGAAGACACTGCAGGCCGGGCGCGGTGGCTCACGCCTGTAATCCCAGCACTTTGGGAGGCCGAGGCGGGCGGATCACGAAGTCAGGAGACCGAGACCATCCTGGCTAACACGGGGAAACCTTGTCCCTACGAAAAATACAAAAAATTAGCCGGGTGTTGTGGCGGGCGCCTGTAGTACCAGCTACTCGGGAGGCTGAGGCAGGAGAATCGCTTGAACCCGGGAGGCAGAGGTTGCAGTGAGCCGAGATCGTGCCACTGCACTCCAGCCTGGGTAGCAGAGCGAGACACCGTCTCAAAAGAAAAATAAAAACAAGAAGACACTGCATTTGAGGCAAGAGTCTGGTGGGAAGCAGGTTAAGACTGACTGAGAGGAAGTAACCATGGGAGGGCTGCTGGTCCACTGAAAGAGAGAGATTTTTCCAGAACCTCATGCTGGGGCTTTGATTTAGGAATCCCCTTCTTCCTCTACTCAGTCAGTCTTCCCTGGCCTATAGCTTACGTCTAAAGCCTCGAGCCTCATCGTTCCCACCGAGGACCAGCTGGAAGCCATTTTGATTATGCTCCACCACGAAGGAGGACAATACAGCCCCGCCCAGAGCCAGGCGCGCCCCCGCGGCGGCCAGGGTGCGCGTGTCCGCGCTTCTTCCCGCCGGCTGGGCGGGCGCCTGGCCCAGGACGCGGTGGCGCGGGGCGGGGGGGTGGGGGTGGTTATGTAAGCGTTGCGCGCTCCCGCGAGGCGCCAGCCAATGGGAGGCCCCGGCGGCTCCCGCCCCCGCGCCCGCGGGGGGGGGGGAGGGAGCGCACGACGTGCGCGCACCCTCTGCCTCGTCCACCGCTGCCGCCTCCTTCTTCTGCCGCTCCTGGTGCTGCTTGTGTGCTCGTTTGGTGCGGACCTGGTACCTCTTTTGTGAAGCGGCAGCTGAGGAGACTCCGGCGCTCGCCATGGCCGACGAAAAGCCCAAGGTGAGCTCGGCGCCGGCCCCTTCGCCTCGCCGGGCGGTCGGGGTCAGGGCGCGGGCCGGGGTCCGGCCAGAGCCCGCCGCTGGCTCCCAGCGCCTTCCCGGGCCCCCCACAGGGCCGGCCGCGGCTCAGGCCCCGGCGCTCCGCGCCATTTTCCTCCCTCCCTCTCTTCCTCCCTCCCGCGCCGGAGGAGGCCCCGCCGCTCTCTCCCGCCCCCGGCGGCCTCCGAGTGCGCGCGGGGCGCGAGTTGGGCGGGCAGATCGCGGACGCCCGCGGGCCCACCAGCCCCGAACGGGGATTCTTGGCCCAGCCGACCGGCGCGCGTGAGGAGGGGCGTTAGGGCGCGCGGGGTCTCCACCCTGCGCCGACCCCGCGTCGGATGTTGCAGTCTCCGAGGCGGCGGGGAGTCCCCTGGGCTCG
The DNA here is from genome assembly GCF_001698545.2 of Rhinopithecus bieti. Classification (NCBI taxonomy): domain Eukaryota; kingdom Metazoa; phylum Chordata; class Mammalia; order Primates; family Cercopithecidae; genus Rhinopithecus; species Rhinopithecus bieti. The sequence goes on along the minus strand of NW_016807991.1, from coordinate 3,431,884 downwards.
GGCTTCACCTCTCAGGGGTAGGAACCGCGGGCATCTGGGGACTCCTGCCCGGGGCGGCGGCGGCGGCGGCGGGGCGAGGGTTCGGGGCGAATCAATGGGCTGCTGATGAGCAGGAACCTGGATGCCCGCTGGCCGCCGTACTGGGCCTGGGGGTAGGGGGATTCCCGTGGAGTATTTCCCACTTTAATGGCCTCAGGGCCTGAGGGGGGAGGGGCAGCGGCTTTTCCCTGGGTGCCAAGGAACCCCTAATCCGCGAAGACCATGTGGTTTCATGAAGTTGGAGGCACAGGTACGAGCAGAGAGACTTTGTGCGCCTTAACTTTTGAATGCGGCTTTTGAGGCACCCGAAGACTTCCCGGGAGGACTGGGGGACACCCATCATCGGGGCACACGGGACTTACTGCTTTTAGTTTGGTGACACCTCCCGCCTCTCGCGCCTTTACTTTCTGGAGCGTTTTAGGGCTACAGAATGCCTTCTACACTCTATTTTGGGCAACTTTAGGTTGGGTCGAAATCTACAAGAAACACTTGGGATAAAACTGTGTATTTGATCCATGACAACGAAGGGGAGGGGAGAATAAGTGCTCTTAACCGAAGATAAAAATGAAGCTGCTAATAGAGGAGAACGTAACTATGGTCCTGAGTATTACCGCTGTTCTGGAGGGAATCGGGATATTCTTCGATTTGTGTGTGTGTGTGTTTACTATAATGGAGATGGAATTTAGGTTATTAAACTGAGTTTGGTAACTTTTTAACGACAGCGGTAATGAGTTTTGAATGGCAGGCTGTAGATTTATTGTTTTGTTTCTTGCAGTTGTACTTAAAGTGCTTAGAAAAGAGACTCTTATTTTTAACTTTTTTGGGAGTATATTTTGGGAGTGATATATGCCATTTTAGAAAGTTTAGCTTCAAGAGAACGTTCAATACACTGAATAGGACCCAACTTTAAACACGTATTGTTGTTACTGATAGTATTGCATGTGGGCTTTTCTGTATCTGACAGCTATCTAATACTGTTGCTGCAGGATTTCTCCTCTTTCACATTGATTTCAGCAGCTGAAAACAGCCGTATGCCGTTTTCGCATACCGTGTGAGAAACCTGTTGATTTTTGAAGCAACTTAGGGCTGCTGCTGCTTTATAAAAGTGTGTGTTGATCACATTTCCCAAATTATACTTTTATGTTTCTTTTAACAGGAAGGAGTCAAGACTGAGAACAACGATCATATTAATTTGAAGGTGGCGGGGCAGGATGGTTCTGTGGTGCAGTTTAAGATTAAGAGGCATACACCACTTAGTAAACTAATGAAAGCCTATTGTGAACGACAGGTGAGGAATTCATATGTGTACTTCCACTGAATAAAACTATTTTTAAAAATCTTATTTTCATGGGAACAAAAACTAGCCTGGCATAATATTACAGTGACTTTTTGATGGGATGAATATGCACTTACACTTGGCATGTCAGTTTTATCGTGCACTTGGTATAGTGATTGCTCATGAAAACCCTTAGGATGATTTGGTTAGTATTACATGTGGTTCCAGTCCTGTGCCAGAAATCCATGAAATTATATTTACAATAGTTTTTTTTAACCAAGAAAATGTAATTTTATGTTTATAAGAAAGTAAGAGTGAACTTGGTAAAATTACTTATCAGTCTTTTATTTATTTATTTTTTTTTTGAGACGGAGTTTCATTCTTGTTGCCCAAGCTGAAGTACAGTGGCGTGAGCTCAGCTCACTGCAACCTCCACTTCCCGGGTTCAAGTGATTTTCTTGCCTCAGCCTCCTGAGTAGCTGGATTACAGATGCCCGCCACCACGCCTGGCCAATTTTTTTTAGTATTTTTGGTAGAGATGGAGTTTCATCATATTGGCTAGACTGGTCTCAAACTCTTGATCTCAGGTGATCCTCCCGCCTTGGCCTTCCAAAGTGCTGGGATTACAAGCATGAGCCACCGCGCCAGACCAAGAAGTCTGTTTTTTTTTTTTGTTTGTTTGTTTTGAGATGGGAGTCTCGCTGTATTTTTTTAAGCTAGAACTTACCTACCTTGTAAATCGTGGGGGTTTTTTTGACGGAGTCTTGTTCTGTTGCCCAGGCTGGAGTGCAGTGGTTCAATCTCTGCTCACTGCAACCTCTGCCTCCTGAGTTGAAGCTATTCTCTTTTTTTTGAGACAGAGTCTCGCTTTGTCGCCCAGGCTGGACTGCAGTGGCCAGATCTCAGCTCACTGCAAGCTCCATCTCCCGGGTTTATGCCCTTCTCCTGCCTCAGCCTCCCGAGTAGCTGGGACTACAGGCGCCCGCCACCACGCCCGGCTAGTTTTTTGTATTTTTTTTAGTAGAGACGGGGTTTCACCGTGTTAGCCAGAATGGTCTTGATCTCCTGACCTCGTGATCCGCCCGTCTTGGCCTCCCAAAGTGCTGGGATTACAGGCTTGAGCCACCGCGCCCGGCCAGGTTGAAGCTATTCTTATGCCTCAGCCTCCTGAGTAGCTGGGATTTCAGGCGTGCGCCACCATGTCCAGCTAATTTTGTATTTTTGGTAGACCTCAACTCCTGACCGGTCTCTCAAAGTGCGGGGATTACAGGCGTGGGCCACTGTGCCTGGCCCCTTCAGATTGTTCTAAATAGGTTCAAAGTAGAATAAGGCTTAAACCTATGTAAGTTGGGAAATTGTGTTTGAGTTGATACTTGAAAGATCAGTGAAGATAAAAAACTTCTTTTAGGACTGGTGCAGTGGCTCACATCTGTAATCCCAGCACTTTGGGAGACTGAGGCGGGTGGATCGCTTGAGATCAGCCTGGCCCCCATGGCAAAATACCATTTCTACAAACAATACAAAAAAATTAGCTGGGCGTGATGGTACACGCCCATAGTCCCACCTACTCCGGAGGCTGAAGCTGAGAATCCCTTGAACCTGGGAGGTGGAGGTTGCCGTGAGCCAAGATCACACCACTGCACTCTAGCCTGGGTGATGGAGCGAGAGCATTTCAAAGGAAAAGAAAAAAGAAACTTTAGAATGTTTGAAGTATTTTTATGCTTGGTGTATTTACAATGTAATAAGAAAATACTATGCTCATAATTCTTCATATGTAAACCTTCTTGTATGTAGTTCCTTGTGAAGATACCATCTTTTTTTTTTTTTTTTGAGACAGTCTTGCTCTTTTGTCCAGGATGGAGTGCAGTAGTGAGATCTTTTTTTTTTCTTTTGAGATGGAGTCTCGCTCTGTCGCCCAGGCTGGAGTGCAGTGGTGCGATCTCCACTCACTGCAAGCTCCGCCTTCCGGGTTCACGCCATTCTCCTGCCTCGGCCTCCTGAGTAGCTGGGACTACAGGCGCCCGCCACCGCGACCAGCTAATTTTTGTATTTTCAGTAGAGCGGGGTTTCACCGTGTTAGCAAGGGTGGTCTCGATCTCCCGACCTCGTTATCTGCCCATCTCGGCTTCCCAAAGTGCTGGGATTACAGGCGTAAGCCACTGCGCCCGGCCAGTGGTGCAATCTTGACTCACTGCAACCTCTGCCGCCCGGGACCAAGCAATTCTCCTGTCTCAGCCTCCCGAGTAGCTGGGACTATGAGCGCAGGCCACCACGCCCAGCTAATTTTTGTATTTTCAGCGAGATGGGGTTTTACCATACTGGTCAGACTGGTCTTGAACTCCTGACCTCAAGTGATCCACCTACCTCGGCCTCCCAAAATGCTGGGATTACAGGCGTGAGCCACTGTGCGCAGCAATATGCCATATACTCTTATTTGAATAGTTTTGCTGAAATTACCCTACATGAACTTACGAATTGTGCTAAATAATTTATCCACTGGTATCTTCTATATTTGAACACTAGTGCCCCTTCAGGATACAGGGGAATTTTAAATGGTAATCCTTTTGGAGAACTTCTGTAGCGAAACTGCATACAAAATGGAAAATCATAGGCTAGGCATGGTAATCCAGCACTTTGGGAGGCCAAGGCTGGAAGACCAGTCTGGACAGCATAGTAAGACCTCATCTCTTTTTTTGTTGTTGTTGTTTTGAGATGGAGTTTTGCTCTTACTGCCCAGGCTAGAGTGCAGTGGCGCAATCTCAGCTCACTGCAACCTCCGCCTTCCAGTTTCAAGCGATTCTTCTGCCTCAGCCTCCCAAATTTCTGGGATTACAGGCGCCCACCACCATGCCCAGCTATTTTTTTGTATGTTTTTAGTAGAGATGGGGTTTCACCATGTTGGTCAGGCTGGTCTCAAACTGCTGACCTCGTGTTCCAACCGCCTCGGCCTCCCAAAGTGCTGGGATTACAGGCATGAGCCACCGTGCCTGGCCCAGACCTCATCTCTTAAAAAAAAATTAGCTGGGTGTGGTGGCACACACCTGTAGTCCAGGCTATTTTTTTTTTTTTTTTTTTGAGACGGAGTCTCGCTCTGTTGCCCAGGCTGGAATGCAGTGGCCAGATCTCAGCTCACTGCAAGCTCTGTCTCCCGGATTCACGCCATTCTCCTGCCTCAGCCTCCCGAGCAGCTGGGACTACAGGCGCCCGCCACCTCGCCCAGCTAGTTTTTTGTATTTTTTAGTTGAAACGGGGTTTCACCATGTTAGCCAGGATGGTCTCGATCTCCTGACCTCATGATCCGCCCGTCTCGGCCTCCCAAAGTGCTGGGATTACAGGCTTGAGCCACCGCGCCCGGCCAGTCCAGGCTATTTCAGTGACAAGAGGTGGGAGGATTGTTAGAGCTTGGCAGGTCTAGGCTGCAGTGAGCTATGATCTCATCACTGTACTCCGGTACGGTGGGTGTACAGATGGGTGACAGAGTGAGACCCTGTCTCAAAACCACAAACAGAATCATGCTTCACTTTGGTGGTTTTTAACAGTATTCTTTTCTTTTTTCTTTTTTTTTTTTTTTTTTTGAGACAGAGTCTCACACTGTCGCCCAGGCTGGAGTACAGTGGTGCGATCTCAGCTCACTGCAATCTCTGCCTCCCGGGTTCAAGCAATTCTCCTGCCTCAGCCTCCTGAGTGCGCCACCACGCCCAGCTACTTTTTGTATTTTTCGTAGAGACGGGGTTTCACAATATTCGCCAGGATGATCTCGGATCTCTTGACCTCGTGATCCGCCTGCCTCAGCCTCCCCAAAGTGCTGGGATTATAGGCGTGAGCCACTGGTGCCGGCCTTGAACACTATTCTTATGCATATCTTATTTAACTTTTCTGCAATTGCAAAATTTTGCCTTTTTTTTTTTTTTTAAAGACACTGTTTTGTCTTGTTGCCCATGGTGAAGTGTAGTGGCAGGATTATTTATGATCATGGCTCACTGCATCCTCTGCCTCCCAGGCTCAAGCAATCCTCCCACCTCAGGCTCCCAGGTAGCTGGAACTATATAGGCTTGTGCCACCATGCGATTCTTTTTTTTTTTTTTGAGACCGAGTCTCGCTGTGTCCCCCAGGCTGGAGTGCAGTAACATAATCTCGGCCCACTGCAACTTCCACCTTCGAGTTCAAGCAATTCTCCTGCCTCAGCCTCCTGAGTAGGTGGGATTATAGGAACCTACCACTACGCTTGGCTAATTTTTGTATTTTTAGTAGAAATGGAGTTTTACCATGTTGGCCAGGCTGGTCTCGAACTCCTGAGCTCGGGTAATCCACCCACCTCGCCGCCTCGGCCTCCCAATGTAATCCCATGCTGGGATTAAGATGCAGTTTCCCTCTTGTTGCTGAGGCTAGAATGCAATGGAGCAATCTAGGCTTACTGGAACCTCTGCCTCCCAGGTTCAAGTGATTCGCCTGCCTCAGCCTCATAAGTGGCTGGGGTTACAGGCATGCGCCACCACGCCTGGCTAATTTTGTATTTTTGGTAGAGACGGGGCTTCATCATGTTGATCAGGTTGGCTGGTCTCAAACTCCTGACCTCAGGTGATCCACCTGCCTTGGCCTCCCAAAATGTTGGGATTACAGGCATGAGCCACTGCACCTGGCCACCATGCAAATTTTTAAATTTTTTTTGAGATGGAGTCTTGCTCTGTTGCCCAGGTTGGCGTGCAGTGGCATGATCTCAGCTCACTGCAACCTCTGCCTCCTGGGTTCAAGTGATTCTCTTGCCTCACCCTCTTGAATAACTGGGATTACAGCACCTGCCACCTTGCCCGGCTAATTTTTTGTATTTTTATTTATTTATTTATTTATTTATTTTTTTCGGACAGTCTCACTCTGTCGCCCAGGCAATGGCACAATCTCAGCTCACTGCAACCTCCACCTCCCAGGTTCATGCAATTTTCCCCCCTCAACCTCTGGCTGGAGTAGCTGGGACTACAGACGTGTGTCATCGTGCTCAGTCAATTTTTGTATTTTTAGTAAAGACAGGGTTTCACCATGTTGGGACAGGCTGGTCTCTTAACTCCTGACCTCAGGTGATCTTCCAGCTCAGTTTCCCAAGGTATTGGGATTACAGGCATGAGCCACCACACTTGGCCTTCGTTTTTAAGTAGATTATGGTTATATACTGTTTTTCATCCCTTTTATTTCACTGATACTTAATGAGCAGCACCTACTATGTGCAAAGGATAGACTGTGTAAGTAAAACAGTCTAGGTTCCTATACTTCCTGAAGAGTGTTTTTTAGTAGGACGATAAGTGATCACAGATTTGGGTAAGTGTTAAAGGAAATTAAAAAGCAGGTGCTTTTTTAAAGCTATTCCAGGTAGTTCAAGGGTATAGGTTGTGGCATTTTAGGTCGATTTTGTTGTTGTTATTGAGACAGAGTCTAGTCTGTCGCCCAGGCTGGAGTGCTATGGCACGATCTCGGCTCACTGCGAACTCCGCCTCCCAGGTTCAAGCGATCCTCCTACCTCAGCCTCCCGAATAGCTGGGATTACAGGTGCACGCCACCAAGCCCAGCTAATTTTTGTATTTTTAATAGAGGCGGGGTTCACCACGTTGGCCAGGCTGGTCTTGAGCTCCTTACCTCAGATGATCCGCCTTGGCCTCCTGAAGCATTGGAATTACACCGTGAGCCCATGAGCTCTGACAGGAAAGTCTTTAAATGGGCATTTTTTTTCTTTAAATTTCCTGTCGGTGGCTGGGTGGGGGGATCACGAGGTCAGGAGATTGAGACCATCCTGGCTAACATGGTGAAACCATATCTCTACTAAAATACAAAAAATTAGCCCAGCATGGTGGCATGAGCCCGTAGTCCCAGTTACTCAGGAGGCTGAGGCAGGAAAGTTGCTTGAACTCCGGTGGTGGATGTTGCATTGAGCTGAGATTGCGCTACTTGCACTCCAGCCTGGGCGACAGAGTGAGACTTGTCTCAAAAAAAAAAAAAAAAAAAAAAAAATTTCATTTCAGTGTCTAACTCATTTAAATGCATATTTGTCTCAAGGTATGTTCTATTTAATATAGTAGCTATGTCTGAAAAGCAGTAAAGCTTTTTAAAAGAATGACTTACTGGCCAGGCGCAGTGGCTCACACCTGTAATCCCAGCATTTTGGGAGGTTGAGGTGAGTGGATCACTTGGGGTCAGGAGTTCGAGACCAGCCTGGCCAAAATGGTGAAACCCCATCTCTACTAAAAACACAAAAATTAGCTAGGCATGGTTAGCTGGGCGTGGTGGCGGGCACCTGTAATCCCAGCTACTCGGGAGGCTGAGGCAGGAGAATGGCTTGAACCCGGGAGGCAGAGGTTGCAGTGAGCCAAGATCGTACCACTGCACTCCAGCCTGGGCGACAGAGCAAAATTCTGTCTTAAAAAACAAACAAACAGGCTGGGCGCGGTGGCTCACGCCTGTAATCCCAGCACTTTGGGAGGCCGAGGCGGGTGGATCACATGATCAGGAGATCGAGACCATCCTGGCTACCATGGTGAAACCCTGTCTCTACTAAAAATGCAAAAAATTAGCTAGGCGTGGCGGTGGGTGCCTCTAGTCCCAGCTACTCGGGAGGCTGAGGCAGGAGAATGGCGTGAACCCGGGAGGCGGAGCTTGCACTGCACTCCAGCCTGGGCGACTGAGCGAGACTCTGTCTCCAAAAAAAAAAAACAACAACAACAACAAACAGGCGGCTTATACCTGTAAATCGCAGCACTTTGGGAGGCTGAGGTGGTCAGATCACCTGAGGTCAGGAGTTAGAGACCAGCCTGGCCAACATGGCAAAACCCTGTCTCTATTAAAAAATACGAAAATTAGCCAGTCGTGGTGGCACGTGCCTAGTCCCATCTAATCAGGAGGCCGAGGCGGACGGATCACCTGAGGTTAGGAGTTCAAGACCAGCCTGGCCAACGTGGTGAAACCCGGTCTCTACTAAAACTACAAAAATTAGCTGGTTGTTGTGGCAGGGGCCTGTAGTCCCAGCTACTCTTGGGAGACTAAGGCAGGAGAATCGCTTGAACCAGGAGGTGGAGGTTGCCTTGAGCCGAGATAATGCCACTGCACTTCAGCCTTGACAACAGAGCAACACTCTGTCTCAAAAAAAAAAAAAAAAAAGAAAATAAGAATTACCCCAAATCTTTCTATTTATAGGGTATGTTAACATGTTGGTGAATGTTTAGCTATTTCTTTAATATAGTCATGGCTAAATATGCATGTACTTTTATCTAAATAGAATTCTGTTTCTCTTAATGCCGTTTATTGCTTTTAAATTCTCTCGTTCAGGGATTGTCAATGAGGCAGATCAGATTCCGATTCGACGGGCAACCAATCAATGAAACAGACACACCTGCACAGGTAAAAAATCTCTCCTAATTAGAAAAATTACCATTTGTAATTTTTTGAACAGCTATGTTTATGAATTTGAACGTTGAGACACTGGAGTATAGTTCTTGTAGAGTTCAGAGCTTTGGGAAGTATGACCAAAGGGGAACAGAAAGGAAAATAGGAATAGGCTCAGGAAATGCCAATGGTTTTATTCATTTATTTTTAATTTTAATTTTTTTTTAGGGATAGGGCCTCTGTTGCCTGGGTTGAAGTGTAGTGGCCTCATTCTAGCTCACCGCATCCTTGGCCTCCCAAAGTGGTGGGATTATAGGCACAAATCAATGTTCCCAACCCCACTAGTGGTTTGTGTTTGTATTTTGTTTGTTATTTTTTGTGTGTGACAGAGTCTCCATCACTCAGGCTGGAGTGCAGTGGCACGATCTCGGGTGCGGTGGCTCACACCTGTGATCCCAGCACTTTGGGAGGCTGAGGCGGGCGGATCACGAGGTCAGGAGATCAAGACCATCCTGGCTAACACGGTGAAACCCCGTCTCTACTAAAATACAAAAAATGAGCTGAGTGTGGGGCTTGCCACTATAGTCCCAGCTGCTGGGGAGGCTAAGTCAGGAGAATGGCGTGAACCTGGGAGGCGGAGCTTGCGGTGAGCCGAGTTCTCGCCACTGCACTCCAGCCGGGACGACAGTGAGACTCTGTCTCAAAAAAAAAAAAAAAAAAAAGAAACTCTCTTTTACATGTCTTCATGAATGAAGGGAAACTAATGGCCCTAACTGCCGCGTTCCATAGCTTTGTTTGACAGGGAGAGCCCCTGATGATATATTTTCCAAACCCTTACTACAAAACGTGATGCTCTCTGATCCTTGAACTCTCTTTACATACTACTTCATTTTGTTCTGTCACTTTCTGTAGGATCAGCTGGATTGTCTTCTGTGGCAGAAGCTCTTTGTTTCTTTTTACCCTCTCAAAGTTCCATTAAAGATTTCCAGTTCTGACCTAGCAAGATGGCTCACGAGAGCCATTGTCAAGATTACAAAGTACTTGTAATGCCAGCACTGTGAGACCAAGGTGGGCGGAGCGCTTGAGTCCAGGATTTCAAGACCAGCTTGGGCAACATGGCAAAACTCTGTCTTTACAAAAAAATAAAAAATTTGCCAGGGAGTGGTGGTACGTGCCTGTAGTACCAGCTACTTCTTAGGTTGAGGTGGAAGGATTGCTTGAGCCCAGGAAGTGGAAGCTGCAGTGAACCAAGATGGCGCCACTGCACACCAGTCTGGGTAACAAAGTGAGGCCCTCTCTCAAAAAAAAAAAACTTCAGGCCGGGCGCGGTGGCTCAAGCCTGTAATCCCAGCACTTTGGGAGGCCGAGGCGGGCGGATCACGAGGTCAGGAGATCGAGACCATCCTGGCTAACACGGTGAAACCCCATCTCTACTAAGAAAAAATACAAAAAACTAGCCGGGCGAGGTGGCGGCGCCTGTAGTCCCAGCTACTCGGGAGGCTGAGGCAGGAGAATGGCGGGAACCCGGGAGGCGGAGCTTGCAGTGAGCTGAGATCCGGCCACTGCACTCCAGCTTGGGCGACAGAGCGAGACTCCGTCTCAAAAAAAAACAAAAACAAAAAAAAAACTTCCAATCTTGTCCTGACTTGGTGGCTCACACCTGTAATCCTAGCACTTTAGGAAACTGACACAGGCAGGAGGGTTGCTTGAGGCCAGGAGTTTAAGACCAGCCTGGGCAACATAGCAAGACCCAGTCTCTACAGGGAAAAAATACAAAAGAGCTGGGCATGGTAGCATGTGTCTGTAGTCTCAGCTACTTGGGAAGTTTAGTGGAAGGGGTGCTTGAGTCCAGGAGTTTCAGGCTGCAGTGAGTTATGATCATACTACAGCACTCTAGCCTGGGTGATAGACCAAGACTCTGTCTTGAAAATAGAAGACTTACGGTTTTGAAAATATTTTAAATGTTGTGATAGTAGAAATTTAAATTGGATCCCATGTACTTTTGAATTTCAACTTTATCACCCAGTAAAAACTAGAAAGTGATAAATGTGGCATGAAGCAACACATCCAGATTGTAGTTTTGTTGATAATCTTTGAAAATTGGAAAAGCCCATGAGTTGTACTGAAAAGAAGAATAGTTTGAAGAAATTTCAACTGGTAACAGTCTCTAAAAAGGAATTATGGGCTGGGTGCACTGGCTCACACCTATAATCCTAGCACTTTGGGAAGGTGAGGCAGGCAGATCGCTTGAGGTCAGGAGTTTGAGACCAGCCTGGACAATATGGTGAAACCCTATGTCTGCCAAGCAATACAAAAATTAGCCAGGCATTGCCGGGCACAGTGGCTCACGCCTGTGGTCCCAGCACTTTGGGAGGCCGAGGCGGGTGGATCACCTGAGGTTGGGAGTTCAAGATCACCTTGACCAACATGGAGAAAAACGCTGTCGCTACTAAAAATACAAAATTAGCTGGATGTGGTGGCCTGTAATCCCAGCTGCTCAGGAGGCTGAGGCAGGAGAATCGCTTGAACCCAGGAGGCAGAGGTTGTGATGAGCTGAAGATTGCGCCATTACATTCCAGCCTGGGCAACAAGAGCGAAATTCCATCTCAAAAAATATATATATATATTAGCCAGGCATGGTGATGCATGCCTGTAGTCCCAGCTACTCAGGAGGCTGAGGCGGGAGAATCACTTGAACCCGGGAGGCAGAGGTTGAAGCACAGAGATCGTGCCACTGCACTGCAGCCTGGGTAACAGACCCTGTCTCAAATGAAAAATAAAAAAAAATTAAAAGGCCGGGCACAGTGGCTCACCACTGTAATCCTAGCACTTTGGGAGGCAGAGGCAGGTTGATCACCTGAGGTCAGGAATTCAAGACCAGCCTGGCCAACATGGCGAAACTACCCCATCTCTACTAAAAATACAAAAATTAGCCAGGCATGGTGGTGCTCACCTGTAATCCCATCCCAGCTACTTGGGAGGCTGAGCCAGGATAATCTGGGGGCGGAGGGGAGGTGTGGGGGAGTAGACAGGCCGAGGTTGCAGTGAGCGGAGGTCATGCCACTTCACTCTAGTCTCCGTGAGAGTGAAACTCCCATCTCAAAAAAAAAAAAAAACGGGCGCAATTATGGTATATAGCCACAAGGAGGAGCTAAATTCTGTTGATAAATGAGGCTGGAACAGGAACTTCATTTTTCAAAGGCATTTAAAGTTTCACTGTAAAACTTCACATTTGGATAATTTTGTTTTAGTAGATAGATGACAGGCTTGTTTGGTTTTAAAAGAAATGCGCCAGGCACAGTGGCTTATGCCTGTAATCTCAGCACTTTGGGAGGCCAAGGTGGGCAGATGTCGGGAGATCGAGACCACCCTGGTGAAACCCCATCTCTACTGAAAATACAAAAATTAGCCGGGTGTGGTGGTGTGCACCTGTAGTCCCAGCTGCTGGGGAGGCTGAGGCAGGAGAATGGCGTGAACCCAGAAGGCGGAGCTTGCAGTGAGCCGAGATCGCACCACTGCACTCCAGCCTGGGCGACAGAACTAGACTGTCTCAAAAAAAAAAAAAAAAAGTAGTAAAAGTATCTATTGTGCTATACTCTCAGTTATTAGAATGTATTTCCTCTCTTTAAGCCCTCCTTACCCACCACTAAAACGGGATTATCTGCTGTACTAGTTACAAATATTAAACAAGGAGTTATTTGTTTGGATCCGTGACCTTGAGGCATTTAAAAATCTTCAGGTTGACTTTGCAATTCATTTTACTTCATTTTGGAGAATTTGGAATTGATTCGTTTTAGAATTGTTCTCCCAATATTTTTTGATAACAGGATTGTGATAAATTAAAACATCTTAGCAGGCCTCCTGCTTGCCCCCACCTCCCCAACTTTTTAAAATTTTTTTATTTTTCAAGACAGTCTTGCTCTGTCTCCCAGACTGGAGTGCAGTGGCATGATCGCAGCTCACTGCAACCTCCGCTTCCTGAGTTCAAGCGATTATCCTGCCTCAGCCTCCCGATTAGCTGGGATTTACAGGCGCCCACCACGATGCCTGGCTAATTTTGTTTTTATTTTATTTATTTATTTTTTTGTATTGACAGAGTCAATACAAAATAGCTGGGCATGGTGGCGCATGCCTGTAATCCCAAGTACTTGGGAGGCTGAGGCAGGAGAATTGCTTGACCCGGGAAGCAGAGGTTGCAGTGAGCCGAGATCACGCCATTGCAGTCCACCCTGGGCAACAACAGTGAAGCTCCGTCACAAGAAAAAAAACACAAATGTAGTCATAATAAGCTGCTTTGCTCCTTGGGGTGTACTTTTTTTTTTTTTTAACTGCTCCTTACAGAGCATGGCTAACATATATAGTCAGTGCACCCAGAGTTGGCTGCTGCCTAGTTTTAAAATTGTGTTTTTAGCCTAACACTGTATCTACTGTATCTTAAAGATATTTTCATTTCTGTACATGAAAATCTACTTATTTTTTAATGGCTATATGGTATTTAATATCTGAGCATACTATGTTTTATTAGTTTGGGTTTTTTTGTTTTTTGTTTTTTTTTTGACACAGAGTCTCCCACTGTCACCCAGGCTGGAGTGCAGTGGCACAATCTCTTCTCACTGCAACCTCTGCCTCCAAGGTTCAAGCGATTCTCCTGCCTTGGCCTCCCAAGTGGCTGGGATTACAGACGCTTGCCACCATGCCCAGCTAATTTTTTGTATTTTTAGTAGAGATGGAGTTTCACAATGTTAGCCAGGCTGGTCTTGAATGCCTGACCTCGTGATCCACCTGCCTTGGCGTCCCAAAGTGTTGGGATTACAGGCGTGAGCCACTGTGCCTGGCCTGGGTTTTTTTTTTTTTTTTTTTTTTTTTTTTTGTGAGACCAAGTCTTGCTCTGTTGCCAGGCTGGAGTGCAGTGGGGCAATCGTGGCTCACTGTAACCTCCACCTCATGGGTTCAACTGATTCTCCTGCCTCAGCCTTCTGAGTAGCTGGGACTACAGGCGTGCGCCACCACGGCCAGCTGATTTTTGTATTTGTGATAGAAACGGAGTTTCACCATGTTGGCCAGATGGGTTTGACCTGTTGATCTGGTGATCCGCCCACCTTGGCCTCCCAGAGTTTTGGGATTACAGGCGTGAGCCCTGGCGCCCGGCCTAATTTGGGTTTTTATTGAGATTTATTTTCAGTCTTTGCTGAACAGTGCAGTGAGATTCTTTAAACATATCACCCTTCTGTGGACCCTCGACACACACATATTCGGCTTTAATTTTTTTTAAGGCAGAGTTTCTCTCTCATCACATACAATGGCATGATCTTGGCTCACTGCAACTTCAACCTCCTGGGTTCAAGTGATTCTCCTGCCTCAGCCTCCCAAGTAGCTGGGATTACAGGCATGCGGCACCATGCCCAGCTATTTTTTCTTTTTTCTTTTTTTTTTTTTCTTTGTATTTTTAGTAGGGACTGAGTTTCACCATTTTGGCCAGGCTGGTCTTGAACTCCTGACCTCAAGTGATCTGCCTGCCTCAGCCTCCCAAAGTGTTGGGATTACAGGTGTGAGCCACCACACCCAGGCTCTCTCTTTTTTTTTTTTTTGGAGACG
>NW_016807991.1:3409781-3415518 GCF_001698545.2 Rhinopithecus bieti | reverse complement strand
GTAGCTGTTACATGTAGGGCAATCTGTCTTTAAGTAGGGATAAATTACTCTAAAACAAAAAAGAATCTTAGATAGTTTTCCCTTCAAGTCAAGCGTCTTGTTGTTTAAATAAACTTCTTGTTTAAAATGAGCTGTTTTCTTTATTCTGAGAAATATTAAATAGAAAATTGAGGCTTAGAAAAAACACATAAATAGGCCTGCTTAGAAGTAACATTTCAAAAGGAAATAAAGCTACTTGGTGTTTCTGACAGACTTGATACTGATGTGAAACAAAGAATAACAGTTTTATAAATATCACCTTGTTCCAAAAGTTTCTGTAGGTCCCATGTTAATATGCAAGTATACTAGCAGAAAAATTGGGCCATAGTATTGTGAATTTCCAAGTATTTTCTGTATATTAAGTGAGGCACAGAGTGTAGGGTATAGGGTAGCACACGTGGCAAGGAAAAAGTTGTGATTTGCCTTTGTTGCTGATAAAACTGAACCATTCTAGCCCTCAGTTAAATAAGTAAATACTCCCTACCCTAAAATAAAAGTTTTCGTTCCTTATTCAAGGATTTTTTTTTGAGACGGAGTTTTCCTCTTGTTGCCCAGGCTGGAGTGTAGTGGCATGATTGCGGCTCACTGCAACCTCCGCCTCCCAGGTTCAGGCGATTCTCCTGCCTCAGCCTCCTGAGTAGCTGGGATTATAGGTGCATGTCACCACGCCCAGCTAATTTTTTTTCTATTTTTAGTAGAGATGGGGTTTTATCATGTAGGCTGGGCTGGGAGTCTTGAACTCCTGACCTTAGGTGATCCACCCGCCTCAGCCTCCCAAAATACAGGGATTAAAAGGCGTGAGCCACCGTGCCTGGCTTATTCAAGAATATTGAGGGACAGAAAATATCTATATCCATCCTCAGAACCTTAAATATATAGGTCACTACAGTCTTTATTATTTTAATTTTTGTTTCTTAGGTTTTTCTTCTTGGTGGTGGTGGTGATTCGAGACGGAGCATCACTCCGTCGCCTAAGGCTAGAGTGCGGTGGCGCAATCTCAGCTCACTGCAAGCTCCGCCTCCCAGATTCACGCCATTCTCCTGCCTTAGCCTCCCATCTTAGGTCTTTTTGAAAGAGGTTATGCCTCTGTTACCTAGTCTGGAGTGGTGCAGTGGTATGATATCGGCTCACTGCACCCTCCACCTCCAAGTCTTAAGAGATCTCTCTGCTCAGCCTCATGAGTAGCTACAACCACAGGTGCATGCCACCACAGCCCACTAATTTTTGTATTTTTTATAGAGTTTTGCCATATTGTCCAGGCTGGGCTCAAACCCCTGATCTTAAGTGATCTACCTGCCTTAGCCTCCCAATGTGCTGGGTTTACAGACATGAGCCACTATGCCCAGCCCCTTTTAAATTTTTTTTAAATGTTTGTTTATTTTTGAGATGGAGTTTTGCTCTTGTTGCCCCGGCTGGAGTCCAATGGCATGATCTCAGCTCACTGCAACTTCCGCCTCCCAGGTTCAACTGATTCTCCTGCCTCAGCCTACGGAATAGCTGGGATTAAGGCATGTACCACCATGCCTGGCTAATTCTGTATTTTTAGTAGAGAAGGGGTTTCTCAGTGTTGGTCAGGCTGGTCTCGACCTCCTGACCTCAGGTGATTTGCCTGCCTTGGCCTCCCAAAGTGCTGGGATTACAGGCTTGAGCCACTATGCCTGGCCAAATTTTTTATTATTTTTAAATTAGACGTGTGGTCTCACCATGTTGACCATTTTGGTCTCGAACTTCTGGCCTCAATCCCTTGTGTTGGCCTCCCAAAGTGTTGGAGTTTAGACGCCATGCCCAACCACTACAGTCTTTTTGTTGTTTTGAGACGGAGTCTCGCTCTGTCGCCCAGGCTGGAGTGCAGTGACGCAATCTTGGCTCACGGCAAGCTCCACCTCCCAGGTTCATGCCATTCTCCTGCCTCAGCCTCCTGAGTAGCTGGGACTACAGGCGTCCGCCACCACACACAGATAACTTTTTGTATTTTTAGTAGAGACGGGGTTTCACCATGTTAGCCAGGATGGTCTCCATCTCCTGACCCCGTGATCCACCCACCTCAGACTCCCAAAGTGCTGGGATTACAGGCGTGAGCCACCACGCCTAGCCAACCACTACGGTTTTTTTTGTGTTTGTATGTATGTGTGTGTGTGTGTGTGTTTTGAGATGGAGTCTCGCTCTGTCGCCCAGGCTGGGGTGCGGTGGCGCGATTTCGGCTCATTGCAAGCTCCACCTCCCAGGTTCACGCCATTCTCCTGCCGCAGCCTCCCGAGTAGCTGGGACTACAGGCGCCTGCCACAACACCTGGCTAATTTTTTGTATTTTTAGTAGAGACAGGGTTGCATCGTGTTAGCCAGGATGGTCTCGATCTCCTGACCTCGTGATCTGCCCACCTCAACCTCCCAAAGTGCTGGGATTACAGGTGCGAGCCACCGTGCCCAGACATCACTACAGTTTTTAAATTCAAATATTTAGGGTAAAATGGCAGTTTTATAATCACAGATTATCTCACTGCCATTTTGTTTTGAGACAGTATCTCGCTTTGTTGTTCAGTGCTAGAGTGCAGTGGCGCGATCTTAGTTCACTGCAACCTCCGCCAGGTTTAATCGAGCCTTCTGCGTAACTGGGATTACAGTCACCACCACGCCTGGCTAGTTTTTTTTGTATTTTTTTTTTTTTTTTTTTTTTTTTGAGACAGTTTTGCTCTTGTTACCCAGGCTGGAGTGCAATGGCACGATCTCGGCTCACCGCAACCTCCGCCTCCCGGGTTCAAGTGATTCTCCTGCCTCAGTCTCCCAAGTACCTGGGATTACAGGCGTCCACCACGCCCGCTAATTTTTATATTTTTTAGTAGAGACAGGGCTTCACCATTTTGGCTAGGCTGGTCTCGAACTCCTGACCTCATGATCCACCCGCCTCGGCCTCCCAAAGTGCTGGGATTAACAGGCATTGAGCCACCGCGCCCGGCCCTCTGGCAGGTTTTTAAAAAATGCCAAAAGCCTGTACCCTACCCCCAGAAACGTATTTTCAAAGCAATATGGAATTGAAAACCACCTCTGGCAGGCATCCTCACAAGTTAAGCACCTTATGGTGAAGATTAAATGAGGTAATGTGTTTTTTTTTTAATATTGCTATGAAAATATTAATGTGTTTTATCTTTTTTTTTTTTTTTTGAGACAGGGTCTCACTCTGTTGCCCAGACTGGAGTACAGTGGCACGATCTCGGCTCACTGCAACCTTTGCCTCCCAGGCTCAAACGATTCTCGTGCCTCAGCCTCTGGAGTTGCTTGGATTACAGGAGTGGGCCACTACTGCCTGGCTAATTTTTTATGTTTTAGTAGAGATGGGGTTTCACTATGTTGGCCAGGCTGGTCTTGAACTCCTGACCTCAAGTGACCCACCCGCCTCAGCCACTCGAGGTGCTGGGATTACAGGAATGAGCCTCTGTGCCCAAGCAATATGTGTTTTAGATGTCTAGCATGATGTCTCCCACGTGTAAGTTGTTTCTTGTTTTTGTCTTTTTTTTTTTTTCTTTTTCTGAGACAGAGTCTCACTGTCTCTCTGGTACCCTAAGAAGCAAAGCATCCATCCATAGGATGAGTTAGAGTTCTGATTATCTACATTGTGACTTGAAAGTTACTGCTGGTTGTGGTAGGAAATAGAGGCATACCTCACAAGGACTACAGGCTTGGTCCCAGACTGCAGCACTACAATAAAGAAGATAATCTCAGTAAAACGAGTCACACAAATGTTTTCGTTTTTCAGTGCATATAAAAGTTGTGTTCAGCCCTGGCAATATAGTGAGACCCTATCTCTACAAAAAATAAAAGCCAGGTACAGTTGTGCATGCCTGTAGTTCAGCTACTCTGAAGACTGAGGTGAGAAGATTGCCTGAGCCCAGGGGGGAGGCCGAGGCTGCAATGAGCTGTGATCCTGCCACAGCAGTCCAGCTAGGTTGACAGGGTAAGACGCTGTCTTAGGAAAAAAAAGTTTATACTGTAGTAAGGTATTCAGTAGCATTATGTCTTAAAAAAAATACATACTTTAGTTTTTATTTTTTGGGAGGGGGTGACAGGATCTTATTTTCTGTGTTGCCCAGGCTAGAGGGCAGTGGTGCAGTTACAGCTTACTGCAGCCTCGAACTCCTGGATGCAAGAAATCCTCCCACCTCAGCCTCCCAAGGTGTTGGGTATAATGAGCCACTGTGCCTGGCCCATACCTTAAAGCACTTTGTTTTGTAGACAGGGTCTTGCTTGGTCCACCCAGCCTGGAGTGCAGGGATGTGATCACAGTTCAGTGCAGCCTGGACATCCCAGACACCTGTAATCCCAGCTAGTTGGGAGGCTCAGGCAAAGAATTGCTTGAACTCAGGAAGCGGAGGTTGCAGCGAATCGAGATTGTGCTACTGCACTCCAGCCTGGGCAACAGAGTGAGACTGCATATCAAAAAAATCCAAAAAACATAGTATCTGCAAAGTGCAATAAAATGAGGCATGTCTGTAAGCATGTTTTATAATGAGACTTTGGTTTTTATAGTGGTTAGCTAATTTAAAAAGTTCCTCGAGGTAAAACATAGTTAGAACAGAGTATATAAACTAGTTTGGAATTAATCTGTTATTTGAATTGTAGATTGTTATTTCCCTGTAAGCAGTGCTGTATGAGGCATTTTTAGGATTTCTTATACCCTGAGGGCTTTGTGAAACACTTTAAAGTCCAAGAATTATCACCTAATATTTGTTTTCTTGGCCGGGCGTGGTGGCTCATGCCTGTAATCCCAGCACTTTGGGGGGCTGAGGCGGGTGAATCACAAGGTCAGGAGATCGAGACCATCCTGGCTAACACAGTGAAACCTCATCTCTACTAAAAATAAAAAAAAATTATCTAGGCATGGTGGTGGGCACCTGTAGTCCCAGCTACTCAGGAGGCTGAAGCAGGAGAACGGTGTGAACCAGGGAGGCGGAGCTTGCAGTGAGCCAAGATTCCGCCACTGCTCTCCAGCCTGGATGACAGCGAGACTCTGTCTCAAAAAATATATAAATTATATATATATATATATATTTACTGTTCATATTTTAAAGGTATATTATGTGGCTAAATTTGCCACAAGTTACAGAATTTAGAATGTTAAGGGAAGAATTTTTCCACATTTTTTCTGGGGATACCCTTTGAAATTATGTATTTGTAATTTTAACAAATATATTTGCAAAGGAGGCTAAATTCTTCTCTAGGAGAACAGGACAGATGGGTAATGGGGTTTTCTTGTTTTTTTTATTTTTTTGAAACAGGGTCTTGCTCTGTCACCCAGGCTGGAGTGCAGTGGTGTGATCATGGCTTACTGCAGCCTAAACCTTTGGGCTCAAGCAGTCCTCCTGCCTCAGCCTCTTGAGTAGTTTGGACCACAGGCACACACCACCATACATACAAAAATACAAAAAATTGTAGGCCAGGCACAGTGGCTCATGCCTGTAATCCCAGCACTTTGGGAGGCTAAGACAGGTGGATCACTTCAGGTCAGGAGTTCAAGACCAGCCTGGCCAACGTGGCGAACCCCATCTCTACTAAAAATACAAAAATTATCCAAGTGTGTTGGCGGGCGCCTGTAATCCCAGCTACTTGGGAGGTTGAGGCAAGAGAATTGCTTGAAACTGGGAGGTGTTGCAGTGAACCGAGATCACACCACTGCACTCCAGCCTGGGCAACTGAGCAAGACTGTG
>NW_016807991.1:3406885-3409342 GCF_001698545.2 Rhinopithecus bieti | reverse complement strand
AGAGCGAGACTCCGTCTCAAAAAAAAAAAAAAAGTTGTCTAGGTGTGGTAGCTCACACCTGTAACCCCAGCACTTTGGGAGGCTGAGGCAGGCAGATCACCTGAAGTCAGAAGTTTGAGACCAGCCTGGCCAACATGGCAAAACCCCATCTCTACTAAAACTACAAAAATTAGCCAGGTATTGGTGGTGGGTGCATGTAATCCCAGCTACTCGAGAGGCTGAGGCCAGAGAATCGCATGAACCCGGGAGGCAGAGGCTGCAGTGAGCCAAGATTCGGCCATTGAACTCCAGCCTGGGCAACAGACAGAGATTCCATCTCAAAAAAAAGGGAAAGTTTGTCTGGGGACAGTGGCTCACGCCAGTAAATCCAGTACTTTGGGAGGCTAAGGTGCGTGGATCAGGAGGTCAGGAGTTCGAGACCAACCTGGCCAATGTGGTGAAACCCCCATCTCTACTAAAAATACAAAAATTAGCCAGGCGTGGTGGTACGCGCCTGTAGTCCCAGCAACTCGGGAGGCTGAGACAGAAGAATCGCTTGAACCTAGGAGGCAGAGGTTGCAGTGAGCCGAGATCACGCCACTGCACTCCAGCCTGGGAGACAAAGCGAGACTCTGTCTAAAACAAACAAAAAGTTTTTGTATTTTTTGTAGAGATGGGATCTTGCCACGTTGCCCAAGCTGATCTTGAACTCCTGGAATCAAGCAGTTCTTTTGCTTCTGCCTCCCAAAGTGCTGGGATTCTGCTTGTTTTTAAATAGAGAAATAGCAGTATAGTATTGGGGTAAACAGGAGAAACTTAAACCACATAATTTTATTCAGTCCTTACTCTGAGGAGGAGGAAATATGAATTTCCTCTTGAGGAGGACAATTTAGGAATCATGCTCTCCGTCTCTACACTTTAGAGCGGTTAAAAAGGACCCAAGAGGGTCATGTCAGACTTTAGTAGAGTGTGTGTGCCATTCTGTTAACTTTAACTGGAAATAAAGGGAAGACATAAACTTGACAAAGCCATTTTCCTCATTTGAGAACTCTCAGTTTATTTGTTTAATGGCAAATGATTTTAAAAGGAAATAAACTCCTTGAGCTGTCTCTTCCAGTACATTGATCTGTCTTTTTTTGTGAGGATACAGCTAAGAAAAGAATGGACAGATGCATACTAAATTTGGCCTTCGAAGTAATGGATGCAGAATGTGTCTGTGAAGATGTGGTTAAGTCACAAGTGATACACTTAAGGGACACCCTGAGATGTTGGGATTGAGAAGTAAAGTTTGGGGAAAATACTTGTCCCTGCATGATTTTGTTTTGTTTTGTTTTTTTTTTTTTTTTGTTTTTTTTTGTTTTGAGACGGAGTCTCACTCTGTCACCCAGGCTGGAGTGCAGTGGCCAGATCTCAGCTCACTGCAAGCTCCACCTCCCGGGTTTATGCCATTCTCCTGCCTCAGCCTCTGGAGTAGCTGGGACTACAGGCGCCCGCCACCTCACCCGGCTAGTTTTTTGTATTTTTTAATAGAGACGAGGTTTCACCGTGTTAGCCAGGATGGCCTTGATCTCCTGACCTTGTGATCCACCCGTCTCGGCCTCCCAAAATGCTGGGATCACAGGCTTGAGCCACCGCGCCTAGCCTCCCTGCATGATTTTGTTAGTTCAATCACTTAACCAAGTTCAAAAGCACATGACTAGCATTTTTGTTTTCTTTCTTTCTTTTTTTTCCAGGCAGAGTTTTTGCTCTTGTTTTCCAGGCTAGAGTGCAATGGCACGATCTTGGCTCACTGCAACCTCCACCTCCTGGGTTCAAGCAATTCTCCTGTCTCAGCCTCCCAGGTAGCTGAGATTATAGGCATGTGCAACCATGCACAGGTAATTTTGTATTTTTAGTAGAGACAGTGTTTCTCCATGTTGGCCAGGCTGGTCTTAAACTCCTGACCTCAGGTGATCCATCTGCCTCAGCCTTCCAAAGTGCTGGGATTACAGGCGTGAGCCACCATGCCTGGCGACTAGGATTTTCTTCTAATAATGAAATAAAGTAGAATAGAAAATACATAAGACAGGCCAGGTGTGGTGGCTCAAGCCTGTAATCCCAGCACTTTGGGAGGCCGAGATGGGTGGATCACGAGGTCAGGAGATCAAGACCACCCTGGCTAACACTGTGAAACCCCGTCTCTACTAAAAATACAAAAACTAGCCGGGCGAGGTGGCAGGTGCCTGTAGTCCCAGCTACTAGGGAGGCTGAGGCAGGAGAATGGCGGGAACCCGGGAGGTGGAGCTTGCAGTGAGCTGAGATCCGGCCACTGCACTCCAGCCTGGGTGACAGAGTGAGACTCCGTCTCAAAAAAGAAAAAAGAAAATACATAAGACAGGCCGGTCGCAGTGACTCATGCCTGTAATCCCAGCACTTTGGGAGACCGAGGCAGGCGGATCACAAGGTCAGGAGATCGAGACCATCCTGGCTAACACGGTG
>NW_016807991.1:3401762-3403623 GCF_001698545.2 Rhinopithecus bieti | reverse complement strand
GGCGCCTGTAGTCCCAGCTACTCGGGAGGCTGAGGCAGGAGAATGGCGTAAACCCGGGAGGCGGAGCTTGCAGTGAGCCGAGATCCAGCCCGGGCGACAGAGCGAGTTGAGACGGAGTCTCGCTCTGTCGCCCGGGCTGGAGTGCAGTGGCACGATCTCGGCTCACTGCAACCTCCGCCTCCCGGGTTTAAGCCATTCTCCTGCCTCAGCCTCCCGAGTAGCGGGGATTACAGGCACAGGCCACCATGCCCGGCTAACTTTTGTGTTTTTAGTAGAGGCAGCATTTCACCGTGTTGGCCAGGATGGTCTCAATCTCTTGACCTTGTGGTCCGCCTGCCTCGGCCTCTCAAAGTGCTGGGATTACAGGCGTGAGCCACCGCGCGTGACCTAATTTTTTTTTTTTTGAGAGAGAGTCAAACAAAAACAAACAAACAAAAAACAACCTCCGTTACCCAAGCTGGAGTGCAGTGGCGCAATCTCAGCTCACTGCAGCCTCTGCCTCCCAGGTTCAAGGGATTCTCCTGCCTCAGCCTCCCAAGTAGCTGGGATTACTGGGGCCCACTGACATGCCCAGCTAATTTTTGTACTTTTAGTAGAGACGGGATTTCACCATGTTGACCAGGCTGGTCTCAAACTCCTGACCTCAAGTGGTTTGCCCACCTCGGCCTCCCAAAATGCTGGGATTAGAGGCGTGAGCCACTGTGTCTGGCCTTACATTTATTTATTTTTATTTTATTTATTTATTTATTTTTGTATTTTTTAGTAGAGATGGGGTTTCACCGTGTTAGCCAGGATGGTCTCAATCTCCTGACCTCGTGATCCGCCCATCTCGGCCTCCCAAAGTGCTGGGATTACAGGCTTGAGCCACCGCACCCGGGCTACATTTATTTTTTAATAAAACTAGTTATGGGGTCTTGCTATGTTGTCCAGGCTTGTCTTGAACTCCAGGGCTCAAGCAATCCTCCTGCCTCAACCTCTCAAACTGCTAGGATTACAGGTATGAGCCACTGTGCCTAGCCCATTCTCCTCATACCTGCATTTTAAAAGCAGGTGAAATTGACAAGTATATAAGGCAGTGGGTTTTTGTTGTTGTTATTTTTTTGAGAAGTCTGGTTCTGTCACCCAGGCTGGAGTGCAGTGGCATGATCTTGGCTCAATGCAACCTCCGCCTCCAGGTTCAAGCGATTCTCCTGCCTCAGCCTCCTGAGGAGTTGGGATTACAGGTGTGTACCACCATGCTCGGCGAATTTTTGTATTTTTAATACAGACGGATTTTCATCATGTTAGCCAAGCTGGTCTCAAACTCCTGACCTTAGGTAATCTGGCCTCCCAAAGTACTGGGCTAATAGGCATGAGCCATTGCACCCGGCCATAGCAGTGACTTTTTCTTTTTTCTTTTTTTTCTTTTTTGAGATGGAGTCTTGCCCTGTCACCCAGGCTGGAGTGCAATGTCGCCATCTCAGTTCACTGCAATCTCTGCCTCCCAGGTTCAAGTGACTCCCCTGCCTCAGCCCCCTGAGTAGCTGGGACTACAGGCACGTGCCACCACGCCCAGCTAATTTTTTGTAACTTTAGTAGAGATGCGGTTTTACCATGTTGGCCAGGCTGGTCTCGAACTCCTGACCTTGTGATCTGCCCGCCTTGGCCTCCCAAAGTTTTGGGATTACAGGCATGAGCCACCGTGCCTGGCTTTTTTTTTTTTTTTGAGATGGAGTCTCGCTCTGTTGCCCAGGCTAGAGTGCAGTGGCGCAATCTCAGCTCACTGCAAGCTCTGCCTTCAGGGTTCACGCCATTCCCCTGCCTCAGCCCCTCGAGTAGCTGGGACTACAGGCGCCCGCCACTGTGCCCGGCTAATTTTTTT
>NW_016807991.1:3398816-3401637 GCF_001698545.2 Rhinopithecus bieti | reverse complement strand
TTTTTTTGAGACGGAGTCTCGCTCTGTCGCCCAGGCTGGAGTGCAGTGGCCGGATCTCAGCTCACTGCAAGCTCCGCCTCCCGGGTTTACGCCATTCTCCTGCCTCAGCCTCCCGAGTAGCTGGGACTACAGGCGCCCGCCACCTCGCCCGGCTAGTTTTTGTATTTTTAGTAGAGACGGGGTTTCACCGTGTTAGCCAGGATGGTCTCGATCTCCTGACCTCGTGATCCGCCCGTCTCGGCCTCCCAAAGTGCTGGGATTACAGGCTTGAGCCACCGCGCCCGGCCATTTTTTGTATTTTTAGTAGAGATAGGGTTTCACCATGTTAGCCAGGATGGTCTCGATCTCCTGACCTCGTTATCCACTTGCCTCGGCCTCCCAAAGTGTTGGGATTACAGGCCTGAGCCACCACGCCTGGCCACCACCCCCCTGCTTTTTTTTTCTTTTTTTCTTTTTTGAGACGGAATCTAGCTCTGTTGCCAGGCTGGAATGCAGTGGTGGGATCTCAGCTCACTGCAACTTCAGCCTCTCAGGTTCAAGCGATTCTTCTGCCTCAGCCTCCTGAGTAGCTGGGACTACAGGCACGTGCTGCCATGCCTGGCTAATTTTTGTATTTTTAGTAGAGATGGTGTTTCAGAGTTAGCCAAGATGGCCTTGATCTGTTGACCTTGTGATCTGCCCGCCTCAGCTTCCCAAAGTGTTGAGATTACAGGCGTGAGCCAACACGCACCTGGCCAGCAGTGGTTTTAAAATGAAATCTTATGGAAACCTGGTATTGTTTTATGAGGACAGTCATGAAAAAGGTGACAAAGGACAGAGGGAGAGAGGGCCAGGATCTGGGACCCTCTGCCCAGTTTTAACCACAGCTGCTTTGCTGTTAATTCTGTTTTATATATATGAGTTTTGCTTTCAGAGAAGTTCAAGAGGCTGGGCACAGTTAACTTAAGCCTGTAATCTCAGCACATTGGGAGGCAGAGGTGGGAGGATCCTTTGGACCCAGTTCGAAAGCAGCCTGAGTGACATAGCAAGACTCTGTCTCAACCACAACAAAAGCCAGGTGTGGTGGCATGTGCCTGTAGTCCCACCTACTCAGGAGGCTGATGTGGGAGGATTCCTTGAGTCCAGGAAGTGGAGG
Source organism: Rhinopithecus bieti (assembly GCF_001698545.2). Taxonomy (NCBI): domain Eukaryota; kingdom Metazoa; phylum Chordata; class Mammalia; order Primates; family Cercopithecidae; genus Rhinopithecus; species Rhinopithecus bieti. The sequence goes on along the minus strand of NW_016807991.1, from coordinate 3,400,502 downwards.
CTGCAGAGAGCTGAGATTGTGCCACTGCACTCTAGCCTGGGTTATTTAGAACAAGACTGTGTCTCAAAAAAAATAAGTTTAAGAAACACTGCTATAGGTCACGAAGAAGCTGTTAGACCCTTCCTTGTCATCAGAATTAATCTTTCTTCTGCTTCCTTTGAGTTTTTGGTTAACTTGAGAACTTAAACAAATATGCCAAATAGGCCAACAGCCTTACTCACTTGTTTGTTTTACATACATTTGCTGTGATTCATAAATCAGATTAGATTAAAAGGGTTCTCCTGGGACTGATTCCTTACCTTTGCAGCAAAGGTTCTCAGCCTAAGTTGTAAATGAGAATTACCTGTTTAACATTTTAAAGATATCCATGACTAAACCCTCACCCCAGAAACTGCAATTTAGTAGATTTTGGGTGGAGACCTGGCATTCATTTGTATTCTTCAAAAATCTCATAGGTGATTCTGATGTGCAGCCAGGATGGGGCACTTCTAATAGAAAGTTTTCTGGTTTTTTTGAGATGGAGTCTTGCCCTGTCAACCAGGCTAGAGTGCAGTGGTATGATCTGGGCTCAGTGCAACCTCCGCCTGCTGGGTTCAAGCGATTCTCCTGCCTCAGCCTCCTGACCAGCTGGGACTACAGGGGTGTGCCACCACGCCCAGCTAATTTTTGTATTTTTAGTAGAGATGGGGTTTCACCATATTGGCCAGGCTGGACTTGAACTCCTGACCTCGTGATCCACCTGCCTTGGCCTCCCAAAGTGCTGGGATTACAGACGTGAGCCACTTTGCCTGTCCTGCATGTACATTCTTATATTTATCTCATTCCAGCCCTCATAATTCAGAACAGGTGTCAGAGGCGTTTGAACCAGAGCAACTCCATCTTGAATAAGTTCTGGATAAAATGAGGCTGAGACCTAATGGGCTGCAATCCCAGACAATTAGGCGTTCTAAGTCACAGGATGAGATAGGAAGTCAGCACAAGATACAGGTCATAAAGATCTTGCTGATAAAAGAGTTTTCAGTTAAGAAGTCGGTCAAAACTCACCAAAACCAAGATGGCAATGAGAGTCATCCTAAAAATTAGCTGGGCGTGGTGGCCAGCACCTGTAGTCTTAGCTGCTTGGGAGGTTGAGGCAGAAGAATTGTGTGAACCCGGGAGGCAGAGCTTGCAGTGAGCCACGATTGCGCCACTGCACTCTAGCCTGAGTGACAAAGCAAGTCTCCATCTCAAAAAAAAAAAAAAAGAGAGTCATCCTCACTGCTACAGCCTCTCCAGCACCATGACAGTTTACAAATGCCATGGCAACATCAGGAAGTTACCCTATGTGGTCTAAAAAGGGGAGAAACCCTCAGTTCTGGGTATTGTCCAGCCCTTGTTAAGCATATAATCAAGAAATAACCGGCTGGTGCGGTGGCTCATGCCTGTAATCCCAGCACTTTGGGAGGCCGAGGCGGGCGGATCATGAGGTCAGGAGATCAAGACCATCCTGGTTAACACGGTAAAACCCCGTCTCTACTAAAAATATAAAAAATTATCTGGGCGTGGTGGCGGGCACCTGTAGTCCCTGCTACCTTGGGAGGCTGAGGGAGGAGAATAGCGTGACCCTGGGAGGCAGAGGTTGCAGTGAGCTGAGATCACGCCACTGCACTCCAGCCTGGGCGACAGAGCAAGACTCCGTCTCAAAAA
>NW_016807991.1:3365059-3397266 GCF_001698545.2 Rhinopithecus bieti | reverse complement strand
GACGGGTGGATCACCAGGTCAGGAGATCGAGACCATCCTGGCTAACACGGTGAAACCCTGTCTCTACTAAAAAATATTAAAAAACTAGCCGGGCGAGGTGGCGGGCGCCTGTAGTCCCAGCTATTTGGGAGGCTGAGGCAGGAGAATGGCGTAAACCCGGGAGGCGGAGCTTGCAGTGAGCCCAGATAGCGCCACTGCACTCCAGCCTGGGCGACAGAGCAAGACTCAGTCTCAAAAAAAAACCCAAAAAACCCCCCAAAAAATAAAAATAAAAATAAATAAAAAAATAAAGGAATGGTAAGATTTTGGCCAGGTGTGGTGGCTTACGCCTGTAATCCCCGCACTTTGGGAGGCCAAGGAGGGTGGATCACCTGAGGTCAGGAGTTTGAGACCAGCCTGGCCAATATGGTGAAATGCCATCTCGACTAAAAATACAAAAATTAGCCAGGGGTGGTGGCGCGTGCCTGTAGTTCCAGCTACTAGGAAGGCTGAGGCAGGAGAATTGCTGAGGCAGGAGAATTGCTTGAACCTGGGAGATGGAGGTTGCATTGAGCGTCATTGCACTCTAGTCTGGGTGACAAGAGCGAAACTCCACTTCAAAAAAAGAAAGAAAAAAAAGGGAACTTTCTAAAGCAAACAAGTGGTGTGCTTCACGCTGTTGTGGTAAGCACATAAATGCATGATCCATGCTTTCTAGAAGAGAACTTCTCACTGGCTTTTCATGAAAGCCCAGGGGGAGGGTGGTTAACCTAGACTGCCCAGAATACAAACTTCCAACTACCTGGAAGGTGGCTTTGCAAAGAGGAATGTGGTTCAATTATTATGGAAATATTGAGCAGACATCTGCCTTGAGGAAATATGCAAGACATGAGAAGGGCTTATCTATCAACTGCCTGCCCTCTTTTGCCCAAGGCTTTCCTATTATGATCTTGTAAACCATCATTCCTGAGTCCTCCAAGTGTGTCTGCATTTGTTGCATGGATAGATTTACCCAGACAGGTGGAAGAGTCATGACTTAAGGGTTATAAACAGCTGCAGAGGCCTGAGCTGCTCCCACAGTCTTGGTAGCAGGGAATGAGGCCATTCCTGGTGCCAGGCATTAACCAGCCTTAGAATAGGCCTCCAGATAGGAGCGACTGTAATTTTCATCCAGTACATGCACCACCCATTACAACTAAACAGTAACATTAAAATGTAAAGAATTTCCAGTCCTTTTAAAAGGGATCATCTTGGCGTGCTGTCGCTGACTCATAGTGCTGCTGCTTTGAGACTATTAGGTTTCTAAATGGGACACACAGTAGGTATTCAATAAATAAATGTCAACTTGTTGCAGTACTTTTCATCCTTTAAGGAGGATGCCTTTACTATTCCACCATCAGTAAAGCAAATGAGAGAATAGTAACAGTGACAAATCTCCCTTCTGCTTGCTGAGGTTGTAACTCCCCAAGAAAGAGCTTCACCCTCTGTCAGGTAACGTTTTAAAGTGACAGCCAGCACGACTTGTACCCGGCGCGAGGTAGATTCGCCTTCTGTCCAATCATCGCCGAGATTTTGGGGTGGGGGAGGGGAGAGCGTCCCAAGGCCTTCCCAGTCCAGGAAGGGGGCGGGCTTAGGCTGAGCCGTGGCCGCCACAGCCCATCGTAATGCCGCATGGTGCTTGGCACTCCAGAGAACCAATAGGAACGAAAGGGTTCATTTGAATCGGCCAATGCCGGCGGATTAGGGGGAGGGGGTTGAGAACTCTATAAAGGCGTCGATCGCCCGGACAGGCGGCGGCGGCGGCTCCTGCGGCGGTGGCCGGTTGTTCGGTGTGGAGTTTCCCTGCCCACCTCGGGTCCGACCCTTTGAGCGTTCTGCTCCCGCGCCAGCCTACCTCGCTCCTCGGCGCCATGACCACGACGACCACCTTCAAGGGAGTCGACCCTAACAGCAGGAATAGCTCCCGGTGAGGCAACCGGGTCGTGCCCGAGCCGCACGGGGCTGAGAGGCCGGGAGGGCCGCTGCCGGCGGGGCCTCGCGCCGGTCGTTGCGGGTAACAAGCCCGGTGCGCTGTGCTCGCGCCGGGGCGGCTGGCGGGGTTCTGCCGTCGGCGCCGCCTTTGTGCCGCCTGGCGAGCCCTGCGCGCCGGCCCCACCCGGGTCCCTGCTGCTCTCCATTCATTCCTCCCACGGAGCCAGGGGCTGGGGAGGCCGGGGCTGGTTGCCCCTCGGAGCACGGCCGGTTTTCGTTAATCGGAACCTGTGGGGAGGGCTTCCCTTTCTCCTGTGGGCATCCGGGCTGGTCCATCCCCAGGGTGGTGGGCTTGGCCCCCCAGGTGCCCGGGGAGCCTTTAGGGCCCCATGCATGGTCAGGCTCTATTGTCCCATTGCTGGGCCACGCGCTCCTGCCTTTGGCCCGTGGCATGCGGTTGGTCTTGCTCTCGCGCACAGCCATCGGATCCGGAGACCCGATCGATTAGGTCCGGGGGGCTCCTTACCCTCGCCGTGCCCCCACTCCTTATTCGGACCTACCTGGCAGGTGCATTTGTGGTCGGGCGGGGCTGGTCATCACGACCCTTCACCCCGCATTCAGGACCCAACCGTTCTTCCCCTCCTCGAAGTGCCTCCCCTCTTCCAAGTGTCTCCCCTTTCCTAACAAAGGAAAGACCCCTTCTCCCCCTCCCTGCGCTCATTTCTAAGAGGGAGGGGTAATGAGCCAACCCGAGTGGGTTTTCTGCGCTTAAACCTTCGGACCATGGTCTTTGCATCCTACCTTCGCTTCCTCCTTTGACGTTTGCCCAATGAGTTCATCCCTGGCCCTGGTTCCCTTGCAGGAGGAGGTTTCTTGTTCTTGGGCGGGGCCGGAGACATCCATTGTCTCTAACGTGGTAGCTCTACCTGGGAAGCGGGGGATTTTTCTTGCCCTTCATCCCACTGCTTTTTGGGCTTGGGGCACTGGGTACAGTGTTTGGACAGGAACCCTTTTCAAGTCCTTGCTTAACTTGGTGGAAGGGTTTTGATTCTGTGGAAGGTGTCCACATTGTCTCAGCTAATTGCACACTGTTCTTTAAGGTGGGTTACAGTTATGTCTGGGATCCTCCTCAAGGCTTGGAGGAAGCTTACATTTCACTTTTTTGAGCATGTATTTTACATCGATTATGACCTGCATTCATGTGTGGCTAGCCTCGGGGTCCTGGCCAAGTGGCACAAAGGGAGCCATTTTGTGGGGCTAAGAAGACACGTGAAATAGCAATATCTCACAGGGGTTAGAGAACTTGGGAACAAAAAGCACGCCTCACTCAGCAATAGAGCCTTAGGAGGAAAGCATGGGAAATGACATTCCTTTACAACTCATTTCTTTCAGGTTTACAAGGTCAAAAAGACTGGGTAAGATTCAAAAAAATAAATTGGTGATTACTGGGATAGGGAACTTGAGTAGCACAGGAAACTGGTTGCTCCCTTTCTCTTTTCTTCCCAATGAGATAATTTTTTCAGAGGACAGGAACAGATTGAGCCTTGGGTTTTCATTTTGTGTTATGAGGCCAACTTTCTGCCGGGTAGACGTCAGTCGTCAGAATGATAATGTGTAATCTGGGGTTTTATTCTTTGGGGTTGAGTTCATATTAGTGTTTTGCAAAGAATTTCAGTAATCAGGTCAAATGAATCCTCACACTTAGTTTTTTCATATGTACATTTGAAATGTGAGACAAATGAGTTTTGATCCTGTGGAATGAATGTTTAATTCACCTTTTGCCATCAATTTCCCTCCAGTATTGTGCTCTAGGGACTGTAGTAGCATTGTCATTTTATTGTCTCTCTACCTTCCCTTTTTCTATAATCTCACCTAATTCTCATAAACTTAATTTTATCCAATAATGTTCTCCTGGCCCCATAAACTCTTTATAAATTTAGTCTGGTAAGGAATGATCTGCAAAGATATACGGAAACTTCGGGATTTAAAGAGAGAAGAAAGAAAAGGAGTAATTTTTAAAAAATCGTTATCTACAGTACATGGACACATTTTTGTTCAGTCTTAAATATATAATCCTGTTTTAGTTGTCATGTATGATTCTGAAGGAATAGTAGGATCCTAAAACATTGAGATACTTTCTGCCTTATGATCTACATCCTTTGTTTGGGGATGTCTCACTATTACAAATGGTCTCTACAACACTGACGTCATCCGAGTTGGTTACTACCTGCTATTGCAGGAGGAACAGAGAGCTTTAGAAAGTTGGACTGATTATAGTTTTGACTTGCTCTGAAGCTGGTGTTTGGGAACTAGTGTCTTTTTCTTGATTTTTTTTTTTGGAGACGGAGTTTTGGTCGTCTTGCCCAGGCTGGAGTGCAATAGTGCAATCTCTGCTCACCTCCGCCTTCCGAGTTCAAGCGATTCTCCTGCCTCAGCCTCCTGACTAGCTGAGATTACAGGCATGCACCACCACACCCAGCTAATTTTGTATTTTTAGTAGAGAGGGTTTCTCCATGTTGGCCAGGCTGGTCTCAAACTCCCGACCTCAGGTGATCCGCCCGCCTTGGCCTCCCAAAGTTCTGGGATTACAGGCGTGAGCTACCGCGCCCGGCCTTATTTTTTAAAATTAATTTTTTTTTTTTGAGACATAATCTCACTCTGTTGCCAGGCTGGAGTGCAGTGGCACGATCTCTGGCTCACTGCAACCTCCGCCTCACGGGTTCAAGTGATTCTTCTGCTTCAGCCTCCCGAATAGCTGGGACTACAGGCACATGCCACCATGCCCAGCTAATTTTTGTACTTTTTTAGTAGAGACAGAGTTTCACCATGTTGGCCAGGATGGTCTCAATCTCTTGACCTCATGATCCGCCTGCCTTAGCCTCTCAAAGTGCTGGGAAAACAGGCATGAGCCACCGCTCCTGGCCTTAATTTTATTATTAATATTATTAGAGATGGAGTCTTGCTCTTTTGCCCAGGCTGGAGTGCAGTTGCAGGATCTTAGCTCACTGTAGCCTCCGCCTCCTGGGTTCAAGCGATTCTCCTACCTCAGCCTCCTGAGTAGCTGGGATTACAGGTTCGCACCACCACACCTAGCTAGAAGTGCTATATATTCTTTTTTTTTTTTTTTTTTTTTTTTTGAGACGGAGTCATGCTCTGTCGCCCAGGCTGGAGTGCAGTGGCCGGATCTCGGCTCACTGCAAGCTCCGCCTCCCGGGTTTACGCCATTCTCCTGCCTCAGCCTCCCGAGTAACTGGGACTACAGGCGCCCGCCGCATGGCCCGGTTAGTTTTTTTGTGTTTTTTTAGTAGAGACGAGGTTTCACCGTGTTAGCCAGGATGCTCTCGATCTCCTGACCTCGTGATCCACCCGTCTCGGCCTCCCAAAGTGCTGGGATTACAGGCTTGAGCCACTGCGCCCGGCCGAAGTGCTATATATTCTTAGAAAAATGTTTCTTGGCCAGGCGTGCTGGCTCACGCCTGTAATCCCAGCAGTTTGGATCTTACTATGTTGGGAGACGGGCACATCACAAGGTCAGGAGATCGAGACTATCCTGGCTAACACAGTGAAACCCCGTCTCTACCAAAAATACAAAAAATTAGCTGGGCTCGGTGGCAGGCGCCTGTAGTCCCAGCTACTCTGGAGACTGAGGCAGGAGAAAGGTGTGAACCTGGGAGGCGGAGCTTGCAGTGAGCTGAGATCATGCCACTGCACTCCAGCCTGGGCAACAGAGTGGGACTCCGTCTCAAAAAAGAAAAAGAAAGAAAGAATGGCCGGGCCCGGTGGCTCATGCCTGTAATCCCAGCACTTTGGGAGGCCGAGGCTGGTGGATCACCTGAGGTCGGGAGTTCAAGACCAGCCTGACCAACATGGAGAAAGCCTGTCTCTACTAAAAATACAAAAAAATTTGCCAGGCATGGTGGCGCATGCCTGTAATCCCAGCTACTCGAGAGGCTGAGGCAGGAGAATCGCTTGAACCCGGAAGGCGGAGGTTGCGGTGAGCTGAGATCGCACCATTGCACTCCAGCCTGGGCAAAAAGAGCGAAACTCCGTCTTAAAAAAAAAAAGGAAAGAAAGAAAGAAAAATGTTTCTTATTCAAACTGCCTTTTGAAGAAACAAAACCAGACCCACTCGTATCACCAGTAAAGGAATTGAATCAGTAGTTAGAAAGTCTTTCCATATTCTGTAATTATACAGGCAGTAGGAAAACAACAAAAAAGTTAAAAAAAAAAAAAAAAAAAAAAAATTGGCCGGGCTCGGTGGCTCATGCCTATAATCCCAGCACTTTGGGAGGCCGATGCAGGCGGATCACCTGAGCTCAGGAGTTCAAGACCAGCTTGACCAACATGGTGAAACCCTGTCTTTACTAAAAATACAAAAATTAGGCCAGGTGCAGTGGCTTACGCCTGTAATCCCAGCACTTTGGGAGGCCAGGTGGGCGAATCACCTGAGGTCAGGAGTTGGAGACCAGCCTGACCAACATGGTGAAACTCCGTCTCTACTGAAAGTACAAAAATTAGCTGTTTGTGGTGGTGGCGGGCGCCCGTAATCCCAGCTACTCAGGAGGCTGAGGTAGGAAAATCGCTTGAACCGGGGAGGTGGAGGTTGCAGTGAGCTGAGAGATTGCACCACTACACTCAAGCCTGGGCGACAAGAGCGAGATTGTGCCTCAAAAAAAAAAAGAAAGAAAAAGTATTTCCATAAAACCACCTGCATTTTTTGTTTTGAGAGGTGGCATGAGGAGTTAAATTGAGTTTTTCCAAGGAGGAGACAAATTGGTCAACCTACGGCAGGAAGATTTAGAAATGTTAAAAAATGTATTATGTTGGAACAGAGAGCTATAGATGATGTTCAAAGGAATACTGACATAGACCATGCCATGAAATCTTCTACTTAATTTCTCATACTGACTTTGTCCTCATGGGTAGTTACTTAAGTTTATTGTGAGAATAGTGAGGTACAAGTATGTAAATGGCTTTTTAGTGAGGTTGAGATAGAAGAGACTATTATCAGCTCTTCTTGGGCTTCTAAATTGGTCAAGCCAACTTTGTGCGTGTGCATGTGCGTGTAAATGCATAAGTGATTAGGGATGGGGATCTTACTATGTTGCCTAGGCTGGCCTTGAACTCCTGGGCTCAAGCAATCCTCCTGACTCAGCTTCCAGAATGACTGGGACTACAAGGGCCTGCTACTGACCGTGCCCAAGTTGTTTATCTAGTTGAAAATAAGAAGGAAGTGATTTTTTAAAAATATATTTACTTTTTTTGGCTGGGCGCAGTGGCTCACGCCTGTAATCCGAGCACTTTGGGAGGCCAAGGCGGGCGGATCATTAGGTCAGGAGATCAAGAGCTTCCTGACTAACACAGTGAAATCCTGTCTCTACTAAAAACACAAAAAATTAGCCAAGTGTGGTGGCGGGCACCTGTCGTCCCAGCTACTCAGGAGGCTAAGGCAGGAGAATGGCGTGAACCTGGGAAGTAGAGCTTGCACTGAGCTGAGAGCGTGCCACTGTACTCCAGCCTGGGCGACAGAGTGAGACTCTGTCTCAAAAAAAAAAAAAAAAAATTACTTTTTACATTTTGAGACAGAGTCTTGCTCTGTCACACAGGCTGGAGTTCAGCGGTGTGAACAAAGCTCACTGCAGCCTTAACCTCCTGGGCTTAAGCGATCCTTCTGTCTCAGAGTCCGGTGTAGCTGGGATCACAGGCATGCGCCACTACACTTGGCTAATTTTTAATTTTTTTTATAGAGATGGGGTCTTGCCATGTTGCCCAGGCTGGCCTTGAACTCCTAGGCTCAAATGATGATCCTGCCTTGGCCTCCTAGAGTGCTGGGATTACAGGTGTGTGCCACTGTGCCTGGAAACGATTTTTAAATGAATAATAACAAGAAATGCTTCTAAACTTCTTTGCAAATATATTCAGCCAAGCCCAGTAGAGTAAGGTGCATTAGGTCTTTTGCCATTTCCAAAAAGGGGGCACCAACCAGGCTGTTATTTGTGATGAGTTCCACGCTGTTTGAGCTGCCTTGTGTGATCGATGACCTTATTACAAGTATTATAAAGCAGTACTTAGTATCTTAACATCCAGCATTGAATGTAGATGCTGATGGAGGTGATTCCTTTTCCTGTTAGCAGCTATCTGTTGTGGGAGTGAGGGAGATGAATGGGTGAGGAAAGTGAAATGAAAGTTGTCTGAAAAGATTTATGCCAAGAAATGTTTCAGTATGATCTGAAGTTGATGTTTTGCCATTATTTGTAGGGTTTTGCGGCCTCCAGGTGGTGGATCCAATTTTTCATTAGGTTTTGATGAACCAACAGAACAACCTGTGAGGAAGAACAAAATGGCCTCTAATATCTTTGGGACACCTGAAGAAAATCAAGCTTCTTGGGCCAAGTCGGCAGGTAACTCTTATTATCTGTGCTCACTGTTCAAAGGGGTGGGCCCAGCATCAACAGCCACAGATGCAGCCTGGGCACCAATGTGTGCCCCCATGTCTAAAAAACAAAATAAAACAAAAATTAGCTGGTGGTAGTGGCAGTGTGCCTTTAGTCCCTGATACTCGGGAAGCTGAGGTGGGAGGATTGTTGAGCTTGGGAGGTGGAGGGTGCAGTGAGCTGTGATTGAGCCACTGCCCTCCAGCCTAGGTGACAGAGTGAAACCCTATGTCAAAAACAAAAGAAAAACCAACTACAGCTGGTTTTGAACTAATAACAAAATCTAGCTTAATGGTAATAAACAACAGTTTAGACTTAGCCTGAGAGGAAGGAAATGGGAAATACTGAGAGGCTATGTGATGTATCAGAGTAAGGACTGAAGTCAGACTGAGTTAATGTTTAAGTGATCAGCTCAATTTCCTTAAGACTGTTTCCTTATTTCATAATATGAGACTAACACATAACGTCAATTGCTGAAGTGTGTGTGTGTGTGTTTTTTTTTTTTTTTTTGGACAGAGTCTCATTCTGTTGCCCAGGCTGGAGTGCAGAGTGCAGTGGTGCCAACTTGGCTCACTGCAACCTCCACCTCCCGAGTTCAAGTGATTCTCCTGCCTCAGCCTCCCAAGTAGCTAGGATTATAAGCATACACCACCACGTCCAGCTAATTTTTTTTTTTTTTTTTTTGAGACGGAGGTCTCGCTCTGTCACCAGGCTGGGTGCTGTGGCTGGGATCTCAGCTCACTGCAAGCCTCCGCCTCCCAGGAGTTCACGCCATTCTCCTGTTCTCAGCCTCCACGGGTAGCTGGGACTACAGGCGCGCCACGTCGCCTGGCTAGTTTTTTTTTTGTAGTTTTAGTAGAGAACGGGGTTTCACGTGTTAGCCAGGATGGTCTCGATTTCCTGACCCATGATCCACCCGTCTCGGCCTCCCAAAAGTGCTGGATTACAGGCTTTGAAGCCACCATGCCCGGCCTAATTTTAATATTTTTAGTAGAGACAGGGTTTCACCCTGTTGGCCAGGTTGGTCTTGAACTCCTGACCTCAGGTGATCCGCCCGCCTTGGCCTCCCAAAGTGCTGGGGTTACAGGCATGAGCCACCATACCCAGCCTGAAGTGTTTTGCTTTAGAGTTTTTCTATTGTATTTCTGAAGAAAGTATATTTTGATTTTTAGGTGCCAAGTCTAGTGGTGGCAGGGAAGACTTGGAGTCATCTGGACTGCAGAGAAGGAACTCCTCTGAAGCAAGCTCCGGAGACTTCTTAGATCTGAAGGTCAGTGTGACAGCATGAGGCCAGAAAGGCTTTGAGGTCAATATGATTCTGAAATTTGTACTAAGAGTTTCAGTTCTCCCACTGGAATTTTACATTGCTGTAGTTAGGAAAGGGACTGGGCCATATTGATAATGGAGGATTGATAGTAAAATCATAGAAGTGCGTTAACATGGCCTCAGTCTGGTTCTGCATCTCTTTCACCATTAGGGTTTGTTTTATCTCCCATCTTGATTTTTGGAACTTGTAGATCTTTCTCACTTCCTGTGTGTCTCATATATAGAAGCGTTTCTGAGTTCAGGGGCTGTTTTTTTGCAGATACTGCTTTGTGTTGAACTCCAGGAGACTAGTGCTGGCATTACCATTAGTTGTGTCTGCAATTGAGTACTGCCACCAAGCTCGCCAGGGTGTGCGCTGCAAAGTGGAAAGACCCTGCCCGACTAAGCACTAAAGCCCTCAGAGCACAGTGAGGCGTCACCTGTCTGAGTGCCGAGAGAACTGGAGAAGGGCTTTGGAACTGATAGGGGTCCTTCCACAACTAGATGAGGGGAAAGGAGAGAGATGAAAGGATAGATTCACCAGTTTTCCATTCTAATAAAAGATCACGGAAATGCTAATTGGTGTTAGGTCATCAGAGGAAATGTTGGGTTTTTATTTTTTTGTTTTAGATGTGGTACTGGCACTAGAGCAATTTATCATGCAGAATTGTTGCATAGCATTGTCCTAAGTTGGACAGAGGTAGCCGACTGACCCTGTACTTGATTGCATCACAATGAAATGTCACATTAGGTTTCAAGTAGATGTTAGCTGCTATGAACTATGACTGTTTTGTGTGTTCCAAAATTAAAATAGGAAGTAAATTTTTGAATTTTTTTCTTTTCTAGGGAGAAGGTGATATTCATGGTGAGTACTTCTGAAGACTGAATTTCTGGCTCTGTCCATGGTTTCAGGACAGATCTGAATCTTGATTTAAATCATGTCTTGGGGAAAGAGACGGGGGAGTGAAACCTGGCCATGCCCCAAGTGCCGCCATACTCTGGGTGGAGAGGAATAAAAATGAAACTGGAAAGTTAGTAAACATGGCCACATTTGTAATCTGCCAGTAATGCGAGCAATGCTAGAAATGTAATAGAAGGGAAAAAACAGAGAATCCTTTAAAATTACATTTTGGCTGGGCATGGTGGCTCACACCTGTAATCTCAACACTTTGGGAGGCTGAGGCAGGTGGATTGCTTGAGCCCAGGAGTTCAAGACCAGCCTGGAAACATGGCAAAACCCTGTTTCTATAAAAAAGTACAAAAATTAGCCTGGCATGGTTACACATGCCTGTAGTCCAGCTACTCGGGAGGCTCAGGTAGGAGGATTGCTTGAGCCCAGCACGTGGAGGTTGCAGTGAGCAGAGATCACACTATTATACTCCAGTATGGGTGACAGAGTGAGACCTTGCCTTAAAAATAAAACTAAACCAAAATATATCTATACACACACATACGTATTAATCAGGTCAGCATTTGTTACACTTAATAAGAACTTTTTTTTTTGAGACCAGGTGTCTCTCTGTTGCCAAGGCTGGAGTGCAGTGGGCAATCACAGCTCACTGTGGCTTCCCTGGGCTTAGGTGATCCTCCCACCTCAGCCTCCCGAGTAGCTGGGACTACAGGGGTACACCACCACACCTCGCTAATTTCTTTTTATTTTTAGTAGAGATAAGGTCTCACTATGTTGCCCAGGCTGGTCTCAAACTCCTGAGCTTAAGTGATCCTCCCACCTCAGCCTCCCCAAAGTGTTGGTATTACTGGCATGAGCCACAGCGCCCAGCTGAGAGCTTTTTGTATTTATGTAGTTATTTATTACAGACTAGCCAAGTGCAGTATTGAGAAGAGGGGAAAGAGTAAAACAAGGAGGTTGATCTGTAACTATGAACAATCGAGATAACTCACACCAGCCAGAGAGAGCTTTTTAATATAAGCATTTCAAGCTCAGCTCACAGCATCTATTTTACAAAGTTCATTTGTTTTTATAGGGAGGTGCTTATTCAGCAAGACATTGGTTACCCGCTTGGTGATTTTGTAAATGATGATTTAGGGAGCAGATGTAATTTTTCAGCTAACCATCCATATTACCAATTATAGGTGGACATGAGCTGTGATCCTTGACTTAATTATCTTAAATCTTAGAAGTATTTATTGGCATTTCTTTAATAAGTGCTCAAGAATTGCTGATGAATGCAAGGCTTGTGAGTGTCAGGCAGTAGCAGTGGGTGAGGTGCGGCAGTCACAAGACCCTCCGGTCTAGACAGAAGCAGCAGCTTCCTCTGAAGGCCTTTTCCTGCCCTCATGTTTCGTGGTGTGCTTACAAGGACACACGGAAAGGTTGAAGAAGCAGATTCCTCTCCTGCCTTCCACGCAGTGTTTTGTTTTTTGGTTGATTTCTTTTTTTGAGTTGGAGTCTGGCTCTGTCACCCAGGCTGGAGTGTAGTGGCAGGATCTCAGCTCACTGCAACCTCTGCCTCCCGGGTTCAAGCAATTCTCCTGGTTCAGCCTCCTGAATAGATTGGATTACAGGCACGCGGCACCGTGAGCCGGGCGCAAGAGCCACTGTGCCCGGCCTCACAGTGTTTCTTGGTGGGGCTTAGAGGAGAAGCTTCTGAGCCTTTGGGAGCATTGCCTGGGTTCTTCCTTATAGGATCTGTTTAGGGGGAAAACACTCAGACGTGTTTTTCCTTTTTTCATACCACAACAATCAGCAACACAGAAGAAGACACCTGTGACCAAATATTGGGGGGTTTCTCCCCACACACCAATCAGTGGACACCAGCTGGGAGTCCTCCAATCCAGTTTCTACACCCTCTACCAGAAGATAACCTCAGATTCAACAGGTTGAGGGTCAGTCCCACAAGACCACCCCTTCCTTCCCATCAGTTGTAAGCCTGGGTCTCTGGAACTTCTGACTGACTGGCTTCAAGTTGGGGTTCCTGTGACTCTTATGGTTTTAATTTGCTAGAGAGGTTCACAGAAAGAACTTAGGGAAACATTTATGTTTACAGGTTCATTATGAATATATGATACATATATTTTAAATTTTTTTCTAAACTGAATCTTGCTGTTTCCCAGATTGGAGTGCAGTGTCGCCCTCACAGCTCACTGCAACCTCAAACTCCTGAGCTCAAGCAATCCTCCTGCCCCAGCCTCCCGAGTAGCTGTGATATACGTGTATGCCACCATGCCTGGCTAATTTTTTTTCTTTTTTGTAGAGATGTGGTCTCACTATGTTATGTTACACAGGCTAGTCATGTGATTCTCCCGCCTCAGTCTCCAAAGTATTGAGATTACAGGCATGAGCCACTGCACCTGGGTTTTTACGAAGGACATTTGAAAGGATACAAATCAACAGCCTGGTGAGGGGATACATGGGGCCCGGTAGGGAAAGGTCCCAAGTGCAGGAGCTCCCATACCGTGGAGTTGGGGTGTGCCACCCTCCTGGCACATGGATGAGTTGTTGCACCTTCCTGTCAGCTTCCACGTGTTCAGTTATCTAGAAGTCCTCAGAATCCATCCTTTTGGGTGTTTTTTTTGAGTTTTAAGACTGGGTTTTGCTCTCACCCCGGCTAGAGTGCAGTGGTGTAATCATGGCTCACTGTAGCCTCCACCTCCTGGACTCAAGCAATCTTTCCACCTTCGCCTCCCAAAGTGAGCCACCGTGCCCAGCCCCTTTTGGGTTTTTTTTTTCTTGAGATGGAGATTCGCTCTTTTTTTTTTTGAGATGGAGTCTCACTCTGTTGCCTAGGCTGGAGTGCAGTAGTGCGACCTTGGCTCACTGCATCCTCCCAGGTTCAAGCGATTCTCCTTAGCCTCCTGAGTAGCTGGAATTACAGGCACCCACCACCACACCCAGGTAATTTTTTTATTTTTAGTAGAGACAGGGTTTCGCCATGTTGGTCAGGCTGGTCTGGAACTCCTGACCTCAGGTGATCCACCCTTCTCGGCCTCCCAGAGTGCTAGGATTACGAGTGTGAGCCACCGTGCCTGGCCAAGTTTCACACTTTTTGCCCAGGCTGCAGTGAAATGGCGTGATCTCGGCTCACTGCAACCTCCGCCTCTTGAGTTTAAGCAATTCTTGTGTCTCAGCCTCCTGAATAGCTGAGATTACACGTGCACACCACTACACCTGGCTAATTTTGTATTTTTAGTAGAGACGAGGTTTTACCATGTTGGCCAGGCTGGTCTTGAACTCCTGACCTCCAGTAATCCACCCGCTTTGGCTTTCCAAAGTGCTGGGATTACAGGCATGAGCCACCATGCCTGGCCCCTTTTGGTTTTTTATGGAGGCTTCATTACATAAGCATGATTGACAACGGTACAGAAATGTGATTAGACAAAAAGAGTTTGATTTCATACCAGTGGACTGAACAAGGAGACTCAGAAGGCCCATCTGTTCAGATTCTTGGCCTCTCCAGGTAGCATTCCCTCCTCCAGGGTATGGAGCAGAACCCTCTGGCTTGAGGGTCTTTTGACCTGCCATCAGATTACAGTCCTGCCCTGGGCGGATAAAAGGAGGACAGGAGGTCACAAACAGATTCTGTTTCCTCAGGGCTGTTCCTGAGGCTTAATGCACCCCATTATAACAAAAGACTATAGCAGGGCTATGGGAGTTACTGGCCAGTAGCCATGGACAAAAACAGATTGTGTGTGTATGTGTATTTTCATCCATGTATGTATATCATAATATCACAGGACCAGTTACTTTTGCATTGGACCGAAGATGTATGTATTAATTACTGTTTGTGTTCTATTTATACTGTTCTGGAAAGACTTCTGGAGGTAAAATCTAGGTTTTTTGATTCCACTGCTTCCTTCCTTCTTCCCTCCCCTCCTTCTTTGACGGAGTTTCGCTCCTGTTGTCCAGGCTGGAGTACAGTGGCACGATCTTGGCTCACTCCCGCCTCTCGGGTTCAAGTGATTCTCCTACCTCAGCCTCCCTGAGTAGCTGGGACTACAAGGCCTGCCACCACGCCTGGCTAATTTTTTTTTTTTATTAGTAGTAAAGACAATTTCACCATGTTGGCCAGGCTGGTCTTGAACTCCTGACCTCAGGTGATCCACCTGCCTCGGCCTCCCAAAATGCTGGGATTACAGGCGTGAGCCACCACGTCCGGCCAGTTCCACTGCTTTCTACATTCTGAATACTTTCACTGTCAGACCTTATTTAGCAAGAATCAGGTAATCTTTATTCAATTATTTTGGCCAGTTAATACAACTAGAAGTTAGGGGAACCTGGAGAAATATGTCGACAATGTGTCATTAGTCCTACCACATAATTAATAATCTGTTCCCTTTTCAGTCCCCTCACATTTTGTTTTGTTTTCTGAGACAGTCTTGCTCTGTCGCCCAGGCTGGAGTGCAGTAGTGCGATCTCGGCTCAATGCAACCTCCGTCTCCCAGGTTCAAGCGATTCTCCTGCCTTAGCCTCCCGAGTATCTTGGACTACCGGTGTGTGCCACCACACTTGGCTATTTTTTGTATTTTTAGTAGAGACGGGGTTTCACCATGTTCGCCAGGCTGGTCTCGAACTCCTGACCTCAGGCGATCCACCCACCTTGGCCTCCCAAAGTACTGGGAGGCATGAACCACTGTGCCCAGCCTCACTCAACTGGTTTAATTTTTAGCAGACACAGGGTTTTCGCCACATTGGCCAGGCTGGTCGCAAACTCCTAAGTCTTTTCTTTTTTCTTACCTGTTTTTTCCTTTTTTTTTTTTTTTTTTTTTCTTAATTGAGCTAGATCTCTGTTGCCCAGGCTGGAGTACAGTGGCACGATCTCAGCTCACTGCAACTCCACCTCCCAGGTTCAAGCGATTCTCCTGCCTCAGCTTCCCGAGTAGCTGGGATTCGAGGCATGCACCACCACACCTGGCTAAATTTTGTATTTTTAGTAGAGACAGTATTTCACCATGTTGGCCAGGCTGGTCTCGAACTCCTGACCTCAGGTGATCCCCCTGCCTTGGCCTCTCAAAGTGCTGGGATTACAGGTGTAAGCTACTGTGCCTGGCCTTTTTCCTTTAAGTTTTTGACCTGATATATTCTGTGTTGCTGACTGCTGCAACTTTTAGTTCATCTGTCTTAAAATGACAAAGGGCACAATAATATTTTTTCTTTACTGAGACAGGTTCTTACTGTTGCCTGGGCCACAAGTGCAGTGGTACAATCGCCATTCACTGCAGCCCTGGCTTCTGGGTTCAAGCCGCCTTCTCGTCTCAGCTTCCCTAATCATGGGGGCTACAGCTGCATGCTGCCACGCCTGGCTCATTTTTGTAGTTTTGTTTTTGAGACAGAGTCTTGCTCTGTTGCCCAGGCTAGAATGCAGTGGCATGATCTCGGCTCACTGCAGCCTCCACCTCCTGGGTTCAAGCAGTTCTCCTGCCTCAGCCTCCTGAGTAGCTGGGATTACAGGTGCCCGCCACTGTGTCCGGCTAATTTTTGTGTTTTTAGTAGAGACGGGGTTTCACCATCTTGCCCAGGCTAGTCTCAAACTTCTTACCTCGTGATCCACCCGCCTCGGCCTCCCAAAGTGTTGGGATTACAGGCATGAGCCACCGCGCTTGGGCAGTTTTTGTAGAGACAGGGTTTTGCCATGTTTCCCAGGCTAGTCCTGGGTTCATGTTGATTTTCCTGCCTTGGCCTCCCAAAATTCTGGGATTACAGGTATGAGCCACTGTGCCTGGCTGGGGTACAGTAATAAGATACATCTGGAGGATGAAAGGTCAACCCCAATTCAGTTTAAGATAGATTCCCGGCCGGGCGCGGTGGCTCACGCCTGTAATCCCAGCACTTTGGGAGGCCGAGGCGGGCGGATCACAAGGTCAGGAGATCGAGACCACGGTGATAACCCCGTCGCTACTAAAAATACAAAAAAAAAAAAAGCCGGGCGCCGTGGCGGGCGCCTGTAGTCCCAGCTACTCGGGAGGCTGAGGCAGGAGAATGGTGGGAACCCGGGAGGCGGAGCTTGCAGTGAGCCGAGATCGCGCCACTGCACTCCAGCCTGGTGGACAGAGCGAGACTCCGTCTTAAAAGATAGATTCCCTTTGGATGTACAGGAAGTTTCTTTTACCTCCTGGGCTGTTAAATACAGGAATGGCTACAGGAATGACTGTTTCCGTCTTGAGAAATCTTTTAAGAGGGAAGAAGGTCCGGGCAGTTCAGGCAGAGAAGCCTCCCTGACTTTGGGCAAGTTAGATGGTCGGCTATATTTCTTCCAGTTCTGATTCTTGGATGCTTACAATGAATCATTTCTATTCAGATAGAGGTGTCTTTGTTCAGTTATCTTATTGATGTGCCAAAGAAGAGAGACAAGTTAGGAGTGTCTAAAATGTATATTTTGGTAGAAATAATTTCATTTAAAGCCTTTTTAATTATCTTCAGCAGACAAAAGCTTTCTGTGTCAAATTGGTATAAAAGTTTCTAAACATTTGGCTGGGCACGGTGGCTCACGCCTGTAATCCCAGCACTTTGGGAGGCCGAGGTGTGTGGATCATGAGGTCAAGAGATCAAGACCATCCTGGCCAACATGGTGAAACCCCGTCTTTAAAAATACAAAAATTAGCCACGCGTGGTGGTGCGCGCATGTAATTCCAGCTACTCGGGAGGTTGAGGCAGGAGAATCGCTTGAACCCGAGAGGTGAAGGTTGCAGTGAGCTGAGATCGCACCACTGCACTCCAGCCTGGCAAGAGAGAGACTCCATCTAAATAAATAAATAAATAAAAGTTTCTAAACACTTGCTCTCAATTCCTGTACTTACCTCATTATAGGCTGGAAACAAACCTCCCTCCTCTGTGACTGGAGTATTTCTGATTGGACATTTATTTAATTTATTTTTGGGACAGAGTCTCACTCTGTCACCCAGGCTGGAGTGCAGCGGCACGATCTTGGCTCACTTCATACTCCGCCTCCCGGGTTCAAGCAATTCTCCTGCCCCAGCCTCCCGAGTATCTGTGAATACAGGTGCGCACACACGCCCGGCTAAGTATTGTACTTTTGTAGAGATGGGGTTTCACCATGTTGGCCAAGCTGGTCTCAAACTCCTGATCTCAGGTGATGCGGCTGCCTTGGCCTCCCAAAGTGCTGGGATTTACAGGCGTGAGCCACTGCACCTGGCCTGGACAGATATTTAAAATAAGGCCTATTGCTGCTTGTTTAGTCTCCATGAGTGCTTTTTTTTTTCTTCTTCTTCTTTATTAGTATGTTATGTATTTGTGAAAAAACAGTTCTAGTAATAATGTAAGACAAATATAAGATTAGTAGGATTGAGCTTAATTCATCTGAAGAGGACTTTATGAAAATGAACCACCATGGCAGGACTGCAAGGTAATTTTTTGTTCTTCAGAATGTTCCTTAACTGCTTGATTCAGACAGGGAATGAAGACTTCAGTAGATCCTGTAGTATAGCAGGAGGCCATGTCCCACCTGCAGAAATGAAACTGCTTGAACTAACAAGTTGTCTCAGTCCAAATTCTCTTTATCTCGAATATTTTAAATGTGGAGTTTTGTTTTTCTTTTATATTTACAATTATATTTAGGTTATTTCAGGGCTTGTGTATCTGAGCCAACGCATTTCATCTTGCTTTTTTTTTTTTTTGAGACGGAGTTTCGCTCTGTCGCCCAGGCTGGGGTGCAGTGGCACGATCTCGGCTCACTGCAAGCTCTGCGTCCAGGGTTCACGCCATTCTCCTGCCTCAGCCTCCCAAGTAGCTGGGACTACAGGCTCCCGCCACCACGCCCGGCTAGTTTTTTGCATTTTTAGTAGAGACGGGGTTTCACCGTGTTAGCCAGGGTGGTCTCGATCTCCTGACCTCGTGATCCGCCCGCCTCGGCCTCCGAAAGTGCTGGGATTACAGGCTTGACATCTTGCTTCTTTTACAACGGATGTAACCGTAGGAAACTAATAGGTGACCTTCTCCGAGTTTTAGTTCATAATTGCGACGGCTGTTGTTCTGAAAAGCTTCATACTCTATTTTTGCTTGTAGTTAAATAGTATAGAACATTTTATATGTTACTTCCATAGAATGTTCCAGAAATTCATGAAATGTTAAAAGCAGCAGTAGCATGTTAACATTAACAAAGCATCAAAAATAAACAAATAAAATAAATGTCCAGTCAGAAATAGTGCAGCCACAAAAGAGGGAGGTTTGTTTCTAGCCTTTACTAATGAGGTAAGTACATGAATTGAGAATAAGTGTTTAAAAACTTTTTTTTTTTTATAAGATAGAGTCTGTTGCCAGGCTGGAGTGCAGTAGCGTGATCTTGGCTCCCTACAACCTCCGCCTCCTGGGTTTAAGCGATTTTCCTGCCTCAGCCTCCTGAGTAGCTGGGATTACAGGTGTGCACCACCATGCCTGGGTAATTTTACATTTTTAGTTGAGATGGGTTTGCTCCATGTTGGTCAGGCTGGTCTCGAACTCCTGACCTCAGGTGATCCACCCGACTTGGCCTCCCAAAGTGCTGGGATTACAGGTGTGAGCCACCATGTCCAGCAAGAATATATGTTTTTAGTTTAAAGACCTCTTCTTGGCTGGGCACAGTGGCTCACGCCTGTAATCTCAGTACTTTGGGCGGCTGAGGCAGGTGCATCACCTGAGGCTATAACCCCAGCTACTTGGGAGGCTGAGGCAGGAGAATTGCTTGAGCCCAGGAGGCGGAGGTTACAGCGAGCCAAGATCGTGCTACTGTACTCCAGTCTGGGTGACAGAATGAGACCCAGTCTCAAAAAAAAAAAAAAAAAAAATTCCATTAATATAGGAGCGTTATTAACCGTCCTTACTGCCTTTTCAGGCAAGAGGGCTTCTATGAAATATTTGTACAAATATCTTAGAATATGCAACTTAATTTGATTGGTTCATACTGAAATAAACTTGCTATTAAAAAGAAAACTAGGGCCAAGTATGGAGGCTCACACCTGTAATCCCAGCACTTTGGGAGGCCAAGGCAGGCGGATCTCCTGAGGTCGGGAGTTTGAGACCAGCCTGGCCAACATGGTGAAACCCTGTCTCTACTGAAAATACAAAAAATTAGTCGGGCGTTGTAGCGTGCACCTGTAATCCCAGCTATTTGGGAGGCTGAAGTAGGAGAATCACTTGAGCCCAGGAGGTGGAGGTTGCAGTGAGCCAAGATCGCACCACGGCACTCCAGCCTGGACAACAAGAGCGAAACTCCGTCTCAAAGAAAAAAAAAAAAAGAAAACTAGGCAGTGGCTTAATGCCATAATCCCAGCACTTTGGGAGGCCAAGGTAGGCAGCTTACTTGAGGCCAGGAGTTCGAGACCAGCCTGGCCAACACGGCGAAACTCTGTCTCTACTAAAAATACAAAAATTAATCAGGCATGGTGGTGCGTGCCTGTAATCCCAGCTACTCGGGAGGCTGAGGCAGGAGAATTGCTTGAATCTGGGAGGCGGAGATTAAAGACCCTGTCTCAAAAAAAAAAAAAAAGAAAGAAAGAAAACTAGGCTGTGTGAAGGGTGAAGGTGGCTCATGCCTGTAATTCCAGCACTTTGGGAGGCTGAGATGGGAGGGAGGATACTTGAGCCCAGGAATTTGAGACCAGCCTGGGTGACATAAGGAGACGCCATCTTTTAAAAATAAAAAAAAATAAATAGCCAGTTGTGGTGGTGCACACCTATAGTCCCAGCTGTTTGGGAGACTGATACAGGAGGACTGCTTGAGCCCAGGAGTTTGAGGCTACAGTGGGCTGTGATTGAGCCACTGCACTCCAGCCTGGGCCACAGAGTGAAACCCTGTCTCAATATCCCTCACCACCACCCCCCGCAAAAAAAAAAATTTATAAAATATGTAAACTGTTAAACTCTTAGTAAACATTTTCCTTTCATAGAAAATACAGAAATTTTGCATTCACTTTTCACTTTGAATCAGTGTTTTTTCTCAGTTTGGAAACAACCCTGACGAGAAACAATTCGTTTGGAAAGGTTGGATTGTTCCAGTTTTTTTTGCTGTCAGAGAATTGGATAAACAGCCTATGTCATTGGATAATTACTATAAAGAAATGAAGCTTGACAGTGAAGTGAGGGATTTGAAAAAATGCAGTTAATAAGGTGAATTACTACCCTGTTTGTAAATATGGATACATTTTCAAGAGTGAAAAAAAGGAAGTTGATACCATTTATGTTAAATGTAACCAAAACATGTTGCATGTTACCTGGCTAAATGTAAATAAATATACATAAAACAAGTGGACTAGAAGGCTGCACAGGACTTGCAGTGGGAGCTCTGGGAACAGTGAGAGCAGGACCCACCTGGAGCTGGAAGGGGCCAGAGAGCTAGAGTTCCCTGTTCTTATTTAAAAATCTTCATGTCCTCATGTATTTGTGTAATATAGAAAAGAACGTAAACAACAGATATGGGAAAGATGAACACTGGTGAATTCTGTGGAGTGGGAGCGTGGCGGGTGACTGTTATTTTCTTTATACCTTTAGGTATGTTTCCAACCATCAAACCAAAAACAAACAAAACAGATCCTTAATCTTAACAGGAAATAGCTGTCGTTATGAGTGTTATTTCTATTCCCTGTTTTCATAGAAAATGTGGACACAGACTTGCCAGGCAGCCTGGGGCAGAGTGAAGAGAAGCCGGTGCCTGCTGCGCCTGTGCCCAGCCCAGTGGCCCCGGCCCCAGTGCCATCCAGAAGAAATCCCCCTGGCGGCAAGTCCAGCCTCGTGTTGGGTTAGCTCTGACTGTCCTGAACGCTGTCGTTTTGTCTGTTTTCTCCATGCTTGTGAACTGCACAACTTGAGCCTGACTGTACATCTCTTGGATTTGTTTCATTAAAAAGAAGCACTTTATGTACTGCTGTCTTTTTTTTTTTTTTTTTTTTTTTTCTTTTTTTTCTTTTGAAGAACAGGTTTCTCTCTGTCCTGACTCCTGGGTCTGTGGGCCGTGGCATGAGTGTTTTCTAGTAGTAGATTGGAGGGAAAGCTTTGTGACACTTAGTACTGTGTTTTTAAGAACAAATAATTTGGTTCCAGATGTGTTAGAGGATCTTTTGTACTGAGGTTTTTAACACTTGGGTTTACCAAGCCTCAACTGGTCAGACCATGAACAGTCCCCAGGCACCGTTCCTGCCAGGCCTCAGCACAGGGAGTCTCTCCACAGAGCCTTCTTGGTGTTGCCCTAACTTGCCAGTGGCCTTTGCTCAGAGCCTCCTCCTGTGCCATGTGAACAATGAAGAGGCCTGTGCCTCATGCCTTGCCGCCTGCAAAGCAAAGAAACTGCCTTTTATTTTTTAACCTTAAAAAGTAGCCAGATAGTAACAAGACTGGCTGGCTGATGAGCAGAGCCTCTGCTCTCACACAGAGGAAGGCTTGGATGGACAGTGAAACTGACCGGAACTAAAAGCAGTGAAGCAAGGGAGGCAATCACACCGAAGTGGGCCTTCATCCAGGAACGGGATCCCACAGGGGTGTTGTTCTAAATAACTTGATGCTGTGTGCATGACGCTGGTGCTTGACCGTGAAAGGAAAGTCTCATCCTTAAAATGTGTGTTGTATTTCACAATCCTGGACTGTTGCTTCAAGTAAACGGTATCCACATTTTGAAACATTGTGTACTGTGTCTTCTTTTTGAGATGGTTTCAGTGTTCTCTCTGGTTAGATGCTTTTCTCTCTGTCACTATAAATCCTGCCCACTGATTGGGTGAGTCATTTGAAGTTAAATAGCCAGATGTGCCTGTTACTTGGGAAGCCAAGGCAAGAGGATGCTTGAGCCCAGGAGTTTGAGGCTATCCTGGGCAACACAGCAAGACCTCCTTAAAAAACAAAAACAACAGTTAAAACAGATGAAGACCCAGAGAGAAGTGGGTTTCTTTCTGAAGAAGCCTCTAAAGTAGGTTAGACTCTTCTACCTCCCCATTGTTCTGGGCAGTAACATTTTAAAGTGTTCTCCAAGACTGGGCAACATGGTGAAACCTCTCTACCAAAAATAGCCAGGTGTGATGGCACGTGACTAGTCAGGAGGCCGAGGCAGGAGGATTGCTTGAGCCTGTGAGCTCGAAGCCACAGTGAGCCAGGATCGCACCACTGCACTCCAGCCTGGGTGACAGCAAGACCCTGTCTCAAAGAAGTGTTCTCCAACTTTAAATATGTGGGGATTTCTCCCCACCAGCAAGCAAGCAAGCCGTTCTGCAGTGGATACAGCTAGATGTCCTCCAATTTTTTTTTTTTTTTTTTTTTTTTTTTTTGGATACAGAGTCTTGCTCTGTTGCCTAGGCTAGAGTGCAGTGGTGTGATCTCAGCTCACTGCAAGCTCCGCTTCCCGGGTTCATGCCATTTTCCTGCCTCAGCCTCCAGCATAGCTGGGACTACAGGCGCCCGCCACCTCGCCCGGCTAGATTTTTGTATTTTTTTAGTAGAGACGGGGTTTCACCATGTTAGCCAGGATGGTCTCGATCTCCTGACCTCGTGATCCGCCCGCCTCGGCCTCCCAAAGTGCTGGGATTACAGGCGGGAGCCACCGCTCCTGGCCCGGTTCAGCATTTTCTAGACGGGAGTAGGTAGGCCATGTCAGTTCCACATAAAGTCCTGAGGACAGTCCTGATTACCTGTGTTTGATCAAAATCATCTTTCCGGGGGAAACCACGCTGAAGCTCCCATGTTTCAAGCTAACTCTAGTGTGAATTAGCTCTTAACCAGCTAGACTTACACAAAGCAGTTAACAGATTCATTTCACTTTGTAGTCCTCAAGGTATTGTTCCTGCCCCACTCACAGACGAAATCAATCCACTGAGACCACGGCATTGCGGTAAAAAAGAGTTTGGCCGGGCGCGGTGGCTCACGCCTGTAATCCCAGCACTTTGGGAGGCCAAGGCAGGCGGATCACTTGAGGTGGGGAGTTTGAAATCAGCCTGACCAACATGGCTAAACCCCGTCTCTACTAAAAATACAAAGATTAGCCAGGCGTGGTGGCAGGTGCCTGTAATCCCAAGTACTCGGGAGTCTGAAGCAAGAGAATCGGTTGAACCTGGGAAGAGGAGGCTGCAGTCAGCCGAGATCGCGCCACCGGTGCACCGCATGCGGCCTGGGTGACGAAGCAAGACTCCCTCTCAAAAAAAAACAAAACAAAACGTGGAGCTAGCCCCACGGGTTTAGGACCTTTGACTCCTCGTTAGATGCTTCCCAGTATTTCAGATCAACCCTTTGTTGGGCCCCTGGAAGGTCGGTCCCCTACTAGTAACGTGGGGTGAACGGGGGTACGTCTGATGCGGACAAAGGCTGGGTCCCGAGAAAGCGCAGGGTCAGAAAAGTGCCCCCCAAAGCCGTCCCTGCACCCGAACCCTAGGAAGGCCTCGCGCAGGGCCTTCGGCAGCAGTTTACGACCTGGGCGGGGCGTGCCGGAGGCTCTATGCAAATCAGCCCAGCGGACCCCGTCCAGCGCCCGGGCTCCGGAAGCAGCGCTCCCCTCCCACTCCCCGCGCTTCCGGCCGGGCCCGCGCCCCCCAGACGCCGAGAGCCCGCAGCCCCGGCCTGGCGGCGATGGCGCGGCGCGTGCGTGTGCTGGTGGACATGGACGGCGTCCTGGCCGACTTCGAGGCCGGCCTTCTGCGGGGCTTCCGCCGCCGCTTCCCTGAGGAGCCGCACGTGCCGCTGGAGCAGCGCCGCGGCTTCCTGGCCCGCGAGCAGTACCGCGCCCTGCGGCCCGACCTGGCGGTAGGGGGCGCGGGGTCCCCACACGGGCAGGGCCGGCTCGCTCCGTTCCCGAGGTCACCCCCTTCTGTGTGAAGGGCGCAGAGCCCTTACCCTGGCACTCGCGGGCAGCGCACCCTGAGGAGGAGCCTTTGGGCGCGTGCCCCGACCGAAGCCCCCTCCGCAGCTCTGAGCCCGGGCCCAGAGCCCCCAGGAACCTCCCTGCGAGTCCTCGCGGGAACTGGATCTGCCGGAGGCAGAAGCCGGGACCCAGAACTCTTGTCTTTCAGGATAAAGTGGCCAGTGTGTACGAAGCCCCGGGCTTTTTCCTGGACCTGGAGCCCATCCCGGGGGCCTTGGACGCTGTGCGGGAGATGAACGACCTACCCGAGTAAGGAGAGTGGGGGCGGGCGGAGTCCTGGGCGGGCTCCCGGCTCCCGGTGGTAACCGCGACCTTCTCCGCAGCACGGAGGTCTTCATCTGCACCAGCCCCCTGCTGAAGTACGACCACTGTGTGGGTGAGAAGGTGTGGCTGCTCCGCCCCTGCTCCGCACGTGGAGCTGCCTAAATCCTGATTTTAAAAAGAAACCACCAGAAACCCAGAAGGTCGGGGGTGGGGGGCCTCTCAAAGGCTTAGACCCCACTCCCTGTCCCTGAATTCCGGCTCCCATCAGGCCCTACTCACAGACCTGTGTCTTCTACACAGTACCGCTGGGTGGAGCAGCACCTGGGGCCCCGGTTCGTAGAACGAATTATCCTGACAAGGGACAAGACGGTGGTCTTGGGGGACCTGCTCATTGATGACAAGGACACAATTCGAGGTTGGATCCGTTATCCTTGGCAGCCTCCAGGCCTCTAGCCTGCCCTGATTAGGGAGAGGAAGTAATCATGCCCATTACAGATGTTGGCGCTGCCTTTCTTGTCCCAGGCGAGGAGGAGACCCCGCGCTGGGAGCACATCTTGTTCACCTGCTGTCACAATCGGCACCTGGTCCTGCCCCCGACAAAGAGACGGTTGCTCTCCTGGAGTGACAACTGGAGGGAGATCTTAGACAGCAAGCGAGGAGTCGCGCAGCGGGAATGAGCGGGGATGCCGCGGGCAGCAGCTGGAGCTGAAGGAAAGGCAGGGGCCACCACAGAGCCGAGTCAGGGCGGCATCGTGCTGGTGCCTCTGGCCCTGTGGAGTGGAGCAGGCAGATACCGTTAAGCGCTGTGCTACCGGGCCCCGGGCTCAGCCACCCGGTACCTCCCGAGAGGCTGCCGCTGGCCCCTGGCTTGCATGGAAATAGTGGGAAAACCAGTTGGAACTCTTTAATAAAAGACCTTGGCTTTCTAGTCTTCTAGGACCCTTTATTTGGGAACATAAAGGGACAAGCTCCCTGGATGGGTGGATGAGCCCTTCCCTCCCCTCAGCCCAGTGGTCCCTGAATCTGCCCCATTTCCATGCCCATGTAGATACCATCCTTGTAGCACCTGCCATTCCTGGGCCATCTAAGGGGTCAGCCTTGAGGGGGTACACAAGAGGCAAGAACCCCCCATTTTCCCTGAGTAACTTTCCATCAGGTCCCACGCTCCTTCTGTTGACCGGGGGCACCGTGGACATGGAGCCACATCCTTTATGTTGCTGTCTCTTCCTGTCTCCCTTGAGCACCATTTTCACTGCATCCCTCATGCGATACACTTCTGGGGTAGGGCTCCCCATCACTGAGTGTGACAGCAAAGGAGGAGAGCCAAAGCTTTCAGCCAGGGGCATGTGGTAGCGAGTCCGGGAGGAGGGCCAAAGCTTTCAGCCCGGTCCATGGGGTGGCAAGTGGGGGAGGAGGAGGGCCAAAGCTTTCAGGTGGGGCCGTGGGGTAGCCAGTGGGGGAGGAGGAGGGCCAAAGCTTTCAGTCAGGGGACCATGGGGTGGCAAGTGGGGGAGGAGGAGGGCCAAAGCTTTCAGCCGGGGCGGTGGGGTGGCAAGGGGACAAGATGCAGTTCCCAGGGCTGGCGCCTCTACTCCGACATATCACCTGCATGGCCTTGTGCTTGATGCCCAATGGCCACATTAAGTCACTGGGCTGTCACTCAAGGGCAGGGACCATATCTTCATCTTGGAATCATAGTGCCTAGCAGATAGCAGGGCTGGGTGGACAGTCAATGCTGGGTCACAGGTTATCCAGGTTGGCATCCACCAGGCCCAAATGCCCAGCTTGGAGAGCCCCTGGGGGAGGTATCCATCCTCCACAGCCCCGGAGGGGGCACCACATCTTCCCAGGGTGAGATCCTTTTACCATGAGGCATCCCATTCCTATCCCTGAAAACGACTCCAGACACTTCTGTTAAGGGATAATCCCTGATTTCCCGCAGCAAAGGCAGCTCTCCTAAGCCTCAGTCCCAGCTCTTGAGAACACTGTACTGCGAAGCCTCTGGGTCCACGCACTTGGCCACTTCTTACACCAGGGCCTGAGCCTGGCAGTGGTGGCACCAGACGTAGGGTAGAGAGTGCCGGCCTATGAAAGCAGCTCCAGTTTGATCTCCGCGTGCCTCCGAGTCTGGCTTCCTCACTCCGGATGGCGTTTCATCACAGTGTAAATGCCTGTCCTGCTGAAAGAACCCGCCTTGCAAATGGCTGAAAACGCACCAGTGGGGCAGCATATGCTCCCCCTGTTCCCTGCGTCCACATCAGGACCGTGGTCTCCAGCAGGAGGGGTGCTACAGTCTCGCGGTCCCCGTGGATCAGCGCTGCCGTGGGGCCATGCTCCTCGGCAGTGGGATACCCAGGGCAGAGTGCGCCTGCCGGCTGCGGGCCTCGGCCACCTGGCGCGGGGAGCAGAAGTCCTCCAGGAAGATCTGCGCCAGGTTCCGGAGCCTGGCACTGGCCGAGAGGGAGAAGCGAAGCATGCACTGCACCACAGGCGCGGCGCTCAGCTCCGGGGGAAAGCTGCGGCCCGGCGGGCTCAGGTGCATGAGCGTGGTAATGGCGGACAGCACCGTCTCCTCGTTGGGGCTGGACAGGCAGTTGATGATGAGTGGGAGGCCTCCTGCCTGCAGGATGTGCTCCTTGTTGGCCCGGTCTGGGCACAGGTTGCACAGGCCTCCTGTGGGAGACCAAGGAAGAATCTGGATGCTGTAGCCCCGGGCCTCCTCCCAGCTCCCCAGCTCATGAACCCCAGGGAGGGCCCAGGCCGTTGAGAAGCTGGTCCCAGCACAAGCGATCCAAAGCCCATTCCGGCTCCTGCCTTCTCGGTTGTAGAAAGGCCTGCCTGCTCCCGCCTGCCACAGCCCAGCCTTCCAGAGGTGCGCACAAATCCCTTTCCCTCTCTGTTCAGCCAGTTCAATGGCTGATACGCTTTCTTTTTTCCCTTTCTTAAATGTAAAAACCTAAAACAAGGCCGGCCCAGGCACAGTGGCTCATGCCTGTAATCCCACCACTTTGGGAGGCTGAGGTGGGTGGATCACCTGAGGTCAGGAGTTCGAGACCAGCCTGGCCAACATGGTGAAACTCTGTCTCCACTAAAAATACAAAAATTAGCCGAGCGTGGCAGGTGCCTGTAATCCCAGCTACTTGTGAGGCTAAGGCAGGAGAATCGCTTGAACCTGGGAGGCGGACAGTAAGCCGAGATTGAACCATTGCACTCCAGCCTGGGCAACAGAGTGAGACCCTATCTCAAAAAAATAAACTAAAAACCTATAATGTATCATCACCTTAGAACAATTTATAAAAATTATAAACATAAGATGATGGTTTCATGGGTATATACTTACACCAAATTTTATCAAATTGTACCCTTTAAATATGTACAGTTTATTATATCCATCATATAGCAATAAAACTGGTAAAAAATACTAGAATGGGCTGGGCACAGTGGCTCACACCTGTAATTCCAGTGCTTTGGGAGGCCAAGGCAGGAGGATCCCTTGAGCCCAGGAATTCAACACCAGCCTGGGCGACATGGCAAAACTCTGGCTCTACCAAAACACACAAAATTAGCCAGGCATGGAGGTACATGCCTGTAGTCCCAGCTACTTGAGTGGCTGAGGTGGGAGGACTGCCTGAGCCCAGGAGGTGGAGCTGCAGTAAGCCATGACTGCACCACTGCACTCCAACCTGGGCGACAGAGTGAGACTCTGTCTCAAAAACAAACAAATGGCTGGGCACAGTGGCTCACGCCTATAATCCCAGCACTTTTGGGAGGCCGAGGTGGATGGATCACCCTGAGGTCAGGAGTTCCAGACCAGCCTGGTCAACATGGTAAAACACCATCTCTACTAAAAATGCAAAAATTTAGCCGGGCGTGGTGGCACATGCCTGTTATCCCAGCTACTTGGGAGGCCAAGGCAGGAGAATCACTTGAACCCAGCAGGTGGAGGTTGCAGTGAGCCGAGATCACGCCACTGCACTCCAGCCTGGGTGACAGAGCAAAACTCTGTCTCAAAAAAATAAAATTAAATAAATAAATAAATAAATAAATAAATAAAATAAAAGCTGGCGTAAACCATGCACAGTGGTGCATGCCTGTAGTCTTAACTCCCAGGGAGGCTGAGGCAGAAGTATGACCTGAAGCCAGAAGTTCAAGACCAGACTGGACAACACAGGGAGACCCGACCCCATCTCAGAAAACTGATCAAGCAGCAAGCAGAGTATCCCATTTTTACTAAATACTTACATGTATTCACATATTTCAAATTGTGGGATGAAAACAAATGTTTTTTTGTTTTCCCAAAGTGCTGGGACTATAGGCATGAGCCACTGTGCCCGCCCCAGCTTTTTACATTTAACAATATATTGTGATTAGCGGGGCATAGTAGAGCCCGCCTATAGTCCCAGCTACTAGGGAGGCTGAGGTTGCAATGAGCCGAGATTGCACCACTGCACTCCAGCCTGGGCAAACCAGTGAAACTCCATCTCAAAAAAAAAAAAAAACAAAAAAAACCCCAAAAACAATGTATTGTGAACATCTTTCCATGCCAATAAATGCACATTCATGGCTATGCATTGTAGATTAATGGTAAGGAGTGTACCATTTGACATATGTAGTGTAATTAAGAGATTAGAGCATTTTAATGTTATTTCCATGTCACCGTTACTAGGATTCTCGAGGAAAAGAGAAAAGGCAACAGTGAGAGATCAGTGGTTCTGCATCAAAGAACTCATGTGCTCAGGTAATGTGGCTGGAATCCCACCCCCATTCCCTCAGGTCAGGCCCCCTCAGTGTAATGACCTCTTGGCCTTGGGGACAGATGCTACCTTGTTTTGGAGGTCACTCTGCTCAGCACTGGCTGCTCACGGTGGGAAGATGACTTTCTGTGCATCCTAATTGAGCTTCCTGTCATCACGGTACCCCTCCCTTTGGTTCCTGCTCAGCGGAGGAAGCCACCTCTCAGCTCATTTGCAAAACATGCCCAGTGTCCTCAGTGACCAATCAGGAGTGAAGGCCACAGCTCTACCCACTTGCCCTGTTTTTCTGGAAACTAACAAAGAGAAGATTTACCTGAACCTGAAACCCAACTAAGACATCTTCCCCAGCCGGAGGGACAGGTGCCCATGGTGCCCCTGCCAAGGACCCTCCTCCACTGACTGGGGCAGGAGCCTGCCAAGGTTTCACTCTGCTGCCTGCTCCCGAGCAGCACCTGGGTCAGACTAGTCCTGCTTTGGGGAACCTTTTCTTTTTTTTTTTTTTTTTGAGACGGAGTCTCGCTCAGTCGCCCAGGCTGGAGTGCAGTGGCGCGATCTTGGCTGACTGCAACCTCCATCCCCTAGGTTCAAGCGATTCTCCTCCTGCCTCACCCCCTCCCGAGTAGCTGGGATTACAGGCACATGCCACCACGCCCGACTAATTTTTTTGTATTTTTAGTAGAGACGGGGTTTCGCCATGTTAGCCAGGCTGATCTTAAACTCTTGACCTCAGGTGATCCATCTATCTTGGCTTCCCAAAGTGCTGGGATTACGGGCATGAGTCACCGCACCCAGCTGGGGGAACATTTATTACAGGATGCCACTGCAC
This sequence comes from Rhinopithecus bieti, assembly GCF_001698545.2. NCBI lineage: Eukaryota > Metazoa > Chordata > Mammalia > Primates > Cercopithecidae > Rhinopithecus > Rhinopithecus bieti. The sequence goes on along the minus strand of NW_016807991.1, from coordinate 3,366,950 downwards.
ATGGAGTAAATTCCAGACCCCCGTGTGCTCCTTACCCCTGAGCTGTCCTGTCTGTTCTTCCCTCTCCCTGGCACTCACTGCAGTTGCCAACCTCAGTCCATCCCTGAGACCTTTCAGCCCCCAGCTGTCACACGCTGACACCCTCTTGCTGCTAACAAGCCCTCCACTGCTCTCCTTTTGAGTAGTGTCTTCCTGGGATACCAGACTAGGTGCTCTGCCATATCGGGGTGGCCCTTCGTCACCCAGTTCTTTAACCACTGACCCGGGGGGGAAAGGGTTGAAAGAACTGCGGATGGTCAGGGGGCTGGACAGGATGGCTCCCTGACATCCCGCCCACTCTGGACTTCTGTAGTTCTTAGATCTGGGCTGCAGCTCATAGGCAGGACACGTCTGAGAGACGGAGGGGACTCTTTGGCCTCTCTGGAGTCCTGAGAAAGAGGAGCAGCAGCAGAGGGCAACTAGGCACCGACCGAGAGCCTCTCCCCATGGGGCCCTTGGAGCCTCCCTTGCCAGTCCCACCTCAGCACTTCCTAAAGCACAAGGTGGCCCCTAGCATGGCTGTGGCGTTCTGTGGGCTGTCTTCTGTCCTTCCACCAGGAGCTGTAAGGCAGGGCTCAAGCTCCTGGAACTGTGGACACTTCACTGAGCATGCACTGGACACATGACTGAACCCTAGAAACGAGTGCTATCATCACCCCCATTTCCGTGGGAGAAGTCAAGGCTATGAGAGGCTGAGTAAACTGCCCAAAACGCTAAAGAGGGGGAGCCTTCTGCCCCTCCCAAGAGAAATGGCGGCCTCTGGAAGCAGTAAGGACAGCTCATCCAGCCTTGGGTAGATGCCAGGTTCAGTCTGGAGCAGGGGCAGTGGAAGTGCTATGATTGGACTCAGCTGCTCAGACACACCCGCGGCATGTCTCCCGAGCTGACAGGGGAGCAGCCTCCTGTGCACACTGGACTGCAGGTGGGGTGATGGGATTTCTCTCTGTGTAAAGTGTGATAAGATGAAGCCCAAGTCACGGCCTGCCAGCTGAGTCATCACCACACCCAGGTGCACCTGGGCACGGCCCACCCAGACTGGGCACGGCCACCCAGACTGCAGAAAACCAGAGGGTGGGGGCAGGAGGAGGCCTCAGGAAAGCCACCCTCTCCCCGCCCTCCCCACGCAGAGGCCCGGGAGTCTCCAAGGATGGGCCAGGTGCCTGCCAGAACTCACCAGCTGCTTGGGCACCCTCCGCAGTAGCAGGGACCTTCCTGAAGTCCCTCTGCCTGGTGAGCAGTGTCCCTTAGAGATGAAGAAGGGGCTGAGGGCCAGAAAAGAAAAGGGCAGAGAGCTTCAGGGCAGGAAGGCTGACCTGGAGCAGAAAGATGAGCCAAGATGGCTCCAGAGGACCCACAAGAGGCCACAGCCACAGCTGCTTTGAGCTTCTCCCTGGGTCTACCTGTGTGAACCTGCCCTGAAGAACTGAAGACGGCCATGGAAAAAGAGCAACGTGGAAACTTGGAGCTTCCTAGAATGCTCCGTAATAGTCAGATGGCTAAATTATGGAACATGTGTATGATGAAACAGTATACAGTACTTTTTTTTTTTTTTGAGTATGAACCTCGCTCTTGTCGCCCATTCTGGTGTACAGTGACACGATCTCGGCTCACTGAAACCTCCGCCTCCTGGGTTCAAGTGAGTCTCCTGCCTCAGCCTCCCAAGTAGCTGGGATTACAGGCATGCACCACCACGTCCAGTTAATTTTGTATTTTTAGTAGAGACGGGGGTTTCACCAAGTTGGCCAGGCTAATCTCGAACTCCTGACCTCGTGCCTTGGCCTCCCAAAGTGCTGGGATGACAGGCGTGAGCTGCTGTGTTCTGCGATATTTACAGTTTTTTTTTTTTTTTTTT
>NW_016807991.1:3358531-3364846 GCF_001698545.2 Rhinopithecus bieti | reverse complement strand
ACGGTGAAACCCCGTCTCTATTAAAAATACAAAAAATTAGCCAGGCGCAGTGGCGGGTGCTTGTAGTCCCAGCTACTCCGGAGGCTGAGGCAGGAGAATGGCCTGAACCTGGGAGGCGGGGCCTGAAGTGAGCAGAGATGGCGCCACTGTAATCCAGCCTGGGCGACAGAGCAAAACTCTGTCTCAAAAAAAAAAAAAAAAAAAAAAAAAAGTCTTCAAAAGCCGGGTGTGGTGGCTTATGCCTGTCATCCCAGTACTTTGGGAGGCCGAGGTGGGTGGATCACAAGGTCAGGAGTTCAAGACCAACATAGCCAATATACTGAAACCCTGTCTCTACTAAGAAAAAAAAAAAAAATACCTGGGCCTGGTGGTGTATCCCTGTAATCCCAGCTACTCAGGAGGCCTAGGCAAGAGAATTGCTTGAACTCAGGAGGTGGAGGTTGCAGTGAGCCGAGATTGCGCCACTGCACTCCAGCTTGGGCGACAGAGTGAGACTTCACCTCAAAAATTAAAAAAAAAAAAAAAAAGTCTCCAAAGAATAATTCATGTTAGAAAATGCCTGTAATTTGGCCAGGCGCGGTGGCTCAAGCCTGTAATCCCAGCACTTTGGGAGGCCACAATGGGTGGATCACGAGGTCAGGAGATCGAGACCATCCTGGTCTACACGGTGAAACCCCGTCTCTACTAAAAAATACAAAAAACTAGCCGGGTGAGATGGCGGGCGCCTGTAGTCCCAGCTACTCCGGAGGCTGAGGCAGGAGAATGGTGTAAACCCGGGAGGCGGAGCTTGCAGTGAGCCGAGATCGTGCCACTGCACTCCAGCCTGGGCGACAGAGCGAGACTCCGTCTCAAAAAAAAAAAAAGAAAATGCCTGTAATTTAAGATGAAGGAGGGAAGAAGGACACCAGATTGTACATACAATAAGATAGGCCCACTAAGATCCACCTCCTCTGAGAGCTTTCTGTGAGCACCTAACCTGCCCCCAACTACGTCCCCCGCACCAGGCTTTGCTTCTTTCCCTCACATTTACTGACATTACAGTAGTTCTTTGTCAAAATGTTTATTGGCTGTTGCTCCACTAAACTATAAACTCCGTGAGAATGGGGACTCTGCCTTGTCTCACTCTATCGGCAGCCTCGCACGTAGCAGGTGTTCAATAAATAGCAAACTGTTATCCCTATAGATATTCTTTTAAAAATTAAAAAAGCCGGGGACAGGCGTGCCGGCTCACTCCTGTAATCCCAGCACTTTGGGAGGCCGAAGGGGGTGGATCACTTGAGGTCAGGAGTTCCAGACCAGCCTGGCCAACATGGAGAAAACCTGTCTCTACTAAAAATACAAAAATTAGCCAGGCATGGTAGCACACACATGCAACCTCAGCTACTCAGGAGGCTGAGGTGGGAGAATCACTTGAACCCAGGAGGCCGAGGTTGCAGCCAGCCGAGATTGCGCCAACTGTGCTCCAGCGTAGATGACAGGGAGAGACTCCATCTCAGAAACAAAAGAAATGGCCAATACTAAGTGTTGACAAGGAAGTGGAGCATATAGCATAACCTGGTGTAACTACGTGGAAAGTGATTTGGCAGCTTCTCATGATGTTAAACGCACATCTACCCTAGGACTGAGCAACTCCACTCCTAGGTGAGAAATGAGTACATATTTGTATGAACATGATCCTAACAGCTTCATTCATAAAGCTTCCAAACTAGGAACAACTCAAATCTCCCTCTACAGGCAGGTGGACAAATTGTGGCACATTCAAAGGAATGGACGATGATACTGCAACAATTTAGATGAATCTGAAAAACGTAATGTTGAGTGAAAGAAACGAGATACAAGAGTAGATCCTGCATGATTGTTTGTATGAAGTTCAAGAACAGGCAAAACAAATCCAGGGTATAGAGGTTAGAATAGTGGTTGCCTTGGAGTGGGAGCTGCTGACCCAGCATGGGTGTTAAGGGAATTTCTACATCTTGGTTTAGAAGCTGCTTACATGGATGTACACACAGCTCAATGAATTTCAAAATGCACCAAACTGGCACTTAAGATACGTGCATTTTATTGTTGATCATACTGCAATCTTTTTTTTTTTTTTGAGACCAAGTCTTGCTCTGTCGCCCAGGCTGGAGTGCACTGGCGCCATCTCGGTTCACTGCAAGCTCTGCCTCCCGGGTCCACACCATTCTCCTGCCTCAACCTCTCGAGTAGCTGGGACTACAGGCGCCCGCCACCATGGCCGGCTAATTTTTTTGTGTTTTTAGTAGAGATGGGGTTTCACCATATTAGCCAGGATAGTCTCGACCTCCTGACCTCGTGATCCACCCACCTCGGCCTCCCAAAGAACTGGGATTACAGGCATGAGCCACTGGGCCCCGCCGCCATACTGCAATCTTAAAAACGATTATAAAACAGAAAAGAGAACAAGTTCTGACTGCCTAATGAACATGCTCTGGACAAGACAGAGAAAACAAGAAGCAAGGGCTGGGCCTTCGAGACTTCAGGAAACACAGGAACTCTATACGAGAACCCTGAGGGAGGCAAAAGAGGAAACCCCACACGAAAGCAAGATGAGAAAGCTGGAGACTAGGGGAGGTCAGGTGGGACCTCAGCTCACACGCCATGTCGGGCACTGGTGCAGGCAGGGACAACCCGGACCATGAGGGGAAGGTCAAAGGATGGTCCCAGGGATTAAATGAGGTGATGGTGGTTGGGCACGGTGGCTCACACCTGTAATTCCAGCACTTTGGGAGGCCGAGGGTGGATCACCTGAGGTTGGGGGTTCAAGACCACCCTGGCCAACATGGCGAAACTGCATCTCTACTAAAAATATAAAAACTAGCTGGGCATGGTGGCATTCGCCTGTAGTCCCAGCTACTTGGGAGGCTGAGGCAGGAGAATGGCTTGAACTCGGGAGGCGGAGGTTGCAGTAAGCCCAGATCGTGCCACTACACTCCAGCCTGGGCAACAGAGCGAGACTCCATCTCAAAAACAAAACGAGGTGATGCTTCTGACAAGTGCTTAGCTGGCACCTGGCACCTGGTGGCTGGGCAGGCCCTCGGTGAGGGCAGCTCAAGATACAGCTACATCTGGGGACTCGCCCATGCTGAGATGAATCAACCCAGGGTCAAAGTCTTCACAGGGGGCCGGGCGTGGTGGCTCACACCTGTAATCGAGCACGTTGGGAGGCCGAGACGAGTGGATCACCTGAGGTCAGGAGCTCTAGACCAGCCTTGCCAAGACGGTGAAACTCCGTCTCTACTAAAAATACAAAAAATTAGCTAGACATGGTGGCAGGGGCCTGTAATCCCAGCTACTTGGGGGGGGCTGAGGCAGGAGAATCGCTTGAACCTAGGAGGCGGAGGTTGCAGCGAGCCAAGCTCACGCCATTGCACTCCAGCCTGGTGGGACAAGAGCGAGACTTCGTCTCAAAATATATATATGTATATTATATACATTACATATTATATAACAAGTATATATTATATGATAAATATAATATATAATATTACATATGTTGTATATTACATATATATTATATCATATATCATATATATATATCTTCACAACGGATTAGTTCTTGGGTTTTCCTTTAGTGTTTTGCAAATGTCTCCTTCGATTTCAAGTCTGAAGGACAGATAGTACATAGAGTAAGCTACCCTTTGTGTACGAAGGCAGGGTGGAGAAGAACACACCTCCGTGTATGAACTCACCCTTGCAAGACGCCAAAGTGTAATAAGGAAACGGGTTAGTATGAGACAGGGAACAAGGCAGAAGGGACCAGAATGGAGGTGAGACTTTTGAAAATACCCTGTAATACAGTTTTGACTTATGCATCGCGGCTTTTCATAATTTTTTTTTTTTTTGAGACAGCGTGGTGCTTTGTCACCCAGGGTGGAGTGCAGTGGCACAATCTCGGCTCGCTGCAACCTCCCCCTCCTGGGTTCAAGTGATTCTTCTGCCTCAGCCCCCCAAGTAGCTGGGAGTATAGGCATACACCGCCACGCCCGGCTAATTTTTGTATTTTTAGTAGAGATGGGGTTTTGCCATGTTGGCCATACTGGTCTCAAACTCCTGGCCTCAAGTGATCCACCTACCTAGGGCTCCCCAGTGTTGGGATTACAGGTGTGAGCCACCGTGCCTGGCCTGTCACATAGCATTTAAACAAGACAGTTCTTTATGACCGACAGGGCAAGGGTGTCAAAATTTGTTGCTAAAAAAAAAGATACAGAGGCTAGGCGCAGTGGCTCACACGTAATCCTAGCACTTTGGGAGGCCAAGGTAGGCAGATCATGAGGTTAGGAGTTAGAAACCAGCCTGGCCAACATAGTGAAACACTGTCTCTACTAAAAATACAAAAAATTAGCCAGGCGTGGCCGGGCGCAGTGGCTCACGCCTGTAATCCCAGCACTTTGGGAGGCCGAGGCAGGTGGATCACGAGGTCAGGAGATCAAGACCATCCTGGCTAACACGGTGAAACCCCGTCTCTACTGAAAATACAAAAAATTAGCCGGGCGTGGTGGCGGGTGCCTGTAGTCCCAGCTACTCGGGAGGCTGAGGCAGGAGAATGGCGTGAACCCAGGAGGTGGAGCTTGCAGTGAGCCGACATTGCGTCACTGCACTCCAGTCTGGGCAACAGAGTGAGACTGTCTCAAAAAAAAAAAATTAGCCAGGCGTTGTGGTGGGCACCTGTAATCCCAGCTACTCGGGAGGCTGAGGCGGGAGAATCGCTTGAACCCAGGAGGTAGAGATTGCAGTGAGCCGAGATCCTGCCATTGCACTCCAGCCCGGGCAACAGTATGAGACTCTGTCTTGAAAAAAGGATACAGCATATAGAGACAGCATGCCACCACATATGTATAACATGCAGGAAATTTACTGTATACATATTTGTTTATAAATCCTGAAAATATCCCTGGTGAGCACACAGAAACAAATACTTGTGGTTGCCTCTGGAAAAAGCTACTGAGGGAGAGCTACTGTTCACGACTCTTTGAATTTCATACCACCTGAACCAGTTATGTATTAACATAGATAGCGTGCGCACACATGCACCCTGCTTGTGCCTGGTACTAAAGGGAGGGAGAACTGGTCTGGGAGTAAGGGCACATGGGGAGGTGGCCTTTGCGTAGGTCGGGGACAGCCTGAATCTTGCCTGCTGAACAAATGGTGAAGGCGGCTGGAGACATCCAGGGAGAGATTAATGGAGCGAGAATCTCAATGTCACCTCCTTCCTGTGTTGGGAATCCCGCTACATGTGGATGGCAGGAGAACTTCTTCTGAAGCAGAAAGATGTGTGGCCCAGGATCAGCAAGAGAAGGAGACACAGGGCAGCCACCCAATACAGAAAGGAAGCAAGGCTCTGTGCCAGGCAGACCCAGTGAGAACCCCAGCACTGCCACTGAGGACCAGTTGACCAGAGCCAGCTACTGAATTTCTCTAAGCCTTGGTTTCTTCACCAGTAAAATGGGCAGAAAAAGTAAATGATGTGATCAGCGCATCTTGCTTGCACACACAGGTGATGTGGAGTCAGCATGCACCTGCTCAGAGCCAGGGGCTGGCAGTGCCAGACCTGCAGCCTCATATGCAGAAAAGTGCTGGCACATACAGGCAGAGTTTATCAATGAGAAAGCAAGTGCCTGCGTAGCCAGTACTGAGGTGATCCATAAGCCTTCACATGTGCCTTTCTGATCCAATCCTCTCCCTCCCTCAGAGGTGCACACCTTCCTAATCACACTGTAAGTATTACTATGCGTATAGCATCACTTGCTAAATATTAGGTTTGTAAGATTGTTGCATGCAACTGTAGATTTCATTTTCGTTGCTAAATAGTAGAACTATCTGGCCAGACACGGTGGCTCACGCCTGTAATCCCAGCACTTTGGGAGGCTGAGGTCGGTGGATCACAAGGTCAGGAGCTCAAGACCATCCTGGCCAATGTGGTGAAAACTCGTCTCTACTAAAAATACAAAAATTAGCCGGGTCCCAGCTACTTGGGAGGCTGAGGCAGGAGAATCACTTGAACCTGGGAAGCAGAGGTTGCAGTGAGCTGAGATCGCACCACGATACTATAGCCTGGGTGACAGAGCGAGACTCCGTCTCAAAAAAAAAAAAAGAAAAATATCCTATGATGTCAGTATCCATTCTCCTGCTGACTGTCTCCAGTTCAGGACTGTTACAGACAGTGCTGCTGGTGGCATTTCACTGCATGTGCACGTACCCTAGCCCTATGGATTTAAATGCTGGGTCATGGGGTGCGCCTGCTATCTTCAACTTTACAAAATACTGTTTTCTTTTTTTTTTTTTTTTTTTTTTTTT
>NW_016807991.1:3348877-3357881 GCF_001698545.2 Rhinopithecus bieti | reverse complement strand
TTTTTTTTTTTTTTTTGAGACGTAGTCTCGCTCTGTCACCCAGGCTGGAGTGCAGTGGCCGGATCTTGGCTCACTGCAGGCTCCACCTCCCGGGTTCACGCCATTCTCCTGCCTCAGCCTCCCCAGTAGCTGGGACTACAGGCGCCCGCCACCTCGCCTGGCTAATTTTTTTGTATTTTTTTAGTAGAGACGGGGTTTCACTGGGTTAGCCAGGATGGTCTCCGCCTCCCAAAGTGCTGGGATTACAGGCTTGAGCCACTGCGCTCGGCCTTTTTTTTTTTGAGATGGAGTTTCACTCTGTCGCCCAGGCTGCAAGTGCAGTAGTAGGATATTGGCTCACTGCAACCCCCGCCTCCTGAGTTGAAGCAATTCTGCCTCAGCCTCCCAAGTAGCTGGGATTACAGGCATGCACCACCACGCCTGGCTAATTTTGTCTGTATTTTAAGTAGAGACGGGGTTTCACCATGTTGGTCAGGCTGGTCTCAAACTCCTGACCTCAAATGATCCACCCATCTCGGCATCCCAAAGTGCTGGGATTACAGGCATGAGCCACTGTTCCCAGCCCAAAACACTGTTTTCCAAAGGCTGATGAGGATTCATTTACCAGCCTTTATCGGAACACCACTACCATCTGGTGGCAGCTACATGTATTGCAGGAAACAGAACACAGGAAAGAGATTGACCTGAATTCTGGGAGGCCACCTTCTTAAAACTTTTTTTCTTTTTTTGAGGAGTCTCGCTCTGTCACCCAGGCTGGAGTGCAGTGGTGAGATCTCGGCTCACTGCAACCTCCACCTCCCGGGTTCGTGCCATTCTCCTGCCTCAGCCGCCCGAGTAGCTGGGACTACAGGACAACCAGTTTTCATGAAAGCAGAAAATTATCTCCTGATTCCTTTATATCTCCATGCAACATCTAGGATGGTGCAGGTATACAGGACATCTAAGAGTCAGTCAATGGTGCTGTGGGCAGACACTCCCAAATGAATTCCAAAGGCTACCAATGCTTTCATTTAGGACTTGAACTCAGAATTCTTTCATTCAATGACTATTTACTGAGATCCTGGCTTTACATCTAGTTTCCATAATTCATCCACTTCCCATCCAACATCCCAAACAAGGGCAGCTCTGGCCTAACCAAGGCTCCCTCCCAGTGTCTGTTCCTTCTTTTTTTGTTTGTGGTTTTTTTGGAGACAGTGTCTTGCTCTGTCACTCAGGCTGGAGGGCAGCGCTGTGATCATGGTTCACTGCAGCCTCGACCTTCTGGGCTCAAGTGATCCTTCTGCCTCAGCCTCCTAAGTACCTGGGACTACAGGTGTGTACCACCACGCCTCATTAATTTTTTATATTTTTTTGTAGAGATGGGGTCTTACTATGTTTCCCAGGCTGGCCTCAAACTCCTGGGCTCAAGTGATCCTCCGACCCCAGCCTCCCAAAGTGCTGGGATTACAGGCATGAGCATCCGCGCCCGGCCTAAAGATAACATCTTAACATCTGTCCTTGAGTTGCTTTTCAGAAACCTGGACCCTCAACAAACAGTTCCCCTGGCACTGAGACCTCAGATAAGGGGAACTGAACACTGCACTCTGACCACTCTTTAGACTCCCTGAGGGGCCTGGAGGACAGGCTCACAGGTCATAGCTAACATTCTTTTTTGCTGATGCCAAATTTGTAGACAAAGCTTCACCTCCTTAACCAATCACAAACCAGAAAATCTTTGAAGCCACCTATGATCCCATCCCTTGGAGATATCCTGCCTTCTTAGGCCAAACCAATATATAGCCTCCTGGTATTGATTTAAAACTTTGTCTGTAACCTCTGCCTCCTGCCTTTAAACACCCTTACCCATAAGCCATCTGGGAGTTTGGGTCTTAAGCATGAGCTGCCGGATTCTTCTTGCTTGTCACCCCGCAATAAAGGCCTCACTTTGGGCTGGGCACAGTGGCTCACGCCTGTAATCCCAGCATTTTGGGAGGCCAAGGCAGGCGGATCACCTGAGGTCAGGAGTTCGAGACCAGCCTGGCCAACATGTCGAAACCCCGTCTCTACTAAACATACAAAAATTAGCCAGGCATAGTGGCAGGTGCTTGTAATCCCAGCTACTCAGGAGGCTAAAGGCAGAATTGCTTGAACCAGGTAGGCAGAGGTTGCAGTGAGACGAGATTGCACCATTGCACTCCAGCCAGGGCAATGGAGTGAGACTGTCTCAAAAACAAACAAACAAACAAAAAACAGAAAACAAAACCTCACTTTCTCACACTGCAATTTTGTCAGTAATTGGCCTTAGTGTGCAGGGTGAGCGAATCCATTTGGTTGGAGAGCATCCAGCTTCCAGCCCTCAGAGGAGGCAGAAATGCTGGGCCAAAGAGCAGACCTCAGAGCTGCCACAGCAAAGCCAGCATGGAAGAGTACCTGTGAGTGTGGTCGCTGCAGGCACAGACGGAAGGAAGCCTGCATTCTCACCCTGGCCTGTGACAGCCAGACAAGGGGTAGCTGTCTGCACCACAGCTTCCTTATTGATAAAAAGAACCATTTGGAGTAAACTCCTTCCTACCTTTCACTCCACAATCCTAGGAATTGGAACTCCTGAAAGGGCAGGAAAAGGGCCAAGGGAATAGCTTGTAGACTCTGACTGCTTTGGGTTTAAGTCTCAGGTCTGGGACTCTTTATTTTTTTGAGACGGAGTTTCACTCTTGTTGCCCAGACTGGAGTGCAATGGCACAATCTTGGCTCACCTCAACCTCTGCCTCCTGGGTTCAAGCGATTCTCCTGCCTCAGCCTCCCGAGGAGCTGGGATTATAGGTGCGCACCACCGCGCCCAGCTAATTGTATTTTTAGTAGAGATGGGGTTTCCCCATGTTGGTCAGGCTGGTCTCAAACTCCCGACCTCTGGTGATCCACCCACCTTGGCCTCCCAAAGTGCTGGGATTACAGGCGTGAGCCACTGTGCCTGGCCTAGATCTGGTACTCTTTAAACGTTTGGCCAGCCCACGGGACCTCCCTAAGCCTCAAAGTCCTGACTGGAAAGAAGGCAGTGGAAGCACATCTACTTCAGTACTATCTCCAATGCACAAGAAGCAAGCGCCTGGCACCCAGTGGGTGCTCCCCAAGTGTGAGCTAATGCCATCCGTGATGGGGACACAACAGCACCGGGCCAGCAGCCAGGCTCTCCCCACCTAACATTGCCTGGGCACCCTCTGGGAGGCTGAGGATCGGCGTTCCTGTCATTCCATGATGTTTTTCCAGAAGGTAAGAATTCCTGGAGCAGATGAGTGGTTCCCTTGATAGGACATTATCCCATCCCCCACCTCACCGCTCTGGGAGAAGCGGCGACTGCTCACTCTCAAAGGGTTTTGGGTATCATTTGTCTTGGATGGTGACCAAGGGGATCCTGTCTACGGCCGCAAACACTGACCCTAAAAGAGCACTGTGGTGCTTCCTTCAATTCTCTCGATGGGAAGCAGCTGCTGGCACTGTCCCCATCTGACAGATGACTGGAGGAGAGCCCACACCCAGATGCCTGCCTGACCCCAACGCCCAGCTCTCATCCAACTCACTGTGCTGTTTGCCAACAAGCAGACATTTGTTTTGTTTGTTTTTGTAGGGACAGGGTTTTGCTATGTAGCCCAGGCTCCTCTCGAACTCCTGGGGACTCAAGCGATCCTCTTGCTTCAGCCTCCCAGAATGCTGGGATTACAGGTATGAACCACCCTGGTCAACCAAGCAGACACGGGTTTTGGTTCTTTTTTTTTTTTTTTAAGAGACAGTCTCACTCTGTCACCCAGGCTGGAGTGCAGTGGCGTGATCTTGGCTCACTGAAATCTCTGTCTCCTGGTTCAGGTGACTCTTCTGCCTCAGCTTCCAAGTAGCTGGAACTACGGGTGCGTACCACCATGCCCAGTTAATTTTTGTATTTTTAGTAGAGACGGGGTTTTGCCATGTTGGCCAGGCTGGTCTCAAACTGACCTTAAGTGATCCACCCGCCTCGGCCTCCCGAAGTGCTGGGAGTACAGGTGTGAGCCACCTGAACCAACCCTGCTCAGGGGTGCTGCACCAAGTCATGGCCAGGACTCCACATTATTAAGTGAAGATTCCTTGCTTTTCCTTCCCCTTCTCTCCTCCTCCCTAGGCCAAAGGCCTAAGCACTCAAACCATGCAGGCAGAAGCAAGGCTGGCGCGGGCTCAGGGAGATCACAATCTCAGGGCTGCCATAGGGGATAAGAGACTCAAAGCTCCAAAGCGCAGCACGGAGCCTTCTCCAGAAACAGCAATAGTGGCCTGTCGGGGATCCCCAAGCAGAGACAACTAAGAGAAAGGCGAACGAAGCCTGTATTCCAGGCACTTTGGGAGGGCCGAGATGGGCGTGGATCACGACGGTCCAGGAGCTTCGAGACCATCCTGGGCTAACACGGTGACCCCGTCTTACTAAAAAATACAAAAAAAAACTAGCCCGGTCGAGGTGGCGGACGCTGTCGTCCAGCTACTCGGGAGGCTGAGGCAGCAGAGTAAGGCGTAAACCCGGGAGGCGGAGCTTGCCAGTGAGCTGAGTCCGGCCACTGCACTCCAGGCCCGGTGACAGAGCGAGATCCGTCCTCAAAAAAAAAAAAAAAAAAAGAAGAAAACACTTGGGGGCTCTCCTTCTCGGCTATGCCCATAATAAATATTCTACGGGGAGAAATTTCTCTGCAGAGGGTCCCGCGGAGGGATTTCCAATGCCTGGAGGTTGAAGCTGACTGTGCTTCGGGGTGGGGGGTGGGCGGTGGTAGGGTGAAGCGGGGGGGCTTGCTCTGGCAGAAGAGAAAAAAAGGAGGAAAAATGGTTGGGCGAGGAGTGAAACTCGGTGGATAATGACCCACAATTCGCATACGTCACTGCCAGGAGCGCAGAATGCACAGACACACACCACATTTCTGCTCCATCAACCACCTGCGGACGGCAGGCAGGCAGGCAAGCGACCACGCTCGGAGAAGGGACGGGACTCACGCTAGGAATCAACTGCAGACAGTGGAGGGCCGCGCAGCGGTGGCTCAAGCCTGTATCCCAGCTACTTTGGGAGGGGCGGGAGGCGGCTTGGATTCACAGAGGTCAGGGAGTCGGACCCTCTGCGCGTAACAACGCTGAAACCCCGCTCTTTATAAAATTTAAAAAACTAGCCGGCTGGGCGCGGTGGCGGGCGCCTGTAGTTCCAGCTACTCGGGAGGCTTGAGGCGGGAGAATGGCGGGAACCGGGAGGCGGAGCTTGCAGTGGGAGCGAGATCGCGCCACTGCACTCCAGCTGCTGGACAACACAGCGCAGCATTCGTCCTCAAAAAAAAAAAAAAAAACCGACCGGAGGCAGAGGAAGTGGCAGACGCTTGGGTGACCGTGGCTCCAGGACCCGGCCCAGTCCCCCACGTGGGGAGCTGCCCAGGTGGCAGACCCAGCCAGGGGCCACGCCGCCCCCATAGCTCAGTGGACCCGGACCTCGGGTCCCCTGTCCTGGGGAAAGTTGCTTCCTGACCCTGAGGAAACGCCAGCAGGAAAGACTCCACTTGGTAACACTTTTTTGTGGGGCTACTTATGACTTCGGCAATTTTTCTCCAGGGTCAGCAGTTGATTTGGAGGAGCTCTATCGCCCCTGTTTGGACGTTAGCCCACAGCTCTGCAGGCCGGGCCACAGATCACCATTCGAAGCAGCCAGCTGTGTGTGGGGGCCAGAGGCGATGAAAAGGGAGTTTGACGGAAGGCATTTTAGAGCAACTTTTTAGAATATTTTGTTTGGCTAACAATGTTCTAGAGGAGCTAGCATCACTCCGGCGGACCTGGGCATAGGGGCTCCTGCGCTGGCTTGCGATTTAGCCGGCCCCTCTGGGTCCTCTGCAGGGCCGTCAAGTCCAGGGCTCACAAAGGCCAGCTGGGCCGCCCTTCCCTGCACCTGGCGCTCCAGGGCCCTAAACTGCTTCCCCACCGCATGGGCCTACTCTCACTGGATCCTGACTCCCAGGCCGTTGAATGCCACGTTGGTTGTGTCGCACTTCCAAACCCAGGGGGGGGCCCAGGGGGGCAGCTGTCCGTCGGGGGTGGTGAAATCTAGCTCCACCATGTGCTGGGAGCCCTCTGGAGAGAAGACCCTCATTTGTAGGTCTAGTCCAGGAACTTCCCTCCTCTTTAGAGGGACCTGGGCGGTCTTTGAAATTTGATCACACTTTAATAATGTATTTTTAAAAAATGTTCTTACTTGGGCACAGGCTATGGTGGGCTCACGACTGTAACTCAGCACTTTGGGAGGCTGAGGCGGGCCAGATCACTGACGGTCAGGGTTTTGAGGCCAGGCCTGGGCCACATGGTGAACCCTCTTACGAAAACCACAAAAATTAGCCAGGCATTAGGTGGCGGGTGCGCCTGTATCCCACCTACTCGGGAGGTGAGCAGGGACTTGCTTGACCCAGGGAGGCAGGGTTGCAGTGAGCTGGATCCACACCCATTCCAGTCGGGCTGACGAGCAAGACTCTGTCTCAAAAATAACTAAAAAATAAATAAAATAAATATAATAAAATAAAATAAATAATAATATAAAATAAATAAATAAATAAATAAATAAATAAAATTAAATAAATAAATATAAATGAAATGAATGTGCTTACTTGTCCTATCAAGACCTTCAACCGGCCGGGCGCAGTGGCTCAAGCCTGTAATCCCGCATTTGGTGAGGCCCGAGACAGGTGCGGATCACTGAGGTCAGGGATCGGACCACCCTGGTATTCTTCTGCTAACATGGGGTGAAACCCCGTCTGCTACTAAAAAAAAATACAAAAACTAGCCGGGGATGAGGTGCGCGGCGCCCTGTAGTCCGACTCTCGGGAAGGGCTGAGACAGGAGGAGAATTGGGTAACCCGGCGAGGCGGGCTTGCAGTAGCTGCGAATCCGCCACTGCACTCCAGACCTGGGGATCGATGCGAGACTCCGATCTCAAACAAAAGACGGAAAAAAAAAAAAAAAAAAAAAAACCTTCAACCAATTTCTAGCATTATAGGAAATAAAGGGGATAAAGAAACAAACCACAAAGGCAATGAGACAAACCAGAAGGGGGAACATTTGCATTCCTGGTTGGGGCCTTCAAGAATCAGTGTTATGAAATGAGGGTTTGTTTAGGGTTACAAGAGATTTATCTCTTGGGGCCAGGAGTTCGAGACCAGTCTGGGCAATACGGTGAGACCCTGTCTCGACAACAAATTAAAAAAAAAAAAAAAAAAAAAAAAAAAAAAAAAAAAAAGCCGAGTTCGAGACCAGTCTGAGCAACACAGTGAGATCCTCTCGAAAACAAATTAAAAAAAAAAAAAGGTGGGCATGGTGGTGTCCACCTGTAGTCACAGCCACTCAGGAGGCTAAGGCAGGAAGACTGCTTGAGCCCAGAAGTTTAAATTTATGGTGAGCTATGATCACACCACTGCACTCCAGCCTAAGTGACAGAGTGAGACCCTATCTCAAAAAAAAGAAAAAGATTTAAGATAATTTATGTAGTGACTTCTTTCCAATGGGTATAATACATAATACGTAAAGAGGGGAAAGAAAGAGTAATTTTACAGTGGAGAAGCCTGACAAGACTTCAGCCAGGTGATTACACGCGTGTTGCCCAGGCTGGAGTGCAGTGGCTATTTACAGGTGCAATCATGCAATCGTAGCACACTACAGCCTCAAACTCCTGGGCTCAAGCGATCCTCCTATCTGGGGCTACAGATGTGCATGGCTTGAAAAAGGAATTTTTGTTTGTTCTCAAAATTTTGTTTGCTTCAAACTATTTCCCACGGCCTAGATCTAAGCTCCTGCAAGCTCTGGTGCCGCTTAACTCTAAAGTCTTTTTGTGCCATTCTCCACTTCACTACAATGATCCTGCCACATTAGTCTTCCTTCTGGCTCCTTCCTGTTTTAAGGCCTTTGCCCATGCTGTGTCCCTGCTAAAATGCCTTTCTCATGATGGCCAAAACTGAAGTAACCCCCACCTTCTACTGCTGTCTCTCATCACCCCATTTATTTCCTTCTGAGCATCATCTTTTTTGTTTGCTAACCACCTGTCCCCCTACTAGAATGTAAGCTCCTGAGGGGCAAAAACTTTCCCTAACTTGTTCACCATACTCCAGCATTTAGAGCAGTAGTTTACATATACAGTACATGCCCAGTAAATATCTGCCCAGTGAATAAATCAATAGGTCTTAAGATCATAACTACTACAGAAGCCATAAGTTACAGACTGCAAGCCATCTCTGCTTCTCCTGATATGAAAACACTAAATATGAGTTACTTTTGTTTCTCAGACAGATAGATCCTCGTTCTGTCACCCAGGCTGGAGTACAATGGCCCAATCCCAGCTCACTGCAGCCTCCTCCTCCCAGGCTCAAGCAATCCTCCCACCTCAGCCTCTTGAGTAGCTGGGACACCACGCCAGACTAATTTTTTTTTTTTTTTTTTAGCAGAGACGGGGTTTTGCCAGGCTGGTCTTGAACTCCGGGACTCAAGTGATCTGCCTGCTTCAGCCGCCCAAAGTGCTGACATTACAGGTGTGAGCCACCTCACCCACCTGAAATTGTTTTTTTTTTTTTTTTTTTTTTGAGATGGAGTCTCCCTGTTGCCCAGGCTGGGGTGCAGTGGCGCCATCTCGGCTCACAGCAATCTCCGCCTACCGGATTTAAGTGATTCTCCTGCCTCAGCCTCCCGAGTAGCTGGGATTACAGGCGCCCGCCACGCCCGGCTAATTTTTGTATTTTTAGTTAGAGACAGGGTTTCATCATGTTGGCCAGACTGGTCTCGAACTCCTGATCTCAGGTGATCCGCCTGCCTCGGGCTCCCGAAGTGCTGGGATTACAGGCGTGTGCCACCGCGCCTGGATACAAAACTGCTCTTTTTAAAACATCTTTTTTTGAGACATGGTCTCACTCTGTCGCACAGGCTGGAGTGCAGTGGCGCAGTCTCGGGTCACTTCGGCCTCTGCTTCCCAGACTCAAGCAATCCTCCTGCTTCAGCCTCCANANNA
>NW_016807991.1:3331113-3346444 GCF_001698545.2 Rhinopithecus bieti | reverse complement strand
TTTTTTTTTTGAGACGGAGTCTCGCTCTGTTGCCAGGCCGGAGTGCAGTGGCGATCTCGGCTCACTGCAACCTCTGCCTCCAGGGTTCAAGTGATTCTCCTGCCTCAGCCTCCCGAGTAGCTGGGATTACTGGCACGCACCACTGTGCCCAGCTAATTTTTGTATTTTTAGCAGAGACGACGTTTCACCATGTTGGCCAGGATGGTCTC
The DNA here is from genome assembly GCF_001698545.2 of Rhinopithecus bieti. NCBI lineage: Eukaryota > Metazoa > Chordata > Mammalia > Primates > Cercopithecidae > Rhinopithecus > Rhinopithecus bieti. Next base: position 3,346,235 of record NW_016807991.1, on the reverse strand, counting down.
AATATCTTGACCTCGTGAACTGCCTGCCTCAGCCTCCCAAAGTGCTGGGATTATAGGCATGAGCCGCCATGCCCCGCCAGTCTTCTCCCTTCTTAAGGCCTCAGGGAGAGGCCCTCCTTCTTGGGGTAGAATTCTCAGCCCTTGGTAGGTTTTACCTCTGCCCAGTCTCTGGCACACAGTAGATACTCAATAAATACTTATTGAAGGAATTCTGCCCAGAGATGATTGCTATTCTTGCCTAGGAGCAGGTGAGATCAAAGTTTCCTATGCAGAACACTCATTGATACCTTTTTTTTGGGGGGGGGGGTTAGGGTGGGGAAATAAGGTCTGTCACCCAGGCTGGAGTGCAGTGGTGTGATCACAGCTCACTGCAACCTTGAACTTCTTGGCTCAAAGGATCCTCCCACCTCTGCCTCCTGAGTGGCTTGGACTACAGACCTGTGCCACCATGTCCAGCTAATTTTTAAATTTTTTGTAGAGATGGAGGTCTCCTTATGTGGCCTAGGGTGGCTTCTCAAGTGATTCTCCCATCTTGACCCTCCAAAGTGTTGGGATTACAGGCATGATCCACCATACTTGGCTTTTTTTTTTCTTCCCCTTTTTTGTAGAGACGGGGTCTCTATGTTGCCCAGACTGGTCTTGAAGTCCTGGTCTCAAGAGATCTTCCTACTCTGGCCTCCCAAAGTGTTTTGTTTTTTTTTTTTTTGAGACAGAGTCTCATTCCATCATCCAGGCTGGAGTGCAGTGGCATGATCCCAGCTCACCACAACCCCTGCCTGTCCGGTTCAAGCAATTTTCCTGCCTCAGCCTCCCAAGTAGCTGGTTTTACAGGCTCCTGCTACCATGCCTGGCTAATTTTTGTATTTTTAGTAGAGATGGGGTTTTGCCATGTTGGCCAGGCTGGTCTTGAACTCCTGACCTCTAGTGACCCACCCACCTTGGCCTCACAAAGTGCTGGGATTACAGGCATAAGCCACCATGCCTGGGCTTTTTTTTTTTTTTTTTTTTTTTTAAGAGACAGGGTCTTGCTGTGTTGCCCAGGCTGGCCTCAAACTCCCAGGTTCAAGTGATCCTCCCACCTCAACCTCCCTAGTAGCTGGGATTACATGTGCACACTACCATCTCCAGCTGATATCTTTTTTCTTTAAATGTTTTCAGGAAGTGGGCTCATTACAGGATGCACACAAAACCTGGTGGATACTAGCACCAAAAGCACCTATCTACCAGCCCCACCTCCCCCCTTTTCCATTCAACTGAGATGGAGGAGACAGGATTTGGCAAAGTCCATGCAAGCACTCTCCCTTCAGAGCACGTGCTATTGATGGCTGCCAAGTGTAAGATTGGGTGGGGAGCCAGAAGGCAGTGGGGTCTTCTGGATGCTCACCGAGTCAGACTTTTCAACTGGAAGAGACTAGCTCATCCAGACAAACCTCCTACATTTTCTTTTTTAAAATTAAATTTTATTTTATTAAATTAAATTTCGCTCTAACAAAGTAACCTGCTACTTTTTCAAGGCTCAGAGGTGGTCAACAATTTGCCCAAAGTCACATGGCAGATAGTGGCGGAGTCCAAGGCACTCAGGTAGGGCTATTCCAACCCAGAGCCCTTTGCTTGGTCTGCAGTACTGCCTTTGGCCATAAGAGGCACTCATGGCTGGTCCTGGAGGAGGCAGGACATCCCCAAAGATGCTTATTGACGCCAGCTGGACATGGCAGGCGGGAAGACTGGCACCCGTTCATGAAAATAAAATCTCCTGATAAGGTTTTCTTGCCAGAGCCTGGTTGAGCCTGAATCAACAAACAACATCCTGAACCTGAGCACCCCTTGCTGAGCTGGCAGGAAAGGAAGGGTGAGGGGAAACGTACTCCAGCCCTGTTTTTTCAGCTTCATTAGTTCACAGAGTTTATGACCTGCTGCAGGGAACATTTTTGTGTATAATTCAAACACATTCTGTTTTCTCATTCCCTTGGTACCCTGCTGGGACAAGAACGGGCTGATGACAGCCAGCCCCTGGGTGGTGACTTCAGTGAAAGGCACCAGTAAAATGTGTGTGGGGGGAGCTCAGACCTCCAGGTCACAGGCATAGGTATACAGGCAGCAGGGGTGAGTCCAGCCTGCCACTTACCCCAGGGTTGACACCTCTAACACGGCAGGGAGAAGGGACCTCCAGAGGACAGGAATGGGGAGTAAAAGAACTTCTCTTGCAAAAGCAGCCCCATTTTCACAGCAGTCTTCGGGCTGCCTGGCAAGCCTTCCTCTCTGTCAGTCAAATGTCTGGCTTCCCCCAGCCAGCACTAATCCTCCCTGCCAAGGAGACAGGGTGGGGAAAGGAAGGAGGAAGCCCCTAGATAGAGTGGGTCCTGCTGAGACTGCAGGGGCGCCCTCAGACTTTAGGATCCAAGCCAGGGGCCCCCCTCCTGTTCTCCACGCAGGTGCCAGGATGGGCGTGCCACTCAACCTTTAATCTGCCCCTATCCAGCCAGCCAGCTCCTCAGTCTGGACCTCTGCACTGCCTCTCACCATCGGTGCGAGGTCCAGTGACCTTCGTGGGGGCAGCTGCACCACCAGCCTTGGCTGCCCTACAGGTGAGGGCTGGGTCACTTGGGAAGAGCAGGGCAGGAGGAACCTGGAGGAAGGTGAGCTCTTCAGAACTGTCTGGAGGCCAGAAAAAGATAAAGAAATGATGGAGGTATCCAGGCTGTATGAGAAGGTCCAGTGCGTTCAGCTGTAGGAGCAGCAACACACAGCCAGCTGCGCTGAGCCGGCCGGGACAAACCTGAGCAGGGTTCAGACCCGGCTTCCTGGGCCCCGAGTACCCTGGGTGCCCAAGGAAAAAAGTTGGGAGGGCCCGCTCCTGGATTCTGCTAGTTAGAAGAGGGTTCCTCTGGCCAGGCGCAGTGGCTCACGCCTGTAATCCCAGCACTTTGGGAGGCCAAGGTGGGCAGATCACCTGAGGTCGGGAGTTCAAGACCAGCCTGACCAACATGGAGAAATCCCGTCTCTACTAAAAGACAAAATTAGCCAGGAGTGGTGATGCATGCCTGTAATCCCAGCTACTTGGGGGGGCTGAGGCAGGAGAATCGCTTGAACTTGGGAGGCAGAGTTTGCGGTGAGCCGAGATGGTGCCACTGCACTCCAGCCTGGGTAACAAGAGCAAAACTCCGCCTCAAAAAAAAAACAAACAGTTTTTCAGGGCATCTTCAGAGGCCATCCTCCAAGGTCCCAGTTCCTGGCAGAGTCCCAGCTCGCAGAGCCTGGACAGCCCGGGCTTCCTGGGCTGCTCTTCACGCAAGCCCCTGGTGAAGGAGCTGAAGGTCCCCCTCCTGGGCTGGGCTGAGACGGTGTTCACTCAGTGACCCCAGGACTCAAGACACTGGTCACACAGGTGACCCCTGGGTCTTAGACGCTGGTTACATACATGATCACAGGGGACCGCTGCTTCCCAGGACCGTCTTTGGCTTCCAAGAAAATATCCTGCTCCAAGGTATCTGCCACGACAGCCTGCTGGCCCTGCTCCTTCTTCTGCAGAGCATAGAAGCTGCCACCCATGAAGAGGGCAGCTGAGATAAGGAAGAAGCTGGACATGAAGAAAACATAGCTGAAGTTGTTGGTGGCATCCAGGAGCAACCCTGGGGGACAGAGATCAAGTTAGGCCAGTGCTACCAGGCCTCCCCGCAACTAAACCCTGTGTTCCCTGACAGCAGGGATTTTATTTTTGTTTCTGCTGCACTAGGAATTGTGGCTGACACCCAGCAGACACTCAACAGATACTTGCTGAATGAGAGGAGGGGAAGAAACACAAAACCTCCTCCAGCCTGGGCAGGAAGAATCTTCAGGCTACAAGAGAACTTAAGGGCATGTGGTGGCAGGAAACTACTGGAGTCTGGGATATTTGCTCAGCCACCCTCCAGGTCTCACCTATGCCTCCTGAAGAGCTCTCCCCACTTGTTTGCTTAAAGAATTCCCTTGGGGCCTGACATGGTGGCTCATGCCTGTTATCCCAGCACTTTGGGAGGCTAAGGTGGGTAGATCACGAGGTCAGGAGTTCAAGTCCAGCCTGGCCTAGATGGTGAAACCCCGTTCCTACTAAAATTACAAAAACTAGCCAGGCACGGTGGCAGGCGCCTGTAATCCCAGCTTCTTGGGAGGCTGAGGCAGAAGAATCGCTTGAACCCGGACGGCAGCGTTTGCAGTGAACCAAGACTGTGCCACTGCACTCCAGCCAGGGCAAGAGAGTCAGACTCCATTAAAAAAAAAATTCCCGGACCAGGCACGGTGGCTCAAGCCTGTAATCCCAGCACTTTGGGAGGCCGAGACGGGTGGATCACGAGGTCAGGAGATCGAGACCATCCTGGCTAATACGGTGAAACCCCGTCTCTACTAAAAAATACAAAAGCTACCCGGGCGAGGTGGTGGGCGCCTGTAGTCCCAGCTACTCGGGAGGCTGAGGCAGGAGAATGGCGTGAACCCGGGAGGCGGAGCTTGCAGTGAGCTGAGATCCGGCCACTGCACTCCAGCCCGGGCGACAGAGCGAGACTCCACCTCAAAAAAAAAAAAAATTCCCTTGGATGGGCACAGTGGATCACACCTGTTATCCCAGCACGTTGGGAGACTAAGGCAGGTGGATCACGAGGTCAGGAGTTCCACACCAGCCTGGCCAACATAGTGAAACCCTGTCTCCACTAAAAATACAAAAACTAAGGAAGGAGCGGTGGCTCACACCTGTAATCCCAGCACTCTGGGAAGGCCGAGGCTGGCAGATTACGAGGTCAGGAGTTTGAGACCAGCCTGGCCAATACAGTGAAACCCCATCTCTACTAAAAATACAAAAATTAATCGGGTGTGGTGGCACGTGCTTGTAGTCCCAGGTACGCAGGAGGCTGAGGCAGAAGGATTGCTTGAACCCGGGAGGTGGAGGTTGCAGTGAGCTGAGATCGCTCCACTGCACTCCAGCCTGGTGACAGAGCGAGACTCTGCCTCAAAAAAAAAAAAAAATTCCCTTGGAAACTGGGACTTCCAATGCCACACTTGGACGGAGTCCCCACTGGGCTGAACTCAACCTCCTGGATCTACTCTAATAACCGCCGCCTTGTGTTGTCTGACTGCTCCCTAGTACCAAGGGCTTTACAAACCTGCCCTCATTTGCTCGGAATCTCACACTCTCAGCTGCCTCTCACGTGCACCTCTACTTACCTATTTGGTTTCCCTCGCGTCATACATCACCACTGTGGTTGAGGATGTGTCTCTTTGTTTTCACTCCTGACTCCTGCCCTAGAAGGTAATCCCCCAGAGGATGGGGACCTTTTTTTTTTTTGAGTTGGAGTTTCACTCTGTCGCCCAGGCTGGAGTGCAGTGGTGTGATCTTGGCTTACTGTAACCTCCACCTCCCGGGTTTAAGCAATTCTCCTGCCTCAGCCTCCTAAGTAACTGGGATTATAGACGCATACCACCACACCCAGCTAATTTTTGTATTTTTAGTAGAGATGGGGTTTCACCATGTTGGTCAGGCTGGGAATGGAGACCGGTTGATCCCCATGCACACCCAGAGGCTGGTAGAGTTGAATAAATGGTTAGGGCAGGTGTTCTCTTCTGCATTTTGCAGATGGCACTGTGGCTCAAAAAAGGAAAAAGACTTGCCCGGGTCCCACAGGCAGGAAGCAGGAGAACCAGGATGATGATCATTACAGGAAACTCTGCAGGATGCTGACTGCACACCACACTCTCTCCTAAGCTCTTTCCTTGGAGGTAGATTCTATTTATCCCCACTTTACTGATAGGAAAAAGGAGGTGGCCAGGCACGGTGGCTCAAGCCTGTAATCTCAGCACTTTGGGAGGCTGAGGGAGGCAGATCATTTGAGCCTAGGAGTTTGAGACCAGCCTGGGCAATATGGTGAAACCCCATCTCTATTAAAAAAAAAAAAAAAGGCCGGGTGCCGTGGCTCACGCCTGTAATCCCAGCACTTTGGGAGGCCGAGACGGGCGGGTCACGAGGTCAGGAGATCGAGACCATCCTGACTAACACGGTGAAACCCTGTCTCAACAAAACACAAAATTAGCCGGGCGCGGTGGCGGGTGCCTGTAGTCCCAGCTACACGGGAGGCTGAGGCAGGAGAATGGCGTGAACCCAGGAGGCGGAGCTTGCAGTGAGTGGAGATCGCGCCACCGCACTCCAGCCTGGGCGCCAGAGCGAGACTCCGTCTCAAAAAAAAAAAAAAAAAAATTAACTGGGTGTGGTGGCGTGTGCCTGCAGTCCCAGCTACCTGGGGGGCTGAGGTGGGAAGATCTCTTGAGTCTGGCAGGTTGAGGCTGCAGTGAGCTGTGATTGCACCACTGCACTCCAGCCTGGGTGACAGAGAGAGACCTTGTCTCAACAAAAAAGGAAAAAGGAGGTACAGGGAGGATGATGGAGGACTGAGGTCTGGTACACAAAACCCATGCTTTTTTTTTTTTTCTTGAGATGGAGTCTCACTCTGTCACCCAGGCTGGAGTGCAGTGGCGTGATCTCAGCTCACTGCAAGCTCCGCCTCCCAGATTCAAACGATTCTCCTGTGTCAGCTTCCTGAGTAGCTGCGACTTACAGGCACGTGCCACCACACCCACCTAATTTTTTTGTATTTTTAGTAGAGATGGGATTTCACCATGTTAGCCAGGTTAGTCTCGATCTCCTGACCTCGTGATCTACCCACCTCAGCCCCCCAATGTGCTAGGATTACAGGCGTGAGCCACCGCATTCAGTCACAAACCCAGGCTTTTAACTGTTCATACTCTCAGTGCCAGGTGAGAAACCAGCTGTAGCACAAACCTCTGGAGATGCTGGACTGGGCCCAGATCTGTCTAAACTGTTCCCCTTGTACCACACTATTTGGCTACCCTCCCTCCCAGCTCCTCACCGGCCAGTGGTGGGGAGATGAGGAAAGCAAAGCCATCCAGGACAGTGAAGAGTCCCAGGGCTCTGGGGAACTGATCCATAGGGACGATGTCCATGAGAACCTGGAAGACGAGGGCGCCGATGCCGCTCATGGACACGCTGTACACTAGGCAGTAGCCCACGAGCACCCAGAAGTCGCCTGATGCCGCACACACCAGGTTAGTGAGCCCATTGAGCAGGAATGCCAGGCTGAACAGGTACTTGCGGTGGCTAGCAAAAGCTGGCCGTCCTGCCATCAGTCCGGCTAGGGGCCTCAGGAAGATGTTGCTGAAGCCAATGATGGAGATGAGGAGGGCTGCCTGCTGCTCGTCTACCCTGTGCCACATGGCATATGGCACCAGGAAGACTTGTGGCAGTGGGAAGCCCAGGAGGGACCACATCACACCCAGTACGTACACGCAGTAGCCTGTGTTGTGCCGCAGGATGTCAAAGGCCAGGTGGCGCTGGATGGTCCGGCCACATGCGGCCACGCAGCCAAGTGCAGGTGTCTCGGGAGGTGGTGGGGGATATTCTTTGGTCTCAGGGGCCACACTGGTGGCCACAGGCCTCATGATGGCCCCGCAGATGCAGCAGTGGAGAAAGACCCCGCCGAAGACAAGGAAGGTGCCCCTCCAGCCCAGGTCCTCCAGGAGGTAGCGGGAGAGCAGTGGCCAGAGTGTGATGCCCAGGGAGACGCCCATGGAGGCCAGCGCGTTGGCCAGCACCCGCCGGCGGACAAAATAGAAGCCCAGCACCGTGACACTTGACTGGAAGCTGAAGCACATGCCCAGGCCTATGGGGCAAGAGGGGATACCAGCCTGGAGGCACAGTGGAGCCTTCCACTTGCACCCAGGGGTGGGGTCAGGGGTCATCTCACACACCTGCCCTCTGGTTCTAGTCCATATCCAGCTCCAAGTCCCTGGGGACTGAAGATGGAATCAGCTGGCCTTGCCACCTCCCTGTAAGCACCGCACCCCAGATCGGCCCTCCCAAGGCTGCCAGGGCATCCCTATTCCCCTAGGTGTAGCACAGGAGTTATCTTTTAAAAACCCAAATTGGGCCGAGCATGGTGGCTAATGCCTGTAATCCCAGCATTTTGGCAGGCGAAGGTTGGTGGATCACTTGAGGTCAGGAGTTTGAGACCAGCCTGGCCAACATGGTGAAACCCCACCTCTACTAAAAATACAAAAAAATTAGCCAGGCCTAGTGGCAGGTGCCTGTAGTCTGTAGTAGCTACTTAGGAGGCTGAGTCAGGAGAATCAGTTGAACCTGGGAAGTGGAGGTTGCAGTGAGCTAAGATTGTACCACTGTATTCCAGCCTGGGCAACAGAGTGAGACTGTCTCAAAAACAAACCCCAAATTGGATTAAGTCTCTCTTGGCTTAACACCTTCCAAAGACTTCCCATCACACTTGACAAAAAAACCACAGTCTCGGGCCGGGCGCGGTGGCTCAAGCCTGTAATCCCAGCACTTTGGGAGGCCGAGACAGGCGGATCACGAGGTCAGGAGATCGAGNAAAAAAAAAAAAAAAAAAAAAAAAAAAAAAAAAAAAACCACAGTCTCCACAACGCCCTGGAAGGCTCTCTGTGGCCTGGCTCCGGCCCACCTCTCCGATGCCATCTCAGGCCGCTCCCTGTCACTCACTAGGATCAAGTCACAGGAGCTTCTTTCTCTGCCTCTGAACATGAAGCTGCCCCTAGGGACTTCAGGTCATTTGTAGCTGCTGTTCCTTCTGCTTGGAATCTGCTTCCTCCACTCTCAGTTCAGACACCATCTCTCCAGAGGGGCCTTCCCAGCTCCCCACCCACTCAGTGACTGCACCTGCACACCTGAGCATGCTGGACAGAAAGCTGTCAATCATGTGTGATCATGGCCTCAGGCGGGCCCTCAGGCTGCCTGTGACGCCACTACAGCTCCCTCAATCGTGCCCTGCCTGCCCTGCTAGGTGACTATTGGGTCTCTTCCTCTGTGAACCCCAACACCTCCTCCCCATCCTCATGCTTAGCTGCCCACATGCCTGCCCGCTGGTGACAATGGCTTGCCCATTCCCCCAGTGGCTGTCCCTCCCTTCTGCCCTGCATCCTTTCCACTCGGAGGCACCCCTCTAGCAAGTCCCCTCTCTCCTGAGTCATCCTTTTTCTCTTCTTTCCTAGATCATTCTCCTTAGTTATTTCTCCCATTAAAAAAAAAAACTCTCTTGATATCATAACCACTTCCGGGTATAGTCTGTTCCTCCAGTCCCCTTAGAACAAAATGCTGTGGAAGGGCTGGGTGTGGTGGGCTCACACCTGTAATCCCAGCACTTTGTTTTTTGTGTTTTTGAGATGGGGTCTTGCTCCGTTGCCCAGGCCAGAGTATAGTGGTGCGATCTTGGCTCACTGCAACCTCCATTTCCCGGGTTCAAGTGATTCTCCTGCCTCAGCCTCGAGTAGCTGGGACTACAAGAGCCTGCCACCAAGCCTGGCTAATTTTTGTATTTTTTTTTTTTTAGTAGAGACAGGGTTTCACCACATTGGCTGGGCTGGTCTCGAACCCCTGACCTCACGTGATCTGCCCGCCTCAGCCGCCCAAAGTGCTGGGATAACAGGCGTGAGCCACCGCGCCCAGCCAGCAGTTCCAGAAGATTGAGAGGCCTGCCTGCCCTGTCCGCTTGTCCCTGCACTTTCTTTTTTTTTTTTTGGAGTGCAGTGGCCGGCTCTCAGCTCACTGCAAGCTCCGCCTCCCGGGTTCACGCCATTCTCCTGTCTCAGCCTCCCGAGTAGCTGGGACTACAGGCGCCCGCCTCGTCGCCCGGCTAGTTTTTTGTATTTTTTAGTAGAGGCGGGGTTTCACCGTGTTCGCCAGGATGGTCTCGATCTCCTGACCTCGTGATCCGCCCGTCTCGGCCTCCCAAAGTGCTGGGATTACAGGCTTGAGCCACCGCGCCCGGCCTGTGCCTGGCACTTTCTAGCAGGTGCCTATAAATTCTGGAGCTGAAGTGATAGTCACCTGTGATGAATCCTGCTGTGAAGTAGAGCTGGCTGAGGTTGCGAGAGAAGGAGCTGGCCACCATGCCCAGGCTGGCCAACACACCTCCCAGCATCGTGGTCACTCGGCAGCCAAAGCGTCCCACCAGGATGCTGCACAGGGGCCCTGTGGGAGAAGACAGCCTGAAGGTAGCAGCTGAATGAGGAGGTGGCGGGAGAGGAAGAGAGTGGTTGGGGGAGGGCAGTGCCAGCAGGAACTAGTCAGGTGGTTTCAAGGGCAGAAGCAGGCCTGGATTCTGATATACCCACCTGCCACGGACTTGCCACGTGGCCCGAGCGAGGCCTGATCCCTCTCCGTGCCTCAGTTTTTTCACCTACAAAGGATTCAGACTGGGCGATGTTTGACCCTGATGAGGATTCCCAGAAAGGTGGAGCAAGACCCTGCACTGCACCAACCTGAGGCTGCTCATTCTGTCTGGGTGAAACAAGATTGGTTCATGAGTTCACCACCTCCCCGACTTCGCTGGGGGTCTGTTGGTAGGAGTCAGGGCAGTGTTCCAGGACATCTAGACCACAGTGTGCACCTTCAGATCCTGTTTTACCTGCCCCACCCCCACCGCCAACATCCTCAGGAAGACTGGCTAGATCCCTCCCACCCTCCCACCACCTTCCCAGCCCTACAGCTGAGGGGAGCCCTGGGCCCCTCTGTGCCTCCTTGCACTGGCCTCTAGAGTATTCTGCAGAAAATCAGGCAGGGTAGGTTCTCCCCTCCCGCACCAGCTCCAGTACCACCAAAGTCTGCACTACTAGGATCAAGCCACAGGAGCTTCTTTCTGTGCCTCTGAACATGAAGTTACCCCTAGGTTTGGTTCAATATGGACAGGGCCCTGTTCCTTGCCTGGCTCCCAGCTGCTTTCTCACCAATCCACACCCCCAAAAAATAGAAAAGAACTGCAGACTGCTCCTTGGCATCTCACAGGGACCCCATTCACCCAAGGACATGGGGAGCTTCTCTAACTCACTCTCTGAGAGTGCAATGCGACTAAAGGGACGGGGAAGTGTGTGTGTACGAGGTGATTGTGTGTGTCTGTGGTGGAGGGGGGATGTGTGGTGTGAGCCACTTTGAGTATGAAAGTGACAGAGTAGGCCAGGTGCAGTGGCTCATGCGTGTAATCCCAGTACTTTGGGAGGCCAAGGTGGGTGGATCACTTGAGGTCAGGAGTTCGAGACCAGCCTGGCCAACATGGTGAAACCCCATCTCTACTAAAAATCTAAAAAGTAGCCAGGCGTGGTAGTGTGTGCCTGTAATCCCAGCTACTTGGGAGGCTGAGGCAGGAGAACTACTTGAACCCGGGAGGCGGAACCCAGTGCACTCCAGCCTGGGTGACAGAGTGAAACTACATCTCAAAAAAAAAAAAAAAGTGATGGAGTGACCAGGTACGGTGGCTCACACCTGTAATCCAGCACTCTGGGAGGCTGAGGCAGATGGATCGCCTGAGGTCAGGAGTTCAAGACCAGCCTGGCTAACATGGTGAAACCCCATCTCTACTAAAAATACAAAAATTAGCCAGGTGTGGTGGCGGGTGCCTGTAATCCCAGCTACTAGGGAGGCTGAAGCAGGAGAATCGCTTGAACCCGGGAGGTGGAGGTTGCAGTGAGCAGAGATCGTGCCGCTGCATTCCAACCTGGGTGACAGAGGGAGACTCCTCTGGAAAAAAAAAAAAAAAAAAGTGACACAGTAAGTGAGCAGCCCATCCTCAGACATAAGCAGAGGCTGGGTGGCCTGGCATCTCTGCCACTGTAGAGGGGCAGGTGGCTCTGGAAAGGACTGACCCACAGATCTTCCCCATGCCAGAGACTCTGGCCTGATTTAGGGAAGGTGACATTGGGGAAAGCCCTGAGTCATAGGGTTGGGGGTGGGGACGGGGCTGCAGGCCAGCTGCATAGGTGAGGGTGGTGTGGCTGGGCAGGAGGCAGGGTGTTTCCTCTGTAGGGTGCTCCTTCTGCCGTGAACTCACTCTTCAGCCTTGAGCAGGTCTTGTATTTTGTGCCTGCTTGCTTTCCTTACCTCTAAAAGGAGTACGTAGGGGCAGGGACACTTGAAAGGATCAGTGAAAGTATCCATGATTCATCGTGTTTAAAAATTTCTACAGTACTGTGGTCAGGTGCCATGGCTCATGTCTGTAATCCTAGCACTTTGAGAGGCTCAGGCAGGTAGATCACTTGAGCCCATGAGTTTGAGACCAGCCTGAACAACATAGTGAGACCCCATCTCTACAAAAAGTAAAAAAAATTAGCTGGGTATGGGCTGGGCGCGGTGGCTCACACCTGTAATCCCAGCCCTTTGGGAGGCCAAGGCTGGCGGATCATAAAGTCAGGAGATGGAGACCATCCTGGCTAACACGGTGAAACCCTGTCTCTACTAAAAATACAAAAAATTAGCCAGGCGTGGTGGCGGGCGCCTGTAGTCCCAGCTACTCATGAGGCTGAGGCAGGAGAATTGCTTGAACCCGGGAGGCGGAGGTTGCAGTGAGCCGAGATTGCACCACTGCACTCCAGCCTGGGCAACAGAGCGAGACTCCATCTCAAAAAAAAATTAGCTGGGTATGGTGGTGCACACCTGTGGTCCCAGCTACTCGGGAGGCTGAGGTGGGAGGATCGCTTGAGCTTGAAAGGTCAAGGCTGCAGTGAGCTGTGATCACGCCACTGCGCCCCAGCCCGGGTGACAGAATGAGACTCTGTCTCAAAAATCAGCAAATAAATAAACATAAATAAAAGAAAATGTCTACAGTACTCTGAATGAGCATGGGCTCATGCACGTGTATGTGTATATGAGAGAGACGGCCAGCCAGGAATCCCATGCTGATGGAGTTGCTGAGATGCCTGCTGTGAGTGGTGAGCTCCGAGTCGTCTGGGGAGTAGGTTCCCCACCGGATGCCTGGTTCCTAGCCCCTGGCCCAGGCACCCTGCTCTGCCTGTGTGAGAAGAAGCCCTCCGGGATTCCCAATCCCTGCCCCAACCCTGCAGGCAAGAGGCCATGCGGCAGATTCAGAGTTCACCTGGGAGGGTCGCGCTCTCTCCCAACCCAACCTCCCTCCCAGTTTGAGGGCAGGACCTGGAATAATAAGCAGGCTGCTGGTGGCAAGTGGAGGGAGTAACCGGGAGGTAGCCGGGGAGATGGGCAGCTGCGGGCAGCAGACACACGCCTGCAGAGGCCTGTGGGCCATCAGCTTGGGCTCCGGGCCCGTCCGAGGCTGGGGTCTATGCAGTCTCCCTGGAGAGCTCCCAAGGAGCCCAGAGAACCCTCCCTCTGCCCTGTTCCCAACGCTGGGGTCAGGGTGAGGCAGTCACCCTGGAAAAGTCAGCCAGGAACAGGGGCCTCTGAGGCCTATGGTGACAGAGCCAGGAGAAGGGGCAGGCAGGGGCTGCCTTCCTCCCTCACCCCCACTTAGCAACCTCTTCTCTGCAGGGAGTCCCGGGAGAGCTGGGGCTCCTGGCCTTGTCCCCCTCTTGTTCCCGGTGTCTTTTTTTTTTTTTTTTTTTGAGACAGTTGCTCTTATGGCCCAGGCTGGAGTACAATGGCACCATCTCGGCTCACCGCAACCTCTGCCTCCTGGGTTCAAGCGATTCTCCTGCCTCAGCCTCCCGAGTAGCTGGGATTACAGGCATTCACTACCTCGCCCGGCTACTTTTGTATTTTTAGTAGAGACATGGTTTCTCCATGTTGGTCAGGCTGGTCTCATGTTGGTCAGGCTGGTGATCTGCCCACCTCGGCCTCCCAAAGTGCTGGGATTACAGGCGTGAGCCACCACGACCGGCCATTCCTGGTGTCTTCCTTACGTCCCCTTTCCTATCCTGAAGCCACTCCCTGCCCCAGTGAGGGTCTCCAAAATATTAATAATTCACAGCCGCATACATTTCCCAGCTCCCAGCAGCTCCAGGGAAGACAGTGGTCTTCCTTGCTATTCCATGTGGGAGCTGGGCGGGATGCCAGGCATTACCCTCAGATTGCAGAGGAAGCAACCGAGGTTCAGAGAGACTGGCCAGCTGGAAAGCAGGAGAGTCTTGGTGGGCTGGCCCCAGCGCTCTTCCCAGCCCGGCACTGTGTGCCCCAGCACACCTACACCTGTGTCTGAATGGATCCCACAGGAAGGACACAAGGCTCCGCCTGGCTTTGCAACCCAGGCACCTCCCCACTCTCTCCCCAGCTCCAGCCCAGTCCAGCTGGATTCCAGCCAGGGGCCCCTGGTGAAATCCGGTGAAACCTTAGGAATTTACCCAGGAGGCAAAGCCTGTGGCCTCAGAGAGAGGGAACCAGAAGGCCAGAGAGGGAACCAGAGGGGGAACCAGAAGGGTTGTGGCTTCCCCGCAACCCCCAGGCCTTTCTCATCAGCCCCTCCCCAGGCTGCTCACCTGCCATGTGGAGCACAGCCATAAGGATGGAGGGGATCCAAGAGGTCTCGCTGTTGCTGGCCTGGAACTCCCATTGCAGTTCAGTGAAGAAAATGCCGATACACGTGGGGAAGCCCAGGGTGAGGCCCTGGGTCACCATAGTGGCCAGCAGCACCACCCAGGCCCAGCTGCCATCTGCATGCTCCAGGGCCTGGGGCATCCTCTGCTGCCGACGCTGCCACGGCCTCACTGCCACTGTGGCTGCTGCCTGGAGAGGTGAGAGAATGGAGCCTGGTGTTCAGTAGGCTGCCCGTCTTTTCTGGCCCACCTACCACCTTCTCTCAGCAGCTAAGCTGTCCCTTCCTCACACCCAAGTACCAGGTGTCACAGAGGGGCACCGCCCCTGGGAGGTGGCCAGAGGCCCACGCATTGGCCTTGGCATCTCCTTTCACCCACTTCCCAGAGCCAGCCTGGCAGGAGGTGGCAGGAAGGACAGGAAGGACAGGACAGGGCAGGGCAGGTGGCACCAGGCAATGGGGTGCAATTGTTTCTAACTTTTACATCACTTAGAAGTCAGCAGGGGGACCTCCTGGCCCACTCAGTCACTGCTTGTAGAATGCAGCAGACCTCTGGGGTCAGCGTGGTTCCAACGCCCCCAAATGCACACACGGATACATTTCAGACACTCCTGCCCAGAGTTCCTGCATAAGAACACAGACTTTCAGCGGCCGGGCGCGGTGGCTCAAGCCTGTAATCCCAGCACTTTGGGAGGCCGAGACGGGCGGATCACGAGGTCAGGAGATCAAGACCATCCTGGCTAACATGGTGAAACCCCGTCTCTACTAAAAATACAAAAA
>NW_016807991.1:3323832-3330894 GCF_001698545.2 Rhinopithecus bieti | reverse complement strand
AAAAAAAAAAAAAAAAAAAAAAGAACACAGACTTTCACAATGCCTCCGAGGCAGCAAAGTTACTATTGGTGCTGTTGTGAAGGCCCGAGTGAGCAGGCTAGTGCTGGGCGCAGCCACGGAGCATACACAAAAGAGTTGAACAAGGACCCAACCAGCAGCTTTGGAGAAGGCATGGGCCTCATCAACCCCCACATCCCCACGCCTTTCCCATCAGCCCCTTTGCAATCCCCCTGCAATAATCTTTTCATACAGAGCTCAAGGCCAAGACTCAAGTTCCTCAATCACATGGAATAATACACACACACACACACCCAGTGGCACTTAGACACAGACACATACCCAGTCACACAAGGACACTCATAGCACACACTCACGCAGACAGCACAGAAACATACAGACACGCACATACACACAGACACACACTCAGATAGTTACACACACAGAGATCCACCGACCCACACAAACACCACACAGGCACACAAACTCATATAAAGACGCACACTTGGCCGGGCGCTGTGGCTCACGCCTATAATCCCGGCACTCTGGGAGGCCGAGGCAGGCGGATCACGAGGTTAGAAGATTGAGACTATCCTGGCCAACATGGTGAAACCCCATCTCTATTAAAAATACAAAAATCCTAGCTACTTGGGAGGCTGAGGCAGGAGAATGGCTGAGAACCCAGGAGACGGAGGTTGCAGTGAGCCGAGATTGCGCCACTGCACTCCAGCCCAGTGACATAGTAAGACTCTGTCTCAAAAAAAAAAAAAGACACACATTTACATAGACACGAAGAGACGCTGACAGATACATACTACACAGATCCATAGACAGTCACACCAACACACAGAGATATACACCGTCACACACAATTCAAGCATACAAACTCACACACAGAGGCATACAAGCAGGTACATAAGACACACTAGCAGACACGCACACAGTTACACACAAACACAGAGAGACACACGCACACGTACATGCATGCAGACATGCCCAGAGTCACACATGCTACATAGACATACAGACACACACAGTCACACACTATGCAGACATGCACATGTGCCTGCGCGCACACATACACATCCACCTCACATCCTTGGCTCAGCAAGGTGCAGCCAGTCCTATCTTAGTTCAACACAACCCAGGTCACTCCCCTCGTCACAGAAGCTGCCATAACCAGGCCTCCAAAGTCCCAAGGTCTCCTCCCCAAGTTTGGACCCCTTTTTCAACCCCCTCCCATCCTGCCTCCTGCTCCCTGGCCCCCCAGACCCCTCAGACCTCACTGCCTGGGGGCTCTAGGCTGCAGCAGGCACTGCAAGAGAGCAGCCTCCACCTCAGCGAAGCCCACGCATCCTGGAGTTGCTGTTCCCACAGCCTCCCTCCCTTTCACCCCAGGTCCTGGGAAGCTCCGAAGAAACTCAGAAAACTACCAGAAATATGAAACCCCCTTTTCCTGCCAAGCTCAGCACCCCACTGCTTCCCTCCAGGCCTAGGAGTTTTAAAGCAGCACCTAAGTCGGCTCCACCCTGAACTGCCTCCTTCGAGGTCTCCAATCCTCCACCCTCCCAGAGGACCCTGGGAGCCCCATCAAGGTGACCTGTCCCATTCATCACAGTCCCAGGGTGTGAGGGTGTGTGACCCACATGCAGGGCAGAGCACTGCCTGCCCTCCTGCCCTCTGCATAGGACCTCTGGCTAGAGATCCTCCCAGCCTGGCCCTCCTCCTGGCCCAGTTCCAGGCCAGGCAATCTAGCAGATAAGGCTTCGCCAGCAAACTAGCCCTCGCCTCTTCCAGGATTTCTGTTCCCTCAGCAAACGAAAAGGCCACAGGTGCCACCTGATCCTCTGTGTTGCCCCAGTGTCAAGGTTCCAGCCCCACTCCATAACTCGCCCTTCCTCCTCGGCCCTTCCACTCTCCCACTTGACACTCTCACCTCTTCCTCCCGCAAAGGCAAAAGGCCACAGCCTTCCTGGCTTCCTCCTGCCTTTCCCTGTTCCCTGCCACCCAGCCCTGGCACTCCCAGGCCCCGAGGCCCTGGCGGCATTTGGGAGGCCTGGAGGCTGGACCCCAGCCCCGCTCCCTCTCCCCACTGCCTGGCTCTGTCCCTTCTTGCTCTGCCGGGAAGAAGTCTATGGAGAAGTCTCTTTCTATGAGAAGAGCTCTTGTCAGCATCCACTTTTTGGGGCAGTGTTTTTGGGGACTTTGCCCAGGCTCCTGTCACCTTCACTGTGGATCCCACCTTCCCTCTGGAACCTTTCAGTGGAGCTGGCTGTTCCTGACCATTTCCTCTCTCCAGGCCCCAGGCCAATCCGAGCCCAGGAATCCTTACGTACCTTTGTACACTAGAAGCCCTGCTGCCAGGACGGGCGTGGTGGTTCACACCTGTAATCCCAGCACTTTGGGAGACTGAGGCAGGTGGATCACGAGGTCAGGAGTTTGAAACCAGCCTGGCCGACATAGTGAAACTCGTCTCTACTGAAAATACAATAATTAGCCGGGCATGGTGGGGCTCGGCTGTAGTCGCAGCTACTCGGGAGGTTGAAGCAGGAGAATCGCTTGAACCCAGGAGGTGGAGGTTGTGGTGAGCCGAGATCATGTCACTACACTCCAGCCTGGGCAACAGAGTGAGACTCTGTCTCCAAAAAAAAAAAAAGCCCTGCCGCCGAGGTCTGAGGACCCCCTTTCCCCGCCTCTCTCTGGGACCCCCGCTGCAGACGTGGCCTTCCATGTCTCCTCTCCCACTCCCAGCAAGTCCCAGGTCACATACACGGTGTGGATGCCCAATCGGCTGTGCAGCTTCCCCTCCCATCAAGCGGTTTCTCCAGTCAACTAATCTTTCAAAATTCAGCCCTGCCGGGCGCGGTAGCTCACACCTGTAATCCCAGCATTTTGGGAGGCCGAGGTAGGCAGATCACCTGAGGTGAGGAGTTCGAGACTAACCTGGCCAACATGGTGAAACCCTGTCTCTACTAAAAATAAAAAACTAGGCTGAGGCAGGAGAATCGCTTGAACCCGGTAGGCGGAGTTTGCAGTGAGCCGAGATCACGTCACTGCACTCCAGCCTGGGTGACAGTGAGACTCTATCTCAGAAAAAAAAAAATTCAGCCCTTAGGCTGGTCCAAAGGTAGTGAGTTATTTCAGTTAATTGTTCACAGGCAGGTACAGATCAAACTCCTTGTTCTACTCTTTCCCTGCTTCTCACTACGGCTCCTGAGTAGTCTTAGAAGATTCAGCCCAGCCGGGTGCGGTGGCTCACGCCTGTAATCCTAGCACTTTGGGAGGCCGAGGCTGGCGGATCACGAGGTCAGGAGATCAAGACCATCCTGGCTAACACGGTGAAACCCCGTCTCCACTAAAAAATACACAAAAATTAGCCGGGCGTGGTGGCGGGCACCTGTAGTCCCAGCTACTTTGGAGGCTAAGGCAGGAGAATGGCATGAACCCATGAGGTGGAGCTTGACTCCATCTCAAAAAAAAAAAAAAAGAAGATTCAGCCCTAGCAGCATCCCTGAGAGCTACCCTGACTCCCACCCCAGGCTGGGCTATGCTTCCTTCCTGTTTTCTGCCTTTTTTTTTTCCAAGATGGAGTCTCACTGTGTCTCCCAGGCTGGAGTGCAGTGGTGCAATCTCAGCTCACTGCAATCTCTGCCTCCCAGGTTCAAGCAATTCTCCTGCCTCAGCCTCCGAAGCAGCTGGGATTACAGGTGTACGCCACTATGCCCAGCTAATTTTTGTATTTTTAGTAGAGATAGGGTTTCACCATGTCAGCCAGGTGGTCTCGAACTCCTGACCTCAAGTGATCCGCCTGCCTCAGCCTCCCAAAGCGCTGGGATTACAGGCGTGAGACACTGTGCCTGGCCTGTTTTCTCACCTTAATAGTGGTCTTCACACCACACGGGAGTGGATCACCCCCTTGTCTATCATTACCTCCACCCTGCTACCCTCTTCCACACTATGAGCAAGAACCTGTTCATGAACCCGCACCCCGCCTCTGGCTGAGCACAAAAGAGGAGATGAACGTGACCCACCTGTGTTCCCCAGGGGGCAGGCAGGCCCAGGACCAAGGGCAATGCAGCTTCCAGGCAGGGAGGTCCATTCCAGACTCAAGCAGGGCAGAGAGGTGATGGGGCGAGGGCTCTGGCTTGGCCTCTGCCCCAGCAGGGAAGTGGTCTTTTCTTTGTACTGGGAACCATGAGTCATGGTCACTGCCTGGTGTGTGCTTTGCGCAATGAGGTAGACAGGGCAAGTTGTTTCGCTCTCACTTGCTGGGACTAGGGGTGAGGTTGGGCTCCAGGGGCTGCCTCAAGGACCCCTAGGCCCAAAGAGACCAGCCTCATAGCCCAGTGCCATGAAGTTGGATGTGTGGGCAGAGAGAAGTTTGGATGATATTTCTGGTCTTTCTCCCATCTCACACAAGACCAGCCTATGTTTTCAGGGTGCCTCATCTGATAACAGGGGCCTCACTAGGCCCTGGGAATCCCTTCTCTGCCCCTGGACCTCGAAGGCCTGGTCACAGGGGAGAGCGGATGCTCTCATCCAGGAGTCTGGGGTTAGGGGCCTGGTGTCCAGAGCCCAGGGGGTTTCCTCTTCCTCTTCCCGGTGGGAGAGTCCCGGGCTGGAAATGAGGCAGGCCCTGGGGACCCCTCCCTCCCTCCCATATCAAGCAGGCTTCTGGGCTGATGCCCAGGACCCAGGCGGGCAGCAGAAGGGCTGCTGCCCAGCACAGAGCAGCAAGGGCAGGCTTGAGCTTGGGGCTGAGGAACTCTCAACCCTGGGGCTGGCCCAAGGAGGAGGGAGGCAGCCCCAGAGGTAGGGTGGCTGGGGCAAGTCACTCTCTCCCTTCCCCTTGTTCCCCCACATTCCCTGCAGACCAGCACGGGTTTGGGACAGGCAACTGGGACCTCAGGCCGTATCCTCGCCCTGCCCATCCCCGCAGTCCTGCCCCGGAATCTGGTTTCCATTCCGCTGTCCCTCCCTCCCCCGGGCAGAGCTCCTCCGAGTGGGGCTGCTGGGATCCCGGGCTGTGTCCGCCTTGGAATTTCGGGCCAGGAGTCCGAGCGCCCTCGGGTTTGGGGGTCATCACCCCAGGCCCCGGGGCAGCCCAGGACCAGGACAGGAAAACTTTTCTAGATCCTCCCGCTACTGGGCCCGCCCAGGAGGGAAGGGACTGGGGTCCCGGCAGGAGGTCTGCGACAGCACTAGCGGGGACTGGGCGAGGAGGGGACGCGTCCGAGGCAGTGGGGCTCGGGGAGCCCGCTCACCCGCTCGCACGGGCCTGGCGGAGAGGTGGCTCAGCTCCCCCGAGCGCGGCGTCCTGCGGCCCAGGCGGGTCGCGACGAGGACTGCGGGACGGGGTCAAGCGCCGCGGCCAGGCAGGGCGGGCCCAGGGCGGCGTGGGCGGGGACCCACCTTCCAGCCTCCCATGGATTCCGTCGGGTGGGGAAGGGGCCAGGCCTCGGGAAGGGCGGCGGGCGTGGCCGGGGACCGTCCAGCAGCCGGGCCGGGCTCCGGACGCAAGCGCCGCGGGATATCCACGTGTCGGAAATTTGCACAACCCGGATGCCTTCTTTCTAGCTTCTGGTTTTCCCCGCTCAGGGTCTAGGGCCCCGGGCGTGGGGCGGAGATAACATGCCATAAAGAGACCACACCTCCCAGGAAGTGGGGTGGGGAAGGCGCAGAGGCCGAGGTTGAGGATCCCTTCTTTCTATGCTTTCCCTGCCCAGGAGCGTTTCCAATGAAAGTCTGGAGCTTTGAGGGCTGCGCCTGCGGGTGGGAGTCCAGGCAGTCCCATGTAGGGGAGCAGGCAGACCCCTCAGCCCTGGGAGCAGGTGAGAGGACACCCACCACTTCTGCATGTGGCCCTCAGAACTGCAGGCCCTTTTCAGGTTTTTCCCTCTTCCCCTACCTGGGCAGCCCTTGATGTGCATTAGTTAAAATGTACTCAGTTGGCCGGGATTCTAGCTCTGTCGCCCAGGCTGGAGTGCAGTGGCACAATCTCAGCTCACTGCAACCTCCACCTCCTGGGTTCAAGCAATCCTCCTGCCTCAGCCTCCTGAGTAGCTAGGATTGCAGGTGCACGCCACTGCACCCGGGTAATTTTTGTATTTTTAGTAGAGATGGGGTTTCACCATGTTGACCAGGCTGGTCTTGAACTCTTGGCCTCAGGTGATCCACCCCCTCCTTGGTCTCTCAAAGTGCTGGGATTACAGGCATGAGCACCGCACCCAGCCTTGTTGTTTATTTTTGATCTGTGGACGGTGGAATTTCATAGCCTCTGACCTTTACCCTCCCTCTTCTCACTCCACATTGTGACTCCAACCTCATCCTGTGTACTCGCGACCCGGTGCCTTTTATGTCCAGTCCAGATATTCAACCTGGAACCTATCCTTGTGTGCCTCAAAGGACCTTAAAACCCAACACTGACCAGAACTCGCCGTTGACACTGTCCTCCGCCACCCCTGCTAAACCTGGGATACCTTATGTGCTCCATACTTGAGCAAATTACAGCCCCACATCTGCTTAGATGCCTGAGCCAAATCCCATGAGTCTCTTTGACTTTCATATCTTTCACAACCAATCCACAACCAAGTCCCACTCACTTTACCCCCTTACTGTTTCTCAAACCTGACCATTGACCCTCATCTCCATCCCCGCACCATCCCCTGCCACCTGTGGTCCAGCTCAGACCTCAGATTCCTTTTCAACACTGTAGGTGACTGATCTTGCCCTACTGCCAACTCTGCTTAAAACCCTGCAGCCCCTTGGCCAGGCGCAGTGGCTCATGCCTGTAATCC
Source organism: Rhinopithecus bieti (assembly GCF_001698545.2). Classification (NCBI taxonomy): domain Eukaryota; kingdom Metazoa; phylum Chordata; class Mammalia; order Primates; family Cercopithecidae; genus Rhinopithecus; species Rhinopithecus bieti. The sequence continues at coordinate 3,324,100 of NW_016807991.1, read as the reverse complement.
CAGCACTTTGGGAGGCTGAGGTGGGCAGAGCACCTGAGGTCAGAGGTTCGAGATCAGCCTGGCTAACATGGTGAAACCCGGTCTCTACCAAAAATACAAAAATTAGCTGGGTGTGGTGGCGCATGCCTGTAATCCCAGCTACTCGGGAGGCTGAGGCAAGAGAATCGCTTTAACCCGGGAGGTGGAGGTTGTAGTGAGCTGAGATCATGCCATTGCACTCCAGCCTGGGTGACAAGAGCGAAACTTGGTATATATATATATATATATA
>NW_016807991.1:3317511-3320427 GCF_001698545.2 Rhinopithecus bieti | reverse complement strand
ACTACAGGCGCCGCCACCTCACCCGGCTAGTTTTTTGTATTTTTTAGTAGAGACGGGGTTTCACCGTGTTAGCCAGGATGGTCTCGATCTCCTGACCTCATGATCCGCCCGTCTCGGCCTCCCAAAGTGCTGGGATTACAGGCTTGAGCCACCGCGCCCGGCCTTATTGATGTTTTTGAGACGGAGTTTTGCTCTGTCGCCCAGGCTGGAGTGAAGTGGCGTGATCTTAGCTCACTGCAACCTCTGCCTCCTGAGTTCAAGCGATTCTCCTGCCTCAACATCCCCAGTAGCTGGGATCACAGGCACGTGCCATCACATCTGGCTAATTTTCTTTCTTTCTTTTTTTTTTTTAGACAGAGTTTTGCTCCTGTTGCCCAGGCTGGAGTGCAGTGACGCGATCTTGGCTCACTGTAACCTCTGCTTCCCGGGTTCAAGTGATTCTCCTGTCTCAGCCTCCCTAAGTTTTGTATTTTTAGTAGAGACAGGGTTTCACCATGTTGGCCAGGCTGGTCTCAAACTCCTGACCTCAGGTGATCTGCCTGCCTCAGCCTCCCAAAGTGCTGGGATTACGGGCATGAACCACCACGCCTGGCCAATATTATTTATCTTGATCGCTAAGTTTTTGATGCCTTCCCTTAAATGTTGCACTCCAGGTGACTGTCTCACTTCCCTCACTCTGGTCACTGCCCCACTCACAACACCCTGTGTTTCCCAAGCCCCTGGTCATCTGAGAAGCCCTGGGAGTCATATAAGCCTCAGTCAATATGAATGGCATCCCTAGCCATGCCATTTTACACATCAAGAAACAGGCTGGGAGAGGCATGTGTCTCTCCCCTGACCCACCTGCCCAGGAGGGTCCTCAGGTTCAAAGAATCTCAGGCTACAGGGAGGTCAAAATGGACACAGAAGGAGACAGGCAGGTTCTTTGTCCTGCCTAGATGCAGTGGGTACATGGACTCAGCTTCAGAAGGGACGAAGGGGATGGCACCGGAGGGGAAGGAAGGAGAGAAGCAAGTATGCCTGGGCCATCCACACCCAGCTTGGCCCAACCCTCCAACCTCTGGAAGAGTTCCTTAGTTCTCGGGTCCACTACTATTAAGCATCTGCTCTGTGTCAGGCACATGGGAAGCATTAGAGTCATAGACATGACATACCCAGCTGGCCCCTGAGTCTGATGGTGAATTCACACATGAAACACGACGCAACATGGGTTGCAGGGGGCACATGTGCAAAGGGTATTATGGAGCAGATGGAAGGGAAACCCCGCTTGGCTTGGAGAGTGGAGACTGAGACTTCCTGGAAAACTTAGCTGAGTCTTAGGGAATGAGTGGGAATAACACAAGCAGTGGGTGGGTGTGAAGGGTGCTTCAGGCAGAGAGGACGGCATGAGCAAAAAGGCCAGGAGGTGGGAAGCTTTGGGGGTGGAATGGAGTGGGGTGAGAGCGGGGATGAAGGGGGCTGATGATGAAGACAATGGGAGCTATGGAGACAGGTGTTCATGGCAGGGAGTTGGAAAGAAATGGGGGAAGGAATGAGCTGGCAGGGCGGGCTGCAGATGGCCCACTTCTCCTCAGCTGGTAGAGCCTGGTCCGGGTTGCCACCAGCTGCCTTCCTCCCAGGAAAAGTGCAGAGGTGAACTTAGGTTCTCTTGGGAAAGATGCTCCTGACAGTCATCGGGTACCCATGGTACGCCAGGCAGGGCCTCTGCTAAGGCTCCCACAGACACCCTCTCCCTTCCAGCCCAGCCCTGAGCACACTGCCCATGTGGGGAGGGAAGAGTTAAAGGCTCCTTCCCCAGTCTCCTGCCCTCTGGTCTTGCCCCCTGCTTCCTCCCCGCCTGTGAAAATGGGATGATGGGATGCCTCCAGCTTCTTTGGCTCTACTTGAACCCTCCCGAGTCTGGGTCAAACTTGGAATAACATCGAGGAAGCAACACATATGGCTTTGACTGGGCTGCCTGTTGTCAGCCACCTCTACTGGGAACCAGGGAAGAGATTAAGGACAAAACAAAGCTATTGGATAGATTTGTAGGATGTATTAATAATATTATGCTGCAAGTGAACAAGCTGTTTTTGTCTCATGATTAAAATAAATAAGTCCTTTTTCTGTTTTGACAGTAATTTGGGAAAATATGCACAGTATGGATACTGGTGAAAATGTACCATATGGCTGGGTGTGGTGGCTCAGGTTGGGTATGGTGGCTCATGCCTGTAATCCTAGTACTTAGGGAGGCTGAGGTGGATCACTTGAGCTCAGGAGTTCCAGACCAGCCTGGCCAACATAGTGAGACTTCATCTCTTAAAAAAAAAAAAAGTACCATATGACCTGTTACTCTGTCTTCTAGCTTCCTACATTTTCAGCTGCAACATTGCTCTGTCTGTTATAGACTGCAGGGAAATACTGCAGGAGAGGCTGTCTTTTGGGGGTAGGATTACGGGTGTTTTTTTTTTTTTCTTTTTCGAGACAGGAGTCTCACTCTGTTGCCCAAGCTGGAGTGCAATGGTGTAATCTCTGCTCACTGCAACCTCTGCCTCCTGGGTTCTCGCCATTCTCCTGCCTCAGCCTCATGAATAGCTGGGACTACAGGCACATGCCACCACACCCAGCTAATTTTTTGTATTTTTAGTAGAGATGGGGTTTCGCCATGTTGGCCAAGCTGGTCTTGAACTCCTGGCCTCAAGTGATCCACCTGCCTCGGCCTCCCAAAGTGCTGGGATTACAGGCATGAGCCACCATGCCCAGCAGCTTTTATTTTATGTGTTTATATGTTGTGTAGATTTTCTACAGTGTATGCATTATAGGAGAAGTGGTGTAGTACAGTGATTAAAAAAGCAGACTATCGGCCGGGCGCGGTGGCTCAAGCCTGTAATCCCAGCACTTTGGGAGGCCGAGACGGGCGGATCACGAGGTCAGGAG
>NW_016807991.1:3304229-3316699 GCF_001698545.2 Rhinopithecus bieti | reverse complement strand
AAAAAAAAAAAAAAAAGAATTGAATGAGTTTGTAAATTTTTTTTTTGAGACGGAGTCTCCCTCTGTCACCATGGTGGAGTACAGTGGCGTGATCTTGGCTCACTGCAACCTCCACCTCCCGGGTTCAAGCGATTCTCCTACCTCAGCCTCCCAAATTGCTGGGATTACAGGCGCATGCCACCATGCCTGGGTAATTTTTGTATTTTTAGTAGGGATACTAGGCCAACCCATGTTGGCCAGGGTGGTCTTGAACTCCTGACCTCAGGTGATCTGCCAGCCTTGGCCTCCCAAAGTGCTGGGATTATAGGCGTGAACCACCTTGCCTGGCAAGTTCATGCTTATTAACATTTTATTTGCTATGAATGGTGGCTGGCACATTGTAGGCACTATGGAAGTACATTACATAAATGCAAAATTACTTTTATAGTCAGAAATGCAGACCAGCCTGGGTAACACAGTGATACCCCATCTCTACAACAAATGAAAAATTAGCCTGGCATGGTGACCTGCGACTGTGGTCCCAGCTACTCAGGAGGCTGAGGTGGGAGGGTCGCTTGAGCCCAGGAGGTTGAGGCTGCAGTGAACTGTGATCATGCCACTGCACTATAGCCTGTGCAATGGGAATGAGATCCTGTCTCAGAAAAAGCACAAGATTTTGTTAGTTTAATAATTACCCAAGTAATATATGAATACAGTCTTTTACAAGGAATAATATAAAAGCGGAAACCTTTTTTTTTTTGAGATAGAGTCTTGCTCTGTCGCCCAGGCTGGCATGCAGTGGCACTATCTCGGCTCACTGCAATCCCCGCCTCATGGATTCGAGGAATTCTCTGCCTCAGCCTCCCCACTAGCTGGGATTACAGGCGCCCGCCACCACACCTGGCTAAGTTTTTTGTATTTTTAGTATAGACGGGGTTTCACCGTCTTGGCCAGGCTGGTCTTGAACTCCTGACCTTGTGATCCACCTGCCTCGGCCTCCCAAAGTGCTGGGATTACAGGCATGAGCCACCACGCCAAGCCGGAAACCTTTTACAAATAATCCTTGGAGGCAGATTTGTTTACAACCTGTTTGGATTTAGCCTGAGTGCTAACGCAGGACCGGAAGAGTGAGTGGGTGGCATTCAGGGACAGTCCCTGCCCTGGGCCCCACAGTGGGGGAAAAGGGAGGGGCATGGTCCACTGCTGTGGGTTATTCATGAGCACTGGCTGAACTTGCTGTCCCCAAAGAGCCCGTCTGTGATTTTTTGTTTGTTTTTTAAGCAGGGTCTCCCTCTGTCACCCAGGCTGGAGTGCAGTGGCATGATTACAGCTCACTGCACAGCCTTGACCTCCTAGGCTCAAGCAATCCTCCCACCTCAACCTCCCAAGTAGCTGGGACCACAGATGTGTGCCACCACAACCACCTAATTGCCCAGGCTGGCCTGGATCTCCTAGGCTCAAGTGATCCTCTTGCTTCAGCTTCCCAAAATGCTGAGATTAGAGTCATGCGCCACCGTTGCCTGCCCCCCCCCGTGATGTTTTCCCCCATGAAGCACAGGCTGAAACCTGGGTCACTAATTTCTCCAGGAACAGGCCAGGCAGAGACCAGACACCCTGACTGACATTCGATTTGCTAACTTGCCTCCTTGAAACGCGAGCCTGCTTGCCATCTGGCTCGTAGGAGTACTGAAAAGAGTTTCAGGATCCTCAGGACTACCACTGTGGACCTATGGGGGCTTAGGACTCCCCCAAATAAGGAACAGCTGTTTGAGAGCAAGTATCATCCCTGGGACATTTGGATGTGTGCCTGAGGGTGTCACGCACCATCCTGCCACCAAGTGTCTTTCAGAGCTGGGAGGACTTGGCGAGGAAGCCCCCGTCCCTGCCAGCCCCGTGATGTGGGAAGACCCTGAGATGTATGTGGCCGCTGCTATCCACTTGGGTCATGCATTCACCTTTTCAGCATTTCCTGACCTGAGCCCTCCTCTGCAGAAGCCCGTGGCCGCTGGTGCCAGGAGGAAGACTGTGGGGTGGGGAGGCAAGATGTGGGTTTTGGGTGAAAGGTCTTTCAATAAAGGGCAAAGAATTCAAGCTCATTCCTTACGTCACAGGGGCAGCAGCCTGTGGGGAATAAGTCATTGGGATCAGAGGTGAGCAAAGGCCACTACGAGGCTGCAGCCAGGGCTTCCTCAGAGGAGCCCCCTGCCACTCCCGCCAACCTTCAGAGCACACTCTGCTCCCCCTGTGCCCTCCTGGCTCCAAAATGACCACCTCGAAGGAAAACCCAGGTCACTAATTTTTCCCGGAACAGGCCAGGTGGAGACGGAATTCAGGAACACCCCTGGGGCACCATGTGGGCTGGTTCTGGAATGCATTGCCCTTGGGATTTTTTTCTTTCATGATTTCTATCAGTTCCTCTTCAGAGCCAATCATTAACCTCGCTGAGAGCCCTCACTTGAGAAGCCACAGGAACAAGTGACTGGTTGAGGCTGGAAATGTGGAGGTGGCTCCATGGTGTGCCCAAATCTTTGGCTTCCCCAGACGGAGGAGCTGAGTTCTCAGTCATGGCCTGGCCAGGGTCCCCTGGCAGTGTTTCGGCCTGGGTTCAGCCTCTGGTTGGATGGCAGAGGCCTGGATAGGGACGTAGTCCCTCTGCTGTGAGCAGTGCTACCTTCTGGAAGCTGAGTGGGTTGGTGATGGCTGGGGATGGGGGAGCAGCTTTTAGCAGCATTCAGCACGGTGGAGGGGGTTTAAGGTTTACCCACCCACGACAGCGTGACACCCCATCTAGGCTGTAAAACACCAGCTGAGTGAGCAGCTCTGCTCTGGGCAGCAGGGGCAGCAGCCCCACCCCTGCCTGAGCTTGGGTCCCCAACCCATCATTTTTGGATCTGAGGTAGGCCTGGGCTCCTCCAGTTTAACCTCTCAGGCGACAATGAAGCCACTCAGCCCACCCGTACCCCAATCCATCTGGCGCCATCTCTCAGTCTGACCACCTGGCTCAAACCTTGCCCACTCTCAGACGTCAAGGCCTTTGGGACAGGCCCCAGCGCCAAGCGACGAAGACCAGCCTGGAGAACCAAGGTCAGGGGACTCTGCTGGGATGGGGTTTGGGAGCGGGCTGTGCACCGCAGTCAGGAATCCCCCACCCACAAGGCCACGGGACTGTGCCCCGTCCCTGGGGGAACTCTAGCCGGATTAGAGCCCTCATGTGGCTGTGGCGAAAAAGGGTCGCCTGCGTTTTGGGAGGTGGGATCCCGCAGGGCCGGGGACCCTCCTGGCGCGCCAGCCAGCGCTTAGATAAGTTCAAGTTTATTTATGGGGGGCTGCCACGGGCGGCTCCGGCTCCGGGCGCCGCTTGAGCGTGGCCGAGGCGCCGCTGCTGACCATGACCGCGGGGTAGAGCAGCTGGAGGAAGGCAGTCAGGAAATGGTAGAAGAGGCTGGCGCCACCCGCCAGGCCGTAGAAGGACAAGCAGCCGGCGTCGCGGACAAGCAGCCGGCGCCGCAGTCGAGCGCCACGCCCAGCGTGCGGTGGTAAGCGCCGTGCAGCACGGTCTGCGCGTTGTCGTGCCACACCAATAACTTGAGCAAGTCCCACTCCAGGCACCACGAGTAGGGGTTGCGGCCCAGCAGGTAGACCACGCTGCGGCGCGGGCGGCCGCCGAGCGGGGAGCTGAGGCGGCGGTAGGTGACTCCCAGGCACACCCACGAATTGGACACCTCCACCTCCCAGTAGTGGCGGCCCTTGGACCGGCCGCGCGAGTATAGCACCTGCGGCCACTGCTTGAAGCCTAGGACGGGGCCGCCCCCTGTCAGGGGCTCCAGGAGGATCCCCAGGTTCAGCATGGAGCGGGTTTCCTAGAGCAGGAACAGCTCATCGCCTGCTGTGGTGGGGTCAAATTTCAGGTTGCAGTAACCTGTGGGGTGGCGATGGGGAAGCCTCCAGGGCAGGACGCTGGGTTGCAAGGCATTTGCATACAAGTCAGGGGATGCTTCCACCCACGCTCCTGTCCCCAAACTCAGCCCGCTGCTCAGACACAGCCTGGAGGGTGAGTGGGTGCTGCCCAAGTTCGCCCTCCACCCCCTGCCATCAGACCCTAACATCATCTCCCTTTGTATTTGTTCAGGCACACAAGACTGAGTGGGGGCCCTGCGAGATGGCTCACGCCTGTAATCCCAGCACTTTGAGAGGCCAAGGCGGATGGATCACTTGAGGTCAGGAGTTCAAGACCAGCCTGACCAACATGGTGAAACTCCATCTCTAATAAAAATACAAAAAAAATGGCAAGACATGGTGGCGGGCACCTGTAGTCCCAGCTACTCCGGAGGCTGAGGCAGGAGTATCACTTGAACCCAGGAGGTGGGGGTTGCAGTGAGCCGAGATGACGCCATTGCATTCCAGCTTGGGAGATAGATCAAGACTGTCTCAAAAAAAAAAAAAACAACAAAAAAAAAACCACCAGGCGCAGTGGCTTAAGCTTGTAATCCCCGTAATCCCAGCACTTTGAGAGCTGGTTGAAGAAGCTGAGGCCCACGTCCAGCAGCCGGGTCCGGAGCTCAACCAGGGTCTCTGGCAGCTAGGGGAAGCTCTGTGTTTCCTCACAGTTGATGCCCATCAGGGGTTCCATGCAGGCTGAGAACTGCTTCAGTCGGAGGATCTCCTGGATGCAGGGAGGGGCCAGAGGTACCACCTGTTAGCCAGGACCCACGCAGATGCCAGGGGCCCAGAGGCCTCCAGAACCATGGGCCTGTGGAGCAGAAGCTCCCCCTTTCCAAACCTGGGCATCTCCTTTCCCTCCTCCTAGCTGTTTGGACATCAGAGGTCAGGGCTTTGCCAAGGACTTGGCCACTGTGGCCTAGTGTGCATTAGGCAAAGGGGATTTTCAGAAAATGATGGGAGGATTTTAGTTGCGCCTTGAACTGCTTAATAAAAGCCATTGCCAAATGCTTCCCATTGTGCACAGGGGACAAGGTGAGCAGTTGCCCTAGACGTCTGCCCAGGGTGTGATGGCAGCTTAAAGGAAGCTGGAGTTCCCAAGCACAGGGAACTCCAGTGCAGACCCCGTCCAGAAAAGCCTGCTGCTTGGCCCCACCCGCTACTTACAGCAGCATCAGTCCAGGCTTCAGGGCCAGGCCAGGACTGGGGAAGCAAAAGGGATTCCACGATTCTTATTTTTTGAGACAGGGTCTCAGTTTGTTGCCCAGATTGGAGTCCAGTGGTGCAGTCTTGGGTCACTGCAACCTCCACCTCCAGGGCTAGAAAAGGGATTTCATTCCAGGCTATATAGATTGTTCTGGCCTCACTCTCAGCCACGATCCAGGGAAGTCTGGAGAAACTTAGACTGTGTTAGATGCCTGGAATCCCATGTGTTCCAGGGAAACCAAGGCAGGAAAGTTAGGGTAAGGCTGAGCTCTGAAGTGGAGAAAGCCAAGGGTGTTGGTGCAAGCTCAAGACAGAAGACCTGGAATGGGGAGGCTCCCTGAGGCAGGGGAATGGACAGAGTGATGCACCCTAAAGGCTGATCTAGTGTGTGTGTGTGTGTTTTTTTTTGAGATGGAGTTGCGCTTTTGTTGCCCAGGCTGAAGTGCAATGGTACGATCTCGGCTCACTGCAACCTCTGTCTCCAGGGTTCAAGCGATTTTCCTGCCTCAGCCTCCTAAGTAGATGGGATTACAGGCGCACGCCACCACGCCTGGCTAAATTTTGTATTTTTAGTAGAGATGGGATTTCACCATGTTGGTCAGGCTGATCTCAAACTCCTGACCTCCAGTGATCCTCCCGCCTCAGCTTCTCAAAGTGTTGGGATTACAGGCATGAGCCACCACACCTGACTGAGATCTGGCGTGTTTGTGGGTGGAAGGAGAGTGGAAGCTGTGATGGAGCCTGAGCCAGAGGCAGAGGGGTGGGACCTTGCCTGCAGAAGTTGCCGGTGGCTTTGGTTGATGAGCAGGGTGTCTCCCTCCAGCTTCAGGAACCCGCTGTGGCTCTGCTGAATGGAGCTGTTCAGTATCCCCAGGGCGGCCGTTTCCTCTTTCTCCACGAAATCCAAGATCTGCATCTGCAGCTGTTTGACCTCCTGGATGATCTCTGAGAAGCGGGTGTTCACCTCACCTCACATTGGCTGGATCAGTTTCTGGATGTTGTGGGGTGTGTAGAGAGGTGTCTGTGAGCTCCACTCCAGCAACCCAACTGTCACAGCCCGGAGCCCACGTAGGCATCCTATCCCTGCCTGCCCGGTCCCACACCATCCACTCCAAGTCCTGAGAAGTCCCTGCAGCCCGATGCAGGGCGCTGGGGAGCCTGAGCCTGGGGTGGGGTGGGCCAACCTTATCGAGAGAAAGGCCACCCGGACCTGGTGCTTTTCGCTGTCAGTGGCGATGATCAGCATCTGGTTCTCCACGGTGTCCTGGACCTTTTGAACCTCTACCTGGGGTAGAGTGTTGGCAGAGAGGAGAAGGGGCCCCTGATTCAGAGAAGTGGCCTTGGAGAAGCCCTTCTGCAAACAGGCCCATGTCCGAGCCCAGCAGAGACATCCCCCATGCATTCATCTGCTCAGCTTAATGAGAATGAGAGCCCAGTGCTGGATGGCCCACGGTCTAGCCCTCTACTTGGAGGGCTGCTCCCACTTGCCGAGAGCCTGTCTCTGTTAGAAGGAATCACGTTATTTGCTCCTGACAATGATGATCATAGGGTTTCAGGCCACAAGAAGGGGTCATGGAGAGCTCTGGAGGCAGTAGGGCCAGGAGGGGAGTAGCAGGTATACAGCCATGTGGGCACCCTGGGGCAGTGCTGCCAGGCCCAAGTCCCACATAAGCCTTTAGTCTCTACCTATCCTAGCAACGGGCATTTTCATTGTTATATTATACAACAGTGCGATTCCAAGTGCTGTCCACTAACCACTGCTGGCCCTTAGCAACACAAGCTCATGCCAGGTTGTAAATCAATGTAGTCCTTCTTTCACTGACAAAGTCTTTTTATTTTTCAGGCAGGGTCTCGCTTTGTCCCCCAGGCTGGAGCACAGTGGTGCAATCTCAGCTCACTGCAACCTCTGTCTGCCTCCCCGGCTCAAGCCATCTTCCCACTTTAAGCCATCTTCCCACCTCAGCCTCCTGAGTAGCTGGGACTACAGGTGTGCACCACCACGTCAGGCTAATTTATCTACTTTTTGTAGAGATGGGGTCTTGCCATGTTGCTCAGGCTGGTCTCAGACTCCAGAGCTCAAGTGATCATCCTGCCTCAGCCTCCCAAAGTACTGGGATTACAGGCGTGAGCCACCACATCCAGCTGTTTTACTCTCTCTCTCTCTCTATATATATATTTTTAGACAGTCTTGCTCTGTCGCCCAGACTAGAGTGCAGTGGCACCATCTCAGCTCACTGCAAGCTCCACCTCCCAGGTTCACGCCATTCTCCTGCCTCAGCCTCCCGAGTAGCTGGGACTACAGGTGCCCGCCACCATGCCCGGCTAATTTTTTGTATTTTAGTAGAGATGGGGTTTCACCATGTTAGCCAGGATGGTCTTGATCTCCTGACCTCGTGATCCTCCCGCCTCGGCCTCCCAAAGTGCTGGGATTACAGGTGTGAGCCACAGTGCCTGGCTACAAAATCTTGCAATGAAAAAAGTGTCAGCCAGGTGAGGTGGCTCACGCCTGTAATCCCAACACTTTGAGAGGCCAAGTGGGGGCAGATCACCTGAGGTCGGGAGATCGAGACCATCCTGACTAACATGGTGAAACCCCATCTCTATTAAGTACAAAAGTTAGCTGGGTGTGGTGGCGTGTGCCAGGTACTCGGGAGTCTGAGGCAGGAGAATCTCTTCAACCTGGGAGGTGGAGATTGCAGTTAGCTGAGATTGCTCCACTGCACTCCAGCCTGGCAACAGAGCGAGACTCCATCTCAAAAAAATGTCAGGCCGGGCGCGGTGGCTCACGCCTCTAATCCCAGCACTTTGGGAGGCCGAGGCAGGTGGATCACGAGGTCGGGAGATCGAGACCATCCTGGTTCACACGGTGAAACCCTGTCTCTACCGAAAATAAAAAAAATTAGCCAGGTGTGGTTGCGGGCACCTGTAGTCCCAGCTACTCGGGAGGCTGAGGCAGGAGAATAGGAAAATGGCGCGAACTCGGGAGGTGGAACTTGCAGTGAGCAGAGGTTGTGCCACTGCACTCCAGACTGGGTGACAGAGCGAGACTCTGTCTCAAAAAAAAATTTAAAAAAAAGGTGTCGGCTAGGCGCAGTGGCTCACACCTATAATCCCAGTACTTTGGGAGGCTAAGGTGAGCAGATCACAAGGTTGGGAGTTTGGACCAGCCTGGCCAACATCATGAAACCCCGTCTCTACTAAAAATACAAAAATTAGCCAGNTATATATATATGCAAATATAGGCCGGTCGTGGTGGTACATGCTTGTAATCCCAGCTACTTGGGAGGCTGAGGCAGGAGGATTGCTTGAACCTGAGAGGTGGAGGTTGCAATGAGCTGAGATTGAGTTACTGCCCTCCAGCCTAGGCAACAGGGTGAGACTCTGTCTCAAAATAAATAAATAAATAAATATATAATAGAATACAGTAAACACAATTTGATTTCTTTTTTTTTTTAATGAGATGGAGTCTTGCTCTGTCACCCAGGCTGGAGCACAGTGGCGCAATCTCGGCTCACTGCAAGCTCCGCTTCCCAGGTTCACACCATTCTCCTGCCTCAGCCTCCTGAGTAACTGGGACTACAGGCACCCGCCACCACGCCCGGCTGATTTTTTGTATTTTTAGTGGAGACGGGGTTTCACCGTGTTAGCCAGGATGGTCTCGATCTCCTGACCTCGTGATCCGCCTGCCTCGGCCTCCCAAAGTGCTGGGATTACAGGTGTGAGCCACTGCGCCTGGTCGTGATTTCTTTTTTTTTGAGACAGAGTCTCACTCTGTTGCCCAGGCTGGAGTGCGGTGGTGCAATCTTGGCTCACTTCAACCTCTGCCTCCCAGATCAAGCGATTCTTGATTCTCATGCCTCAACCACTTGAGTAGCTGTGATTACAAGCATGTGCCACCATGTCTGGCTAATACATATATATTTTTTGGTGTATTTTAGTAGAGACGGGATTTCTCCATGTTGGCCAGACTCGTCTTGAACTCCTGGCCTCGAATGATCTGCCTGCCTCGGCCTCCCGAAGTGCTGGGATTACAGGCATGAATCACCGCTCCCAGCCTTAAACACAATTTGAAAATGGAGGCGGCCTGGTGTGGATGCTCACGCCTGTAATCCCAGCACTTTGGGAGGCTGAGGCGGGTGGATCACCTGAGATCAGGAGTTCAAGATTAGCCTGGCCAACATGGTGAAACCCGGTCTCTACAAAAAATACAAAAATTAGCTGGGCAAAGTGGGGGGTGCCTGTAATCCCAGCTACTTGGGAGGCTGAGGCAGAAGAATCGCTTGAACCCAGGAGGCAGAGGTTGCAATGAGTCGAGATCGTGCCATTATACTCCAGACTGGGTGACAAGAGAGAAACTCCGTCTCAAAAAAAAAGAAAGAAAGGAAAATGGAGGAAAGTGGGGGGATTCACACAACCTGAAGTGAAGCGCTTGTATTTTGATATGTTGATATAGGTTTCATACATACAATTCCCCATGCTTATTTAACTCACTAGTACCTTTTGATGTCACAACATGACCCTGGTGACCATGACTTTAATAGCTGCTTGATTTTCTTCCAAGGAAATGTGAAAAAAATAGTGTCTTCATTTAGAAATATGACTGATGGGGGCTTGGCAGGGATTACTGGGCTCTGAAAGAGGCTGTGTCATCTTCCAGCCCAACTGTCCACATTTAGAAGTGACAACATTCATGAACTAAGTCAACATCCACCAAAAATAACGTAAGATAAAGCTCACCGTTTTGGAACATGGAAATGACACACACAGGCCTCACCCACCAATCTCTAAGCTGGGACAACAAACGCTTGCATTGAAACGTCTCTAAAATGTCAAATTAGCATATTCTTTCCCTCAATATAAAGTTTCAATAAACTTGACTCAATCTGCCTTTATTTTAAAAACCTAACAAAAGATGCATTTAAATCCTTGAAAAAATTAACTTTAGGCGGGGTGTGGTAGATCAGGCCTCTAATCCCAGCACGTTGGGAGGCCGAGGTGGATGGATCACCTGAGGTCAGGAGTTCAAGACCAGCCTGACCAACATGGTGAAACCCCCCCCCGTCTCTACTAAAAATACAAAATTAGGCAGGCATGGTGACACATGCCTGTATCCCAGGTACTCAGGAGGCTGAGGCAGGAGAATCACTTGAACCCAGGATGTGGAGGTTGCAGTGAGCCGAGATTGTGCCACTGCACTTCAGCCAGGGCAACAAGTGTGAAACTCTGTCTCAAAAAAAAAAAAAAAGAAAGAAAAATTAACTTTATACTGTGTACACAAATAAATTTCTCTTATACAGCTAAATATAGTTACACACTTTGTTTAAAAAATGTTTTTTCCACTAATGACACTTCACATGTATTTCTACATAAACTATCTTTCCATTCTTCTGGGAATGTGTCCTAAGAGCTGACAGATGGACAGTTGAAAATACCCTCACACAGCTGGGCATAGTGGTTGAGGACTGTAATCCCAGCACTTTGGGAAGCCGAGACAAGTGGATCACCTGGGGTCAGGAGTTCGAGACCAGCCTGGCCAACATGGCGAAAACCCATCTCTACTAAAAATACAAAAATTAGCTGGGTGTAGTGGCAGGTGTCTGTAATCCCAGCTACCTCGGGAGGCTGAGGCAGGGGAATCGCTTGAACTTGGGAGGTGGAGGTTGCAATGAGCCAAGATGGTGCCACTGTACTCCAGCCTAGACAACAGAGCAAGACTTCATCAAAAAAAAAAGAAGATAAGAAAGAAAGACAGAGAGAGAGAGTCCAGGTACGGTGGCTCAAGCCTGTAATCCCAGCACTTTGGGAGGCCGAGATGGGCGGATCACGAGGTCAGGAGATAGAAACCCTCATACAACGTACCACTTTCTTCCTCAGTAGTGTTTGTAAGATTTTTTTTGTTTTTTTGTTTTTGTTTGTTTGTTTTTTGAGACAGAGTCTCGCTCTGTCGCCCAGGCTGGAGTGCAGTGGCCGGATCTCAGCTCACTGCAAGCTCCGCCTCCCGGGTTTAGGCAATTCTCCTGCCTCAGCCTCCCGAGTAGCTGGGACTACAGGCGCCCGCCACCTCACCCAGCTAGTTTTTTGTATTTTTTTAGTAGAGACGGGGTTTCACCGTGTTAGCCAGGATGGTCTTGATCTCCTGACCTCGTGATCCACCCGTCTCGGCCTCCCAAAGTGCTGGGATTACAGGCTTGAGCCACCATGCCCGGCCAAGATTTTTTTTTTAAGACGGTCTTGCTTTCTCGAGCAGGTTGCAGTACAGTGGCACAATCATAGCTCACTGCAGCCTCGACCTCCTTACTAGCTAGGACTCCGGATGCACGCCACCATATCTGGCTAATTAAAAAAAACCTTTTATGGCAATGAGATCTCGTTATGTTGCCCAGGCTGGTCTCAAACTCCTGGGCTCAAGCAATCCTCCTGCTTCGGCCTCCCAAAGTGCTGAGATTCCAGGCATGAGCCACTGTGCCTGGCCTGCTTCTTTTTTTATAGTTTCTATTATAGTTATTGGTTAAATTCCCAGTCTTGTGTTTTCTTTTCTTTTTTTTATTTTATTTTATTATTATTTTTTGGGACAGAGTCTCGCTCTGTCACCCAGGCTGGAGTGCAGTGGTGCCATCTCCACTCAACACAAGCTCCACCTCCCGGGTTCACGCCATTCTCCTGCCTCAGCTTCCCAAGTATCTGGGACTACAGGCATCTGCCACCACGCCTGGCTAATTTTTTTGTATTTTTAGTAGAGACAGGGTTTCATCGTGTTAACCAGGATAGTCTTGATCTCCTGACTCCCGCCTTGGCCTCCCAAAGTGCTGGGATTACAGGTGTGAGCCACCGCACCCAGCCGTGTTTTCTTTTCTTGAATGCATTATTTATTTATTTAGAGATGGCGTCTTGCTCTGTCACCCAGGCTGGAGTACAGTGGCACAATCTTGGCTCACCACTTCCTCCGCCTCCTGGATTCAAGTGGTTCTCCTGCCTCAGCCTCCTGAGTAGCTGGGGTTACAGGTGCCTGCCACCAACGCCTGGCTAATTTTTGTATTTTTAGTAGAGTTGGGGTTTCACCATGTTGGCCAGGCTGGTCTCGAACTCCTGAGCTCAAGTGATCCATCTGCCTTGTCCTCCCAAAGTGTGGGATTACAGCTGTGAGGCACCATGCTGGATCCGTATTTATTTTTCAATTTATATTTACTAACTCCATTATCTGTATCCTCTTTTTCTCAATTTTATTTTTGTAGAGACGAGATCTCACTTTGTTACCTGGGCTGGTCTTGAACTCCTGGGCTCAAGTGATCATCCTGCCTTGGTTTATATCTTCTTTTTTTCTTTCTTTTTTTTTTTTTTTTTTTTTT
>NW_016807991.1:3297737-3303037 GCF_001698545.2 Rhinopithecus bieti | reverse complement strand
GTGTTAGCCAGGATAGTTTCGATCTCCTGACCTCGTGATCCACCCGTCTCGGCCTCTCAAAGTGCTGGGATTACAGGCGTGAGCCACCGAGCCCAGCCAGAAGAATCTCTTGAACCCAAGAGGCAGAGGTTGCAGTGAGCTATCACACCATTGCACTTCAGCCTGGGCAACAAGAATGAAACTCCATCTCGAAAAATAAAATAAAACATTTTTTTAAAAAGTGTATTTTTGGCTATGCACATTGGCTCATGCCTATAATCCCAGCACATTGGGAGGGTCACTTGAACCCAAGAGTTTGAGACCAGCCTGGGTGAACCCTGTTTCTATAAAAAATACGAAAAATTAGCCAGGCACGGTGGTGCACACCTATGGTCCCAGCTACCTGGAATGCTAAGGTGGGAGGATCACCTGAGCCCAGAGAGGTCCAGGCTGCAGTGAGCTGTGATCACACCAGTACATTGCAGTCTGGGTGGCAGAGCGAGACCCTGTCTCAAAAACAAAGACAAAACCAAAAAACAAAAACAAAAGGAAACTGGATGTTTGCTCTTGTCCTGTGATCTGTGATAACGAAGCCAGCACGGCAAGGCTTTCCAGCACTGGGCTGTCACATCCTTATCCATCTTCACGGTCTATCTAGTTCAAGAACTCTATGGCATAACCCAAAGCCATCTTTTAAAAATATGGGCATGTGGCTGGGCATGGTGGCTCACACTTGTAATCCCAGCACTTTGGGAGGCTGAGGTGAGCAGATCACTTGAGCCCAGGAATTTGAGACCAGCATGGCCAATATGGCAAAACCCTGTCTCTACCAAAAATACAAAAATTAGCCGGGCTTTGTGGTGTAGGCCTATAATCCCAGCTACTCAAGAAGTTGAGGCATGAGAATTGCTTGAATCTGGGAGGTGGAGGTTGCAGTGAGCCGAGATTGCGCCACTACACTCCAGCCTGGGCGACAGAGCAAGACCCTGTCTCAAAAAAGAAAAAAAAAGGGGGTGGGGTGGGGGCTTGTTAGCTGTACGTCGCAACAGCAAAGCAGGGCATTTTTTTGTTTTGTTTTGTTTTTTGAGATGGAGTCTCGCCCTGTCGCCCAGGCTGAAGTACAGTGGGGCCATCTTGTCTCACTGCAATCTCTGTCTCCTGGATTCAAGTGATTCTCCTGCGTCAGCCTCCCCAGTAGCTGGGATTACAGGCGCCCGCCACCACACCCAGCTAGTTTTTTTTTTTTTTTTTTTTTTTTGAGATGGAGTTTCGATCTTGTTGCCCAGGTTGGAGTGCAATGGCATGATCTCAGCTCACTGCAACCTCTGCCTTCCAGGTTCAAGCGATTCTCCTGCCTCAGCCTCCCAAAGTGCTGGGATTACAGGCGTGAGCCACCATACTCAGCCTAATTTTTGTGTTTTTAGTAGAGACAGGGTTTCACTATGTCGGCCAGGCTGCTCTTGAACTCTTGACCTCAGATGATCCACCAGCCTTGGCCTCCCAAAGTGCTGGGATTGTAGGCGGTAGCCACCATGCTGGCCAGCAGGGCATATTTTGAGAATGTTTTGCTCTTGATTTGCCAGCTGTGTAGACAGTACAATGTGTGTAAAGTTATCAGAATGAAATGTGAGTAGAAGCAATGAAACAGTAGTCCAATCTTGGGCAAAAAAATAGCCCAATAATTTGTTATTTCTTTGAGACAGGATCTTGCTCTGTCACCCAGGCTGGAGAGCAGTACCATGACATCAGTTCACTGCAGCCTTGACCTCCCAGGCTCAAGCAATCCTTTCACCTCAGCCTCTCAAGTACCTGGGTTTATAGGTGTGAGCTACAGCTCCTGGCCAAGAATATTCTCTTTTCTTATTTTTTTTTGAGACAGGGTTCCTTGCTGTGTTGCCCAGGCTGGAGTAGAGTGGTGCAGTCATAGCTCCCTGCAGCCTTGAATGTGATCCACCTGCCCCGGCCTCCCTAAGTGCTGGGATTACACGAATGAGCTACTACACCTGGCCGATATTTTATTTTTATTTATTTATTTATTTATTTATTTTTGAGACAGAGTCTCACTCTGTTGCCCAGGTTGGAGTGAGTGCAGTGGCATGATCTTGGCTCACTACAACCTCTGCCTACCAGGTTCAAGTGATTCTCCTGCCTCTGCTTCCTGAGTAGCTGGAATTACAGGCACCCGCCACCATGCCTGGCCCATTTTTGTATTTTAGTAGTGACGGGATTTCACCATATTGGCCGGACTGGTCTCGAACTCCTGACCTCAGGTGATCTGCCCACCTTGGCTTCCCAAAGTGCTGGAATTACAGGCGTGAGCCACCACGCCCGGCCCTGATCTTTTTTTTTTTTTTTTTTTTTTTTTTAAATTGGGCAGACCTCTGAATCAGAATAAGTTCAGAAAGATTCTGGGAAAACCATGATCTTAATGAAAGTATGTTTTAACTAAATATTAAAATGAAAATAGAAAACTTAGAAGCAGGCCGGGCGCAGTGGCTCAAGCCTGTAATCCCAGCACTTTGGGAGGCCGAGACGGGCGGATCACGAGGTCAGGAGATCGAGACCATCCTGGCTAACATGGTGAAACCCTGTCTCTACTAAAAAAATACAAAAAAACTAGCCGGGCGAGGTGGCAGGCGCCTGTAGTCCCAGCTACTCGGGAGGCTGAGGCAGGAGAATGGCGTAAACCCAGGAGGCGGAGCTTGCAGTGAGCTGAGATCCGGCCACTGCACTCCAGCCTGGACGACAGAGCGAGACTCCGTCTCAAAAAAAAAAAAAAAAAAAAAAAAACTTAGAAGCAATTTAATTTCCCTATATAGAAAACTGATCAAGGAATTAATCTGGCTTCACAGAGTAACAGTTTACTCCAGGGGGAAGCTTTACTGATGAAAATCTTTCTGTATGGTATGATTCTTATTAAAAATTTAGCTCTGTGCTGCCACCTAGGCTTTATGGCTGAGGAGATCCAGTGATATTGGAATTATCTCCTGCCAGTACAGATACTGTATCAGAGCCTTCTGCAAGCCCCAACTGGATTGTGGCCATGCAGAACTCCAGGGTTTTGGGCATATCCATGTCCTCTTTTGCGAATAACTACTTTACTGGGCCCTGGCAGAGACGGAACACCTAGTTCATGGGACATCAAGTGACCCTGTGGCCTGAGCTGCCCGTCACCAACTAGGTGATGTGTATTTACACCAACTCAATTAGGAGTAATTAACAAAAATTTTTTTCTTTTGTACAGACAGGTCTTGCTATGTTGCCCAAGATGGTCTTGAACTTCTGGCCTCAAGTAATCCTCTCACCTCAGCCTCCCAAAGTGCTGGGATTACAGGTGTGGGCCATGGTACCTGGCCAAATTTTTTTTTTTTTTAAGAGACAGGTCTGGCTGGGTATAGTGGCTCACGCCTGTAATCCCAGCACTTTGGGAGGCCGAGGCGGGCAGATCACAAGGTCAGGAGATCAAACCATCCTGGCCAACGTGATAAAACTTTGTCTCTACTAAAAATACAAAAATTAGCTGGGCATGGTGGCGGGCGCCTGTAATCCCAGCTACTCGGGAGGCTGAGGCAGGAGAATTGCTTGAACCCAGGAGTCAGAGGTTGCAGTGAGCTGAGATGATGCCATTGCACTCCAGCCTGGGCAACAAAAGCGAAACTCTGTCTCAAAAAAAAAGAGACAATGTCTTACTCTGTGTCTCAGGCTAGAGAGCATAGCTCACTGCAGCTCTGAAATCCTTGGCTCAAATGATCCTCCCACCTCAGCCTCCTGAGCAGCTGGAACCACAGGCATGTGTCACCACACCTGGCTAATTAAAAAAAAAAAAATTGTAGGCCAGGTGCGGTGGCTCATGCCTGTAATCCCAGCACTTTGGGAGGCCGAGGTGGGCGGATCACGAAGTCAGGAAATCGAGACCATCTTGGCTAACATAATGAAACCCCGTCTCTACTAAAAATGCAAAAAATTAGCCTGGCGTGGCAGCGGGCGCCTGTAGTCCCAGTTACTTGGGAGGCTGAGGCAGAAGAATGGCGTGAACCCGGGAGGCGGAGCTTGCAGTGAGCTGAGATCACGCCACTGCACTCTAGCCTGGGTGACTGGGCGAGACTTTTTCTCAAAAAAAAAAAAAAAAAAAAATTGTATAGATGGGGCCTATGTTGCCCATCCTGGTCTTGAACTCCTGGCCTCAAGCAGTCCTCCTACCTCAGCCTCCTAAAGTACTGGGATTCCAGGTGTGAGCCTGGCAATTAGGAGCAATTAATATAGCCCAGAAATAGTGACTGTCTCTGAGACAGGGATACAATGACTTGGCACTTCGTGTTTATTTTGGAGGCAGGGAGAGATTATTTTTGCTTATAGAAGGGTAGTTGTATCTTGTCCCGTGGAGGCATGAAGTTGTTTTTTACCATCCTTTCTTTTTCCTTTTCTTCCGAGATGGAGTTTCCCTCTTGTTGCCCAGGCTCAAGTGCAATGGCATGATCTCGGCTCACTGCAACCTCTGTCTCCTGAATTCAAGAGATTTTCCTGCCTCAGCCTCCAGAGTAGCTGGGATTACAGGTGCCCGCCACCACGCCTGGCTAAGTTTTTGTATTTTTAGTAGAGACGGGGTTTCACCATGTTGGCCAGGATAGTCTTGATCTCCTGACCTCATGATCTGCCCACCTCAGCCTCCCAAAGTGCTGGGATTACAGGCGTGAGCCACCGCGCCCAGCCCTTTTTCTTTTTTCTTTTTTTTTTTTTGAGGCGGAGTTTTGCTCCTGTTGCCCAGGCTGGAGTGCAGTGGCATGATCTCAGCTCACTGCAACCTCCACCTCTCAGGTGCAAGCGATTCTCCTGCCTCAGCCTCCTGTGTAGTTGGTTTGGCTAATTTTGTATTTTTTAATAGAGATGGGGTTTCTCCACGTTGGTCACGCTGGTTTCGAACTCCCAACCTCAGGTGATCCACCTGACTCGGCCTCCCAAAGTGCTATTACAGGGGTGAGCCACCGTGCCCAGCCAAATCTCCATTTTATTTTTATTTATTAATTATTATTATTATTATTTTTGAGACGGAGTCTTGCTCTGTCGCCCGGGCTGGAGTGCAGTGGCCGGATCTCAGCTCACTGCAAGCTCCGCCTCCCGGGTTCCCGCCATTCTCCTGCCTCAGCACCCCGAGTAGCTGGGACTATAGGCACCCGCAACCTCGCCCGGCTAGTTTTTTTTTTTTTGTATTTTTTAGTAGAGACGGGGTTTCACTGTGTTAGCCAGGATGGTCTCGATCTCCTGACCTCGTGATTCGCCCGTCTCGGCCTCCCACAGTGCTGGGATTACAGGCTTGAGCCACC
>NW_016807991.1:3276695-3297266 GCF_001698545.2 Rhinopithecus bieti | reverse complement strand
GGAGTCTGGCTGTGTCGCCCAGGCTGGAGTGCAGTGGCGCGATCTCAGCTCACTGCAAGCTCCGCCTCCCAGGTTCATGCCATTCTCCCGCCTCAGCCTCCGAGTAGCTGGGACTACAGGCGCCCGCCACCACGCCCGGCTAATTTTTTGTATTTTTAGTAGAGACGGGGTTTCACCATGTTAGCCAAGATGGTCTCGATCTCCTGACCTCGTGATCCGCCCGCCTCGGCCTCCCAAAGTGCTGGGATTACAGGCTTGAGCCACCGTGCCCGGCCCAAATCTCCATTTTAATAATCTCAATGTCTTCCCACTGTTCTCAGGTCCCAGGAGTAAGGACTGCACCCGGCAATCCCCACATCTGTGATGCCTCAGTGTCCACTGCTGTCCTTTCTCCACTACCAGTTAACAACTGCTGTGGTCTCTCAATTGGACCCTGACGGATGCACCCACATATCCCATTCACTAAGCTGTATGAGTCCATTTTGTCTCCCTATCTTAAAGTGCTGTCCGGAAGGGACTAACACCTTCTGAGGATCCCACACGCCCTGGCTGATGCTGAAGTGATCAATACTTGTTTGTTGGCTGTCACCAAACGTTTCTCACTCATCCTCTTCCTTGTACCTAGTCACTCACTCTCCTCCAGAAAGACTTGTCCCTTAAAAACCATCTCACGGCTGGGGATAGTGGCTCATGCCTGTAATCCCAGCACTTTGGGAGGCCAAGACGGGAGGATCACCTGAGGTCAGGAGTTCGAGACCAGCCTGGCCAACAGAGCAAAATACTGTCTCTACTAAAAATCCAAAAATTAGCCAGGCTGGGGGAGAATTGCTTGAACCCGGGAGGCAGAGGTTGCAGTGAGCCGAGATTGCAACACTGCACTCCAGCCTGGGCGATAGAGAGACTCCATCTCGGGGGAAAAAAAAAAAAAAACTCACACTCCTCCCCTTGTCTCTTTCCAGCTCTCTGGTGGGCAGCCCATCTGTCCCACCTTCTGTTTCTCTGCATTCTCTGGGTCTTTTCCGATTCAGTAAAATGAAAGAGAGGAGGGAGAAGGTCCAATACCCACTTTGGCGGTTTCAGTAGCAGGAGAAACGGACTTGGTTAGCTGACCCGGTGGGAAAGGTAGTTATCTCCTGAGACCCGTGAGAGAACCATCGACAGGAAGTGACAGTGGGAACCGGGAGACTACAGTAATGGAAAACACCAGAGTTCTTAAGATTCAGAAGTTTGTTTCATATCTTTATTCACAAAAAAAAGTCACAGCATTTCAGACTATTCAAACACACGAACAGGAACAGAGGGTGCCCACCAGTGACAGCCTCGTCCCTAAGGTCTGGATCAAAGGCCACGCTGGAGGGTGGGGCGTCCTCTCGGGCCTCCTCTCTCAGCATCCCGTGGCTCCCTGCCCCGGCCTCACTGACACCCCCAAGAGCAGTTACAACTGTGCAGAAACAAAGCCACTTTAGAGGAGGCTGGGCCCCACCTCATTGCCACGGAAAAAGGCCAGATTCTGAGGAAAAGACAGAATCAGTGCTACTGTGTCATCAGCTGGGGGATGCTGGGCACTCCTGGGCCTGGCTGGCATTACCTGTGTCCCAGACCCAGGGCAGAGAAAAAGACAGGACCCTCCCCACTTGGCAGTACTGGGCAGCAGACAGTGTGGGTCACTGGTCACGTGACAGCCCCAAACTGACACGCAGACCTCTCTGACGTGATCAGCCAGACACTCGGAGGGCACAAGGCTTTCAAGCAAGAATACCAGCCTGGTTCCTAAAGGGGGTGGGTGAACAACGCTCCCAGAAATCTTAAGAAACCAGAGTCCTAGAGCATTGGAACAATACAGGTGTCATTGGGTTGCAGCGAGGAGGGAAACTTGGTGAACACCAGCCCTCCGAGAGGGCGGAAATACCACTCCTGTCTATTTCTCGGAGCACGTGCCTTTGGGCTCAGGAGCAGTCTTTTCATGAGGGCAACTGTGGAATCTAAGAGGAATGAAGGAAACGGCACCCTCAGGAGGTGCTCAACATTGGTGTCTGCGCCCCCCCCCACCCCGGCCTCCTTGCTGAACCTGACGAGAAAGCTGGGGTTGGTCTAGGAGCCCCAGCCCACGCTGATCAGGCATGCCCCAGGAAAGCAGACAGGGACAAGCGCCTCAACAAGATTGGGCACGAGGCCGCAAACCAAGCTGCTTTTCCTCTGTCAGTCTGACATTACTCACTGGACCTGGCCAAGGAGCGCCTCTTCCAAAGTCTTCCATCCTACCTGGCTCAGAGCAGTCCTTCCCGTGATCACTACTTTCCTTGGCTACATCTTTTTTTTTTTTTTTCTCTGAAAGATATAACTGGATGGATGCCTGTGACTGTTGAAGGGGTGGCTGTTTTTACTGAGGATGGCAGTTCATCTAACATTTTACAGCTGTAAAATGTGGCATGTAGATGTGTAGACGTTGATGCGCCAGCAGAAACCCCTGTATACCAGGTTCTATGCTATGCTACAGACACAGAGAAACAAGGAGAGTGAGGGTCCTAGGGAAAAGTTAAGCCATCTGGGCACGGTCAGTTCAGAAGCTCAAAAGACATTTGGCAGAGTCTGTAGTCATTTCCAGAAATTACTACCCAGACACACCTTGGCAAGCAGGTGAGCTGTGGAGCACAGAGGACATCACCTCTGAAGGTGCCCAGGAGCACCTGGCTCGAGGAGGCTTTCAAAGGAGCAGTCCCCAGAGCCCTTCCCCTTCTCCATGCCATCTGCCATACTACTGAAAGTTATCAGGGACGGACAGGGTCCCCTGGCTCCACCGCATTCCAGACTGCTCAGCGAGACCCACGTGCTCGGAGAGAAAGTGCGGACACAAGCTCTGTGGACGCAGCCCGAAAGAGGGTGCTGCCGCATCTGGATCCTCGCCAGCATGGCACTCCAGAAAAGAAAGTAATGACGGGGGTGGGGGGTTGGTCAGAGACACAGGCGGTCCCCAGGCTGCCTAGTACATACATACACACCACTGGGGACAGTACAGAGGGAAGCAGGTCCGCCAAGGTTAGAAACCAAGAGACACAAATATTGCACATTCAGTCAAGGCATTTCCAAGAGACAGTCACGGAAATAACTCTCTCTTTAAGACACAACAACGTAACACATTTGGCAACTTTCAAAGAAACAGCCTTCCCCACTCCAAGCTCTCAAAGGGTCCATAAGTGCCTTCATCTTTGGTCCAGTTGAAAAAGCCAGGGAAGGAAGACAGGGTCAACGGGGAGTAAGAAGAGGCTGCAGGCGCAGTTCCACCAGCTCCCTACAGCTCCCACTGGTCTGACTCAGTGCAGGACGCTGCCTGTCTCAAACCTCCTCTTGGAGGGAAAGCAAGCTCTCCAGAGGGTCCCGGCTGCTGGAGAAAACTTAGGCAAAGCTGCATGTGGTGGCAGCCGGGAGCCCCAAATCCAGGGCAATGATCACCAACCTCCAACCACAACAAAGGACACTCTATCCCTCCTTTCCTTGGAGGCTCTATTCATGGGAATGTGGGGTACTCTGGCAACTCTGTTTTACCTTAAACCTCAATTCCACAAACTGCAGCTAGAACCCTTTGCATGTGCTGCAGGTCTCTGAAGGTGCATAGGAGGGACGGTGTTCCGAAGTAGCTAATAACATCCAATGTGGCACACATAGGGTGAAACCATGGCATGGCACAGGAACAATCCTCTTTGCTCCAGCTTCCTTAAAGTACAGGCCATTTCCAAGGAGCTAGGCCTTCCGTCCTCATCGTCCAGATTCCCAAAAGGCTCCGACTGGGAACCCAGCCCAGTTGCTATTGTAAAGATCTGTTCTAATACTGGCTAAGCAAATGAAAGCAGGTTTCTGAAAAGGTATATTCTGCAGCCAGAAGTCGCATCTGTCTTCAGAGTCCTGCGGGTGGGGAGGGAGTTCCTTTAGTTTTGACCAGAACACTTCTTCACAGGGGGCCAGGCTCAGCTGTGCTTTGCAGTGGCTCGGTCACTGGACAGGAGCGAGGTTTCACTTCACAGAGGGGCTCTGCTGACTGCTCTCCTGAAGGTCTGGAGTTTTGGGGTCTTAGTTTACATCCGCGATCCTCTCTCCTGAAGAATCTGAAAGTTGGAGATGGGGGAGACGCTGAGGCTGACGGAAAGAGAGAGGCGTCAGGGGATGCTTTCCACTGGACCCGATGAGTGGCATGATGGTCCTGTCATCCCAGAAAGCAAGCAGGGGCACTGCAGCCTCAGCCTCACCTGCAGTGCTTCTGGTGTGAAACACTCTCTTGCTGGACACAGCTGGGTCTAAAGCTTATGTGCTGTTGGACCAAAGCTTTGCCAACTGAAAGGAAGTGGTTCCAGCTTACCTGGTATCCACGATTTAGAAGCTGTGTGTGTGTAGGAGGTGTGAGGAGGGTGCACAGTGGAGGGAAAAGAAACACTGTCAAAGAATTTTCCAGGAACTTAAGGGAGGTAAAAGTCATGAAGGTAAAAAAACACCCTTTCTCCTGAGGCAGTGAAAAAAGAACAGTTTTAAAGAACAAAGGCAAAATACTTTCCAAGTCTGAGTTCAGAAATCCTACCCTGTAGTAATTAGTGGCAACCAGCTTTTCTTTTTCATTGATTCAGCAGAGGATGGAGAAAGTCTACCCTTTTCAGGTTCGTATTTCCCAACTAAACAAACACCTGTCAGTGCTCCGTAAATCCCAATTGAAATTACAACAGTCAAAAAGAACAAAACGAGGGGAAAATGCAACGCTGGCTCTAGAAGGCCAGGGAAGAAGTGAGGAGCAAGAGTTCAGGAAAAGCCCACGGAGGGGGTGCGAACAAGCAAGCCAGAGGCAACTGCCCGGGGGAGGGGCTCCTTACCTTCGCCTTTTCGCTCGGCTCTATGACGATGCCGTTGGTAGAATTATTTAGTTCTCTGGAGACAACACAGAGGAATTCTGCCTGATCCTCACTGCCGTAGTTATAGGAAGATCCAATGCTGATGAGCTGATGAACCAAGAATACAGTGAACATTCACACGGCGACCTTAACATACGAAAGTGCTACACAATCACCCCTCCTCCAACTGAACTTTTGTTTTACTTCTCAAAGGTTTATCCTTTATGGGTTCTCAAAGGTTTAACTCTTTATGAGTTCCCTGCAACTACCAAAGCCCCAGGGGAGAAATGGGCCTGTTCTTCATCTGGGCGTCATCGGTGAGGCCTCCCCAGGAGGAAAAGTATGAGCTCCACTGTTCCCTCACCCAAGCTCTGAAGTCCCCCCACAGTCAGTGGCAGGATTAACACGCCCACGCCCCCTCGAGCACACCCAGGGGAGACAGAACACATCTGAAGCAATGGACACTTGCTTCAGTCACACACAGAGCTGGCTCCTCTATCAGCAGAAGCCCTAGACAGAAGACAGGAGGCTCTGGAAAGCACCAAGTCAATCACTGATCCACTACTGGAAGTCATATGCTGCTGGTACTTTTTATTTCCAGACATGGTCTAGCTCTGTCACCCAAGCTGGAGTGCAGTGGTGCAATCACAATCACAGCTCACTGCAGCCTCCACCTCCTGAGCTCAAGTGATCCTCCCACGTCAGCCTCCTGAGTAGCTGGGACTACAGGTGTGTGCCACCATGCCTGGCTAATTCTTTTATTTTTAATAGAGAAGTGGGGTCTCACTATGTTGCCCAGGCTGGTCTCCAAACTCCAGGACTCCAGCGATCCTCCCACCATGGCCTCCTAAAGTGCCAACATTACAGGTGTGAACCACCGTGCCCAGCATGCTGGTACTTTCAACTTTTTTGGAGTATAGAATTCAGAATTTAATTCTAAAGAGGAAATACACATGCAGGGGAGCAGCTCAGGCAGAGGATGAGGGCGTCCCAGTGAGCAGGCGAGGCCTCATGTGGGCGACATGGCTGACTGCAGTAGGATGGGGCTGGGGGTGCCTCCGGCCGCCTGAAACTAACTTCCTCATCCAGAAGGGAGGCAATGAGAACACCCTCCATCTTCCCACAGAATAGTAATAAGATGAGAAATGTAGTAAGATGAGAAATGCAACAAGAAAGTATTCATTTTAGTTTCACAAAGAATACATTAAAAAAATCCTTTGCTTAAGAGCACATATTAGGAAAAATACTTCTGGGGTGGAGGGCATTAAACTCTTGGCAACGTTTTACAACCCATGCCCAGTAAGAACCAGGCTGACAGACACAGGCAGAGTGGATTCTGTGGTGGAAGCTAATTGTGAGGAATAATCACCATGGGCTCTGAGGACAGAGACAGCTTTGCATTTGATCTGTGAGATAGCAGCATTAATGCAAAGTGTGAGTTTTCTTTTAGAAGGTAAGCGTCTGGTGAGACAGCTGTTGACCTCTTAAAACTCTACATATAAGTAGGCATAATCCATATAAAATCATATTTACTCTGTTCTCTCTGGCCTTCCTGTGTTTTGAAGGCAACAGACAATTTAACAAGTCTGCCATCTACTGGAGGAAAACAGTGAAGCTCCAACTGTCCTAGCTTTGTTTTGATAGCTCAATCGTAAGCCCGAGGCGGAGAGAAGTGGGGGAAGCGGCGGCGCCACACTTCCCATGGCGCCTGATCCTTCCTAGCACAGCTGTTCACCAAGTTCTTCGTGGTGGATTACACAGACATTCAGAAGCAAAAAGTTTTGACCCGGGGAAAAGAAATGGAAGGATTGTTGTCGAATCCCAGTCTCCTTTAGGGACTCATTCTACAATCTCTGTGAGGGAACAAAAACCAAAGCCTTTGAGGCACTTCAAGCCTAAATCGCTCATGGGCTCCCCTGAAAAGTCTGGGCGTGAAGCTAAGACATGATGCTCCTCTGTTCCCCCAACTCCTCACATACCACTAGGGCAGCAGTGGCCACCAAATGGCTCTTTGCCCATGTTTTGGAACAGGATCCCACCTGGCCCTACCCATCTCCCAAGGTTATTAATTGGCCATCTACAGTGATTGTTTGAAGAGCTGCAGACCCCTTGAACGGGACCTGGGATTGCTGCTCTGTAAGAGATGTACCTGTTCGAATTTCCAGCCGTCAGACATCGTGGACACCATCTGCGTGAGCTCTTCTTCCTGACACTGCAGGACTCTGTACACGTGCTTCACGGGGCCCTGCAATGACCAGGCGCAGACTGAGAACAGCACCAAGGACACCACAGTTTGCAGCTGCCCCAAGGAGGCTCTTCAAATGAATAAACACCGAAAAGGAGTTTGCTTGGAAATCTTTTCTTGGCAGCCACCCACTATCTCCTTTTACAAATAGTACTGTGGTGTTTTTTTTCCCTTCTCTTTAAAAAATGTTTTCTTTTAAAAGGCCACAAGCCAGCATACTGTGGCTTTTCAATAAAACATATCCAAGGAATGAAAGAAAAAAAGGTACAATAATTCTGAACTTCAGAGGTATGAATGACTGAGCAACTATGCCGACAAACTTAGATTTAATCCATTTCCCCAAGTCAAAAATAAGGTAAAATTATTTATTATGATTATTTTTTAAAACACAGTCCCACTCTG
The DNA here is from genome assembly GCF_001698545.2 of Rhinopithecus bieti. Taxonomy (NCBI): domain Eukaryota; kingdom Metazoa; phylum Chordata; class Mammalia; order Primates; family Cercopithecidae; genus Rhinopithecus; species Rhinopithecus bieti. The sequence goes on along the minus strand of NW_016807991.1, from coordinate 3,289,748 downwards.
TAACCCAGGCTGGAGTGCAGTGGCGCGATCTCGGCTCACTCCAACTCCGCCTCCCGGGTTCAAGCGATTCTCTTGCCTCAGTCTCCTGAATAGCTGGGATTACAGGTGCCTACCACCACGCCTGGCTAATTTTTGTATTTTTAGTAGAGACGGGGATTCACCATGTTGGCCAGGCTGGTCTTGAACGCCTGGCCTCATGATCCACCTGCCTCGGCCTCCCAAAGTGCTGAGATTATAGGCATGAGCCACCGCACCCAGCCTTATTATTATTTTTGAGACGGAGTCTCACTCTGTTGCCCAGTCTGCAGTGCAATGCCACGATCTCGGCTTACTGCAGTCTTCACCTCTTGGGTTCAGGCAATTCTCCTGCCTCAGCCTCCCGAGTAGCTGGGATTACAGGCATGTGCCACTACACCCAGCTAATTACTGTATTTCTTTTTTCCTTTTTTTTTTTTTTTGAGACAGAGTCTTTCTCTGTTGCCCAGGTTGGAGTGCAGTGGTGCCATCTCAGCTTACTGCAATCTCTGCCTCCTGGGTTCAAGCGATTGATTCTCTTGCTTCAGCCTCCCAAGTAGTTGGGATTACAGGCGCCCACCACCACGCTTAGCTAATTTTTGTATTTTTAGTAGAGACGGAGTTTCACCATGTTGGCCAGGCTGGTCTCGAACTCCTGACTTCAGGTGATCTGGCCTTGGGCTCCCAAAGCGCTGGAATTACAGGCATGAGCCACCGTGCCCAGCCAATTTTTTGTATTTTTAGTGGAGATGGGGTTTTGCCATGTTGGCCAGGCTGGTCGTGAACTTCTGACCTGAGGCGATCCACCCATGTCGGCCTCCCAAAGTGCTGGGATTACAGGTATGAGCCACCGCGCCCAGCTAACAATGCTGTATTTTTTCTAAAAGAGGTATAATTATCATCGGGCGCAGTGGCTCACGCCTATAATCCCAGCACTTTGGGAGACAGAGGTGGGCGGATCACTTGAGGTTCGGAGTTCCGAGACCAGCCTGGCCAACATGGTGAATCCCCATCTCTACTAAAAACACAAAAAATTAGCCGGGTGAGGTGACGCGCGCCTGTAATCCCAGCTACTCAGGAGGCCGACGCAGGAGAATTGCTTGAACCTGGAGGCAGAGGTTGTGGTGAGCTGAGACCGGCTATTGCACTCCAACCTAAACGACAGAGCAAGAAAAAAAAAAAGAGGTATAACTATCATTAACCAAAGTACTAAGGATTTTAAAGATTTCCTTCCATATTACATACAGGACATATCCTCTGAAGATTTTAATTGGTTCTAACCACATATTTTAGAAACCAATTGTATAAGTACAAAATTCATATTATCACAAAAGATCTGTGATGTTGGCAACATCTGTCCAAGTCCCAGGTATTTAAGATGCTATTATATTGCCTCTTTTTCCTCTCTCCCAAAGTAAACCACTTGTGCTCTCAAATGCACCAAGATCAATCACCTACAAAAAATACTATTTTAAGAAATAGGAGGCTGGGCGCGGCGGCTCACACCTGTAACCCCAGCACTTTGGGAGGCCGAGACAGGCGGATCACTAGGTCAGGAGATCGAGACCATCCTGGCTAACACAGTGAAACCCCATCTCTACTAAAAGTACAAAAAGTTAGCCGCGTGTGGTGGCGGGCGCCTATAGTCCCAGGAAGCTGAGGCAGGAGAATGGCATGAACCCAGGAGGCGGAGCTTGCAGTGAGCCGAGATTGTGCCACTGCACTCCAGTCTGGGTGACACATCGAGACTTCATCTCAAAAAAATAAAATAAAATAAAATAAAATAAATAGGAGTCTGGGTATGGTGGCTCACACCTGTCATCCCAGCATTTTGGGAGGCTGAGGCAGGTGGATCACCTGAGGGCACGAGTTTGAGGCCAGCGTGGCCAACATGGGGGAAATCCCCATTCTTTTTTTTTTTTTTTTGCGACGGAGTCTTGCTCTGTCGCTCAGGCTGGAGTGCAGTGGCAAAGGATCTCGGCTCACTGGCAAGCTCCTGCCTCCCAAGGTTCACGCCATTCTCCTGCCTCAGCCTCCCGAGCAGCTGGGACTACAAGGCGCCCCGCCCATGCGGCTAATTTTTTTGTAATTTTTAGTAGAGACTGGGGTTTCACCATGTTAGCCAGGATGGTCTCGATCTCTGACCTCGTGATCGCCCGTCTCGGCCTCCCAAAGTGCTGGGATTACAGGCTTGATGAGCCACCGCGCCCGGCCGTGGGGAAACCCCATCTCTACTAAAAATACAAAAATTAGCTGGGCATGGTGGTGCACGCCTGTAATCTAGCTACTCGGGAGGCTGAGGCAGGAGAATCGCTGGAACCCAGGAGGCAGAGATTGCAGTGAGCCGATATTGTGCCACTGCACTCCAGCCTGGTCAACACAGCGAGACTCTAAGGAAAGTAGTTAGGCGGCAGCCACTAAGAGCTTAAGAGGTCATGAAACCGAAGGTCGGGCTGAGGCCCACATCTTGGGCTCGGCTTGAACGCTGCCTGTGTGAGGGCTATGGGTAAGCTCTAGGAGGTAACAGGTTTGAAAATCCACACACAAAAAAATAAAGAAAAATACAAAATGAAACAAAATGAAAATCCACACACGGCCAACTTCATCTTAAAGAGTCATGTACAACAAGTACAAAAGAGGGTGTCTCTGAATAACATGAAATCCATTTCTCAGTTTCACTACATAACAAGGACAGATGGAAAGACAGTTAACATCAAAAAGGTCTCGACATTCCTAGAACAAAAAAGTTTCCAACGGGGTATAAATCCACAAGCCTTCAGAATCTAGAAGACTAATTAATTTAATTGTGGTCATCAAACAGAAATCTTATAATGCTCTCTAGGAATTAGCTAATGACGAAGAAGGGAGAATGCTCAGGTACCATGACTTGAATCATTTCAAATTACATAATTCATGGGACCATCAAAATCTATAGTAAGCAATCACTTTTTTTAGAATGTGGGAAATTGAGGATAAGGCTAGATTACCAAAATGTCTAAACTATTAAATATCTACAACAGTGAAAGACACCATGTCAACCTAAGATAGCATAGAGATTGGTGATACTGGATCACATTTCAAGTGGTAATCTGCAAACCAACTACAAAGCCACCTTTGAACATCAAAAAGGAGCCTTTCATGTTCCTTTTTTTCATCTGCTAGATGGAAGAAAACTAAACGAATCAACCCTTCTCTTCACCTTTGCAAACTGCTGGAGATAAAGTGGACAAAAGAGTTAATTTTTCATCATTAGTGTCAGTTATTCATCCAAATATTCCATTTAGACCCAGAAAATTTTTTTTCTTTGAGATGGACTCTCCCTCTGTTGCCCAGGCTGGGGTGCAGTGATGCCATCTCAGCTCACTGCAACCTCCGCTATCTCAGTTCAAGTGATTCTCCTGCCTCAGCCTCCCGAGTAGCTGGGATAACAGACACCAGTTACCGCACCCAGCCAACTTTTGTGTTTTCAGTAGACAGGGTTTCTTTTTTTTTTATTTTTTATTATTTTATTTTATTTTATATTTTTTTGAGACGGAGTCTCGCTCTGCCGCCCAGGCTGGAGTGCAGTGGCCAGATCTCAGTTCACTGCAAGCTCCGCCTCCCGGGTTCACGCCATTCTCCTGCCTCAGCCTCCGGAGTAGCTGGGACTACAGCCGCCCGCCACCTCGCCCAGCTAGTTTTTTGTATTTTTTTAGTAGAGATGGGGTTTCACCGTATTAGCCAGGATGGTCTCGATCTCCTGACCTCGTGATCCGCCCGCCTCGGCCTCCCAAAGTGCTGGGATTACAGGCTTGAGCCACTGCGCCCGGCCTCTTTTTTTTTTAAAGACAGAGTTTCGTTCTTGTTGCCCAGGCTGGAGTGCAATGGCGTGATCTCGACTCACTGCAACCTCCTCCTCCCAGGTTCAAGTGATTCTCCTGTCTCAGCCTCTTGAGTAGCTGGGATTACAAGCATATGCCACCACCCCGGCTAACTCTGTATTTTTAGTAGAGACGGCATTTCTCCATGTTTGTCAGGCTGGTCTTGAACTCCCGACCTCAGGTGATCCACCCACCTCAGCCTCCCAAAGTGCTGGGATTACAGGCGTGAGCCACCGTGCCTAGCCAGTAGACAGGGTTTCATCATGTTGGTCAGGCTGGTCTTGAACTCCTGACCTCAAGTGATCTGTCCTCTTCAGCCTCCCCAGAGTGCTGGGATTACAGGCATGAGCCACCGTGCCTGACCTAGAGCCAGAAAACTTTGATATATGAAGTCTAACAGAGAAAGAGCAAGGCATTATTCTTTACTTTTAAAAGTAAACTTGGCCGGGCGCGGTGGCTCACGCCTGTAATCCCAGCACTTTGGGAGGCCGAGGCGGGCGGATCACAAGGTCAGGATATCGAGACCACGGTGAAACCCTGTCTCTACTAAAAACACACAAAAAAGTTAGCCGGGCGCCGTGGCGGGCGCCTGTGGTCCCAGCTACTCGGGAGGCTGAGGCAGGAGAATGGCGGGAACCCGGGAGGCGGAGCTTGCAGTGAGCCGAGATAGCGCCACCGCACTCCAGCCTGGTGGACAGAGCGAGACTCCGTCTCAAAAAAAAAAGAAAAAAAAAGTAAACTTATGCCAGGCATGGTGGCTCATGTCTGTAATCCCTGCACTTTGGGAGGCTGAGGCAAGTGGATCACTTGAGGCCAGAAGTTCAAGACCAGCCTGGCCAATATGGAGAAACCCATCTCTACTAAAAATACAAAAATCAGCCAGGCGTTGTGGCACACACCTGTAATCCCAGCTGCTCAGGTGGCTGAGGTATGAGAATCGCTTGAACCTGGGAGGCAGAGTTTGCAGTGAGCCAAGATCATGCCACTGCACTCCAGCCTGGGTGACAGAGCGAGACTATCTCAAAAAAAAAAAAAAAAAAAAAAGAATAATTTTCCCGCCTTCTTAATGGCAGGAAAATTCTGTGCTGCAGTAGATTATATCTAAAGCATCTACCACCAGTATCTGATGGGAAAAGAGGCAATTATGCTACAAGACAGGTAGTCACGGTGGAGCACCACTCTGCCCTCTTACTGTTAACTCTGTAGTCGCAGTTTCTTCAAACAGTTTAATCGCATGAAAGAGAGAGTCTATTTTCTTGCTAGACTTCAAGCTGCTGCTTCTGTTTTTTTTGAGACGGAGTCTCTCTTGTCGCCCAGGCTGGAGAGCAGTGGCGTGATCTCGGCTCACTGCAAGCTCTGCCTCCTGGGTTCAAGCGATTCTCATGCCTCAGCCTCCCAAGTAGCTGGGACGACAGGCGCCCGCCACCCACGCCCAGCAAATTTTTTTGTATTTTTAGTAGAGACAGGGTTTCACCGTGTTAGCCAGGATGGTCTCGATCTTCTGACCTCGTGATCCGCCCATCTTGGCCTCCCAAAGTGTTGGGATTACAGGCTTGAGCCACCGTGCCCGGCCAACTTCAAGCTTCTTGAGGGCAAGGACTTTCAATTACTTACAGGATCCCAAGGGTCAAATAGAAGCTATTATGGCCATTCAAACACATGGCAAACATATGACGAACGGCAGGATGTGAAATAGATGTGCCCTAACATCTTTCTTTCCTCTAACTAGGTGGGCAAATTCCCTTTCACTCTTGTTACTGTATCTGAGTTAGTATGAGAATCAAGACCAGGTGCAGTAGCTCACACCTGTAATTCCAGAACTTTGGGAGGATGAGGTGGGCGGATTGCTTGAGTTCAGGAGTTTGAGACCAGCCTGGCCAACAAGGCTTGTTTCTACCCAAAACGTAAAAAAATAGCCAGTTGTGGTGGCTTGCACCTATAGTCCCAGCTACTCGGGAGGCTGAGGTAGGAAAATCACCTGAGCCTGGGAAGTCAAGGCTGTAGTGAGCTTTGATCACTGTACTCCAACCTGGGCAACGAGAGTGAGACCTTGTTCCCCCTCTACCCGCCATCATAAAGAGCAGCTTGGGGGCCGGGTGCAGTGGCTCAAGCCTGTAATCCCAGCACTTTGGGAGGCTGAAACGGGTGGATCACGAGGTCAGGAGATCAAGACCATCCTGGCTAACATGGTGAAACCCCGTCTCTACTAAAAAAATACAAAAAACTAGCCGGGCATGGTGGCGGGCGCCTGTAGTCCCAGCTACTCGGGAGGCTGAGGCAGGAGAATGGCGTGAACCTGGGAGGCGGAGCTTGCAGTGAGCTGAGATCCGGCCACTGCACTCCAGCCTGGGCCACAGAGCGCGACTCCGTCTCAAAAAACAACAACAACAACAAAGAGCAGCTTGATATCATGTTCTTAGAAGCATGGCTCAGGCTGGGCGCAGTGGCTCACTCCTGTAATCCCAGCACTTCAAGAGGCCGAGGTGGGTGGATCATGAGGTCAGGAGATCAACACCATCCTAACACGGTGAAACCTCGTCTCTACTAAAAACACAAAAAACTAGCCGGGCACGGTGGCAGGAGCCTGTAGTCCCAGCTACTCAGGAGGCTGAAGCAGGAGAATGGCGTGAACCCAGGAGGCGGAGCTTGCAGTGAGCCAAGACTGCCCCCCGGTGGACAGAGTGAGACTCCATCTCAAAAAAACCAAACCAAAACAAAACAAAACAAAAAACCATGGTTCACAAGCAGCTGCTAAAGCCTGCCCCATGAGACTGGTTTCAAGTGGCTCACAAGAGCTGTATGTGACTCAATCACATGCTAAAGGCTCATATCCATAAAGAGCGGCCAAGCTGGGCACGGTGGCTCAAGCCTGTAATCCCAGGCGGATCACCTGAGGTCGGGAGTTCCAGACCAGTCCAACCAACATGGTGAAATCCCGTCTCTACCAAAAAAAAAAAAAAAAAAAAAAAAAAAATACAAAAATTGGCCGCACGTGGTGGCCGGCGCCTGTAATCTCAGCTACATGAAAGGCTGAGGCAGGAGAATTGCTTGAACATGGGAGGTGGAAGTTGCAGTAAGCCGAGATCGCATCACTGCACTCCAGCCTGGGAGACAAAGTGAGACTCCGTCTCAAAAAAAAAAAAAAAAAAAAAAGCAGCTAACAGGTGGAATCAAGACCTCTATGGTCTTTAGAAGGGAGACATACTCGGGCTGAGAGAACAGGTTTTGGACCTAAAGTGCCCTGGGCACCTCCTCCTGCCATGCGTGAGCAGCAACAATCTTCTCATTCTATCGGGACATAAGCCTATTCTGTTTTCTTTGTGGTTTCTTCTTGTTTTCTCCTGTGCCGTATTGCTGAGTGTGCATTCCCTGCGCTGCAAACGGTGTTCCACACAGACCTTCAGCTCTAAGGGGAAAGGCATCCTTTTCAAATCACAGACCGACCGACAGAGGCCCACTTGAGACATCCCTCCTTAACAGTTCCAAACACATTACTTGTGACGTTCTGTTCTCATTGTCCCGTATCCTTTCCTTAACCAGCCGCACAAGTGACGCGATGTTGTAAAACTCCGCTTCCTCCAGCACACCTGGAACAAGGACCAAACTGCAGTCAGATAGGTGCGAGAGTTTGCCAGAAAAACACCAAGGAGAGGCTGAAGGTTACATGCTTGCTAAAAACTGCTTATTTATCTATTTATTTATTTTTTAAGATGGAGTCTTACTGTGTCGCCCAGGCTGGAGTTCAGTGGTGCGTCTTGGCTCATAGCAACCTCCGTCTCCTGGGTTCAAATGGTTCTCTTGCCTCAGTCTCCCGAGTAGCTGGGACTACAGGCATGCACCACCACGCCCGGCTAATGTTTGTATTCCCCCCGCCCCCCGCCGGAGACAGAGTTTCACTCTTGTTGCCCAGGTTGGAGTGCAATGGCATGATCTTGGCTCACTGCAACCTCCATCTGCTGTGTTCAAGCGATTCTCCTGCCTCAGCCTCCCGAGTAGCTGGGATTACAGGCGCCTGCCACAACGTCAGGCTAATTTTTTGTATTTTTAGTAGAGACAGGATTTCATCATGTTGGCCAGGCTGGTCTTGAACTCCTGACCTCACGTGATCCATCTGCCTCGGCCTCCCAAAGTGCTGGGATTACAGGCATGAGCCACCGCTCCTGGCCAATTTTTTTATTTTTAGGAGAGACAGGGTTTTGCCATGTTGGCCAGGCTGGTCTCGAACTCCTGACCTCAAGTGACCTGCCCACCTTGGCCTTCTAAGTGTTGGGATTACAGGCATGAGCCACAGATCCCGGCCTAAAAACTGCATTATTTAAATGCAAATCTAATCTCTCTCCTTCTGCTAGGAAATATCTGTTTGCTATTTTCGGTAAACCCATGACCTTTTCTCCAAAATAAATTAGTCAAACGCCAGGGTAGGTTCTGCTCGCTCCATTTCAACCCTCCTTTCCCTACCTGGCACCTGCCCATTAGCTGTAGGACACTTTTCCCATATGTCACCTAGTTCCTGGAACTAGTCACATTGACACCTCCTGAAGTTGATATTTTTGTCCAATTTGCCCTCAAAAGGACTGGGGGTGGGGAGTGGAAGTGTGTGTACAAATTTATGTGGGCCAAAATTAATAGGATGCTAATCATTTGAACAATATAAATGGCAACAACTGAAAGACTTGCATGCTAAATGAACTCAAAGACCTTAGGACAACTATGAGATGTGTGATCCTATAGGAACAAATTTGCTATAAAGGCCATGATTAGGATAATTGACAAAACTGCAATATAAGCTGTAGAGAAAAGCATCAATATTAAAATTCCTGAGTTTGATACCTGTACTGTCTGTGGTTACATAAGAGAATATCCTTGCTCTTGGGAAATATATACAAATATTAAGGGGTGAAATCTGCAATCTATTCTCAAATAGTTCAGAAATAAGAACTGTGGTGGGAGAGGCAAGAGGATGGGGGTAGGGAGGGGGGAAGAGAGAATGAAGGACAATGCAAATATGATTAAAAAAAAAACCGGTTGAGCGTGGTGGCTCACATCTGTAATCCTAGCACTTTGGGAGGCCAAGGTGGGTGGATCACGAGATCAGGAGTTTGAGAACAGCCTGACCAACATGGTGAAACCCCGTCTCTATTAAAAATAAAAAAATTAGCCAGGCGTGGTGGTGTGCACCTGTAATCCCAGCTACTCGGGAGGCTGAGGCAGGAAAATCGCTTGAACTCAGGAGGTAGAGGTTGCAGTAAGCTGAGATTGTGCCATTGCGCTCCAGCCTGGGCGACAGAGGAAGACTCTGTCTGGGAAAAAAAAAAAACACCTGTAATCCCAGCAACATTTGAGAGAGCCGAGAAGCGGAGCGGAATCCACGACGGTCAGGAGTTAGAGACCACAGACCGATAGAGAAACACGATAGTTTGAGGACCATACCTGGGCTAACACGATGAATCTCGTCTCTACTAAAAAATACAAAAAATTGGCCTGGGGCCACGGTAGCTCAAGGCCTGTAATCCCAGCACTTTGGGAGGCTGAGACGGGGTGGATCATGATGGTCAGGGAGATATAGGATCATCCTGGCTAACACCTGGTGAAACCCCATCTCTTACTAAAAAAAAAAAAAAAATACAAAAAACTAGCCGGGCGGGGTAGCGGAGCGCCTTGTGTAGAATCCCAAGTCTTACTTCGGGAGGCTGAGGCAGGAGAATGGCTGTGAACCCGGGAGGCGGAGCCTGCATGAGCTGAGATCCGGCCACATGCACTCCCAGCCTTTGTGGTGCTGTGGACAGAGCGAGACTCTGTCTCTAAAAAAAAAAAAAAAAAAAAAAAAAAAAAATTAGCTGGGTGTTGTGGCGCACGCCTGTAATCCCAGCTACTTGGGAGGCTGAGGCAGGAGAATCTCTTGAACCGGGGAGGCAGAGGTTGCAGTGAGCCAAGATTGCGCCAGTGCACTTCAGCCTGAGCGACAGAGCGAGACTCCGTCTCAAAAAAAAAAAAAAAAGAAAATCTCATGTACCCCATACCCCATAAATATATACACCTACTATGCACCCACAAAAATTAGAAAAAGAAATAAGACTACCCGCGAGTTGATAATTGTTGAAGCTGGATAGTGGATGCATGGAATTCACTGTACTATTCCCACTAGTTTTGTATGTATTTGAAATATTGTTTAAAAAGGGACATTTAAAAAAAGAGAGAGCAATTCCTCTTTCTACTGGCTGACACAGAGTTGTTGTGTAGTCACTTCATTAACTAGCACAACCATTACAAGCTTTCTTACTCAGAGCCAAAGCTCCCAGATCAGGGTGCCCTGGATTTAGGGACAGTCCCCTTTACAACCGAATGCCTTTAGTGGGACCACGCCAAGACTTGTAGAAAGTAGACTGGCCCCACTTACAGTCCCAATGCCCTACAAACCAAAAAGATGAGGCAAGTGATGATACACCTGACAATGAACTAGAGAATGAATTAGGTCAGTTGCAAACATTTACAGGGTATCATGAGGCCAGAGTCTGAAAATAAATGAGGCCAAGCCTTTATTATTTTTGTACTACTGCGAGTTCAAACCAAAATTAAAACTATAAATAACTGAATGTCAGAGATGTCTTGCTTCTTCAGACTACAGACACTCACTGCACACAAATAACTGTAAAAAAAGGATCGTGATGGCCGGGTGCGGTGGCTCACGCCTGTAATCCCAGCACTTTGGGAGGCCGAGGCGGGCGGATCACAAGGTCAGGAGATCAAGACCATCCTGGCTAACACGGTGAAACCCCGCCTCTACTAAAAATACAAAAACTAGCTGGGCTTGGTGGTGGGCACTTGTAGTCCCAGCTACTTGGGAGGCTGAGGCGGGAGAATGGCATGAGCCGGGAGGTGGAGGTTGCAGGCAGCTGAGATCGCGCCACTGCACTCCAGCCTCGACAGAGCGAGACTCCATCTCAAAAAAAAAAAAAAGAAAAAAAAAGGATCATGACAATTCTGGAGATTCGGGAAGAACTCCTGAAGTTATCTGCAAAGCTAAGCTACTTATCTTCCTTCTCACCCAGGAAGCTGAACAAAGCCTAAGGAGGCTTCCTTAATCATGACTCCCTCAGACAAGACTGGTAGTTTCTGCTCAGTTTCATAAACTTGGAACTATACCTACACATGAGTTTGATGAAAATCTCAAACAAAATTTAAATCTGTAAAACAATTTTAAAGATTCTACTTGCATTTTGAAAATCCCCAATGCAAACAGTGCTCTTACCTTCTTCTGCCAACTCCTTAGTAATGATGAGTTTCCCATGGCGGAGGTAGTTTAGGATAGGACCAAAGTAGGTGGGGTCCCTGTCAATCAGATATGCCCCTGTCTCATCCTGCCAACCAAACACAAGGGTATCATTGTGGAGTTTTGAGGAGTATTTTAAACAAAGGCAGGGCAGGGTTTCACCATCTTTGTCAGTGCCCCAAGACAAGAATTCATTTAATCAGCTAAAAAAGACTTTAGTGATGGCAAGTTTTGCTACACATTTGCTTATCATAAACTACTGGTAAGAAAGCTAGCTTTATGTGTCTTGTACATTAAGATCACCTTAGGTAGGGTGTTACAAACAGTCATACTCATTTAAGTGTTTACTTACTTGCTGGGATTCGAAATCTTTGGCTGGACAATAATTACGGTGACAAATATTCTTTTGTAGGGTGTTTGTTATTAAGAAAGGGAGAAAATGCCATAGCTGAGTAACTGAAATATTTGCTTGAGATGGACATTCTGACTTTTCCACTGCCTCTGAACTGCATTCCTAATTCCAAGAAAACCTCTGTGTAGTTGGCAATGCTGCTGAGCTCAAGGCCAACATCAGTGGGAGTCTGCACTGCCAGCTGTAATCTCACACACCCCAGCTCTGTGCCCAGAGGAAGCTTGGTACTGCCAGGACTTGGCTCTGAGCAGCTTTAATCCTACTCATCTTTACAGTAAAAGGAACAAGAAGAAACTGGCTTCTATTACCACAAGGAGGATATAGGGTAGATAAAAATAATCCCTTTATAAGCAAAGGTTTTGAAATCTCTTTAAAGTTAGGGCAGGATAGGTTTCCATCAATCTGAGATTTCTTAGAGGAGAGGAATAAACGAAAACAAATGTTTATGCAACTCCAGCTCTGTTTTGAGGTGACCAGCTGAGTGCTACACGGCATATAAGATAGTGTGAGTTATGGTCAGTGCCTTTAAGTAGCGAACTTAAAGGTGAACACGTAAAGTTAAAAATAAATTGACACTGTTCAAACTAGAAATGGTTGAAGTGTCTTGTCACCTCTCAAACCTTCGGTTAGCAGCCATGCATCGTGCCTAAAATTTTCCCGGGAAAATTTTCATTTTCCTTCTGTCTTAGCCTAGATTTGCAGCGGCAAACGGTAACGTCTTTCCAAAAAACGCATTTGATCTAAACATGGACCTAAACCAGTGACTGTTACCAGATAAAAGTTCTGCGACCAGGACTATAGGAAAGCACTGTGACATCACAAGAAGCGCTTCCTGCAGCTGTTGAAGCCCAACTTGGCAGAGGGGTCCGAGAGGGAGTCTGAGAAAGCTACAAGGATGCCTGAGCTCACCCTGACCCAGTTCTGGATGCATCTGGCACCGGCAGTGGGGGGCTGAAGAGGAGCCAGGGAAAACTCATGCATATCTCAGTGGGATGTCAGGGGTAGAGAATATGGAGAAGGGGTGTGGAGTGCGTTCTCGTGGGTGCGGGTGGGCGCAGTGTGGGAAGGAGTCTCCGAGAACGAAGGGCGGGGTCGGGGAGAAAGTCGGAGTATGCCTCAGCATGGGAGAAGGGGAGAGGGAGGTCCCTCTGAGGCCCCTGCGGGTAGTGTGGGAAGCAGGGGGAGGATGGGGGCCCGGCCTGAGGGGGGCTGCCTGTGAGGAGCGTTTCTCCGGACTCTGGGGACTGATCTAGGAGAAACCAGGGGGTCCGAAGGCCCGGGGGCGCGCCCGAGGGCGGGGCACACCTTGTCTGAGTCCAGCTCCGGGTCCTCCTGGCAGCAGAGGCGGCAGAGGAATGACTTGGGCTCGCGGCCTAAGGTCTGTCTGGTGGTCACGAAGTAGGTGCCTCCCACGTTCAGCCTGACCCAGCGGGCCGCGCCGCCGCCCCCTGCCCGCTCGGGTGGTCCGGGACCCGGCTCCAGCGGCTGCGCGATGG
>NW_016807991.1:3269038-3275323 GCF_001698545.2 Rhinopithecus bieti | reverse complement strand
TATATATATATATACATTGTTTGTGGCTTCTCCTTTCTACCTTTCTACTGGTACTTAGGAAAGTCTGTAAGGGTGCTTGATTCCCTAGTAACTTTAAAGTCACATACCAATTGCCTTAACACCTCCCCTCTACAACAGGAAACAAGTTGTCCTGAGAAAGAAAGAAAGGAGGCCGGGCGTGGTGGCTCAAGCCTGTAATCCCAGCACTTTGGGAGGCCGAGACGGGCGGATCACGAGGTCAGGAGATCGAGACTCATCCTGGCTAACACGGTGAAACCCCGTCTCTACTAAAATAATACAAAACTAGCCGGGTGAGGTGGCGGGCGCCTGTAGTCCCACCTACTCGGGAGCCTGAGGCAGGAGAATGGCCTAAACCCGGGAGGCAGAGCTTGCAGTGAGCTGAGATCTGGCCACTGCACTCCAGCCTGAAAAGAAGAAAGAAAGAAAGAAAGGAAAGACGGGACAGGTGTTTGACAACTTTCTTGAAGATCCTAAGATTGCTTCAGCCTCCCTTGTATTCCACTCCAAGCTTATAGAGATCTTTGACTTTGTAGTCTTTTAATATCTGACCCTGATCTTAAAGAGGACTATTTTCCTATATTCTGCCTTTTTTTTTTTAAGTGGCTGTAGTCATTTTCCATATTTTTCTCACATTTTCACATGTATTGAATACCTCTTGAAATGCAGGCCTGGGTGCGGTGGCTCATGCTTTTGTAATCCCAGCACTTGACAAGGCTGAGGCGGGTGGATCACCTGAGGTCAGGAGTTTCAGACTGGCCTGGCCAACATGGAGAAACCCTGTCTCTACTAAAAATACAAAAATTAGCTGAGTGTGATGATGGGCGCCTGTAATCCCAGCTACTCGGGAGGCTGAGGTAGGAGAATTGCTTGAGCCTGGGAGGTGGAGGTTGCATTGAGCCGAGATGATGCCACTGCACTCCAGCCTGGGGGACAGAGTGAAACTCCATCCCCCCCCCAAAAAAAGTGCAAAACGTATGCTGGTGCTGCTAGGGTATAATCCAACCCTAATTCAAGAACGTACAGGTGTATTACCAATCTAGTTGGAAGGGATTGAGAGCCCCTTTAAGTTTGTGTAAAACTGTGGAGCAAGTTGATGTGCACAATTTCATGTGATACTTTTAACAGCCCTTGGGCAAGCAGGAGTGATAATGCCCATTTTACACATAAGTAAATTGTAGCCGAGAGAGTGCTCTATGTAAAGTTTGTTGAAACTTAGGTATGTGTCAGTTTCTGTCTACTGGAGAATCAGTGAATAAAACACAATCTGGGTGGAAATGTCTTTGTTAACTTTTATGCAACCTGAGTGTTATTTTTAGTATTCCCAGAGGTACATGGAGGGGATAAAGAGAGCTGGGCCTTTTTTTTTTTTTTTTTTTGAGACAGAGTCTCACTCCGTCTTCCAGGCTGGAGTGCAATGGTGCTGTCTCAGCTCACTGCAGCCTCCGCCGCCCAGGTTCAAGCGATTGTCCTGTCTCAGCCTCCTGAGTACCTGGGACTACAGGTGCATGCCATCACTCCTGGCTAATTTTTCTATTTTTAGTAGAGACAGGTTTTCACCATATTGATCAGGCTGGTCTTGAACTCCTGACCTCAAGTGATTCGGCCGCCTCAACCTCCCAAAGTGCTAGGGTTACAGACGTGAGCTACTGCGCCCAGCCTAGAGAGCTGGACTTATAAGGCTAAATAGGAGTTGGGAGAGAATGTATTTCTATGCCAGTTTACACACTTTGAATTTGAAAAGTCACACTGTCTTTTTCTTTTCTTTTTGAGACGGAGTCTTGCTCTGTCGCCCAGGCTGGGGTGCACTGGTGTGATTCAGCTCACTACAACCTCTGCCTCCTGGGTTCAAGTGATTCTTGTGCCTCAGCCTCCAGAGTAGCTGGGATTACAGGCGCGGGCCACCACAGCTGGCTAATTATTGTATTTTTAGTAGAGACGGGGTTTTGCCATGTTGGCCATGGTGGTCTTGAACGCCTGACCTCAGGTGATCCAACTGTCTTGGCCTCCCAAAGTGCTGGGATTACAGGTGTGAGCCACCATGCCTGACCGCACACCTTGAATTACCTTGAATTTGAAGAGTTAACACTGTTTTTTTGTTTTTTGAGATGGAGTCTTGCTGTGTCTCCCAGGCTGGAGTGCAGTGATGTGATCTCGACTCACTGCAACCTCCGCCTTCTGGGTTCAAGTGATTCTTGTGAAGACTTGCATGTTTCTAAGATTTAAAGGATTCTCTCTAAGAGGTCTTATTTTGTTATTTGTCATTTTTCCCAACTGAAAATTCACCTCATAAAAAAGCCTTGTTTTATCTGACTTATTTTTGAGGATCCCAAGATGGCTGGGCGAAAACTTGCTCTAAAAACCATTGACTGGGTAGCTTTTGCGGAGATCATACCCCAGAACCAAAAGGCCATTGCTAGTTCCTTGAAGTCCTGGAATGAGACCCTCACCTCCAGGTCAGTATGTTTCTGAGAGGGAACCCCATACTTGCCACTGAATCTAGAAACAAAACAGTATTAAGGAATTACATGTGAATCATTGATGCCTTTCTGATAACATATAAAGAAATCCTGGCATTTTCATGATCCTAGGAGAGGAAAGTGTGGTGACCCTCCAGGCCATAGGAAGAAGGGATAGGAAAATTACCATGTGAATTTTCTACTGCTTATGAACAATGCTAACTTTTGCCTTTCCTTATGGGCAGGTTGGCTGCTTTACCTGAGAATCCACCAGCTATCGACTGGGCTTACTACAAGGCCAATGTGGCCAAGGCTGGCTTGGTGGATGACTTTGAGAAGAAGGTGGGACTTCATACCTCTAAAGCACTGAGCTTGTAACATGCCTGTGGGTGGGGAGCAGGAACAGGGATAACTACATATGCACCGTGATAGCCAGATCCCTAAGGAAGCTTAGGAAAGATGCCTATGGCCAAAGGCCTTGTGGTCGATTGAACTGTAAATAGGCACAGGAATTTAGGCTCTGTTCATTCAGCAGTACACTGTAGCCTTAATCTGGGAGCCAGAGGCCTTTCTGATCAGCAGAGAAGTTTTGACCTGCTCTGTTTCTGACCTGGATTAGTAGCTTCCAGCCCTGTGGGCTCCTGGGTGTATTGGCGACAACTCACTGTCCTTGTATTTGTAGTTTAATGCCCTGAAGATTCCTGTGCCAGAGGATAAATATACTGCCCAAGTGGATGCCGAAGAAAAAGAAGATGTAAGTAGTTGAGGCTCTTGCTTATTCTAAAATTCTCTCGATCCTGACTCTGTATTACAGTTAGGTTAAGGAAGAGTGAATTAAATGGAAAATTAAAGAGTTAACCATATAAAGGAATGGCTTGTCAATAAATGCAACAACATGGACGAATTTCAAAATAATTATGCTGAGTGAAAGAAGCCAACAAGAAAAAGAAGAGTATAGCATATGATTCCATCTTTATAAGACTCTAGAAAATGTAGTTCGTCTGCAGTGGCTGCCTGGGGATGGTTGAGCGGGGACTGCTGGTTTCACAGGTGGATACAAATACCAAAACTTATCAAATGGTGTTCTTTACATATGTGCATTTTCTCATATTTCAGATATACCTCAACAAAGCTGTTAAAAACAAGGAGTTGGAATTAGAAAAATTATCCAAGTAGTGTTCAAGTACCTAATTATTTGCTTGAAAGCACTGAAGGCCAAACTTTGGAACTCAGTGGCTCCACCCAAGAGAAGTCTGGCTAGGTGCTCAGGTGGCGTGTCCTGACCATTCAGGGGTTGAGCCCTGTGAAAACAGGCATTCTGTAGGTGTTCCGGATGAGGAACTTGCAGAAGCAGCCGGGGGCTGCCATCCTAAGCTGGTTTTCCAGTATGGGCTTCTTTGTGAGTGTTAGTAAAAGCTGTGGTTTGCCTCTGAGTGAGCACCCCCAAAAGGTCAGGGTAACCACGGATTCTCCATAGAGCAATAGGACAGCAGGAGTGGATTGGGACGACTCCTACTTTAGCAGCTGCCGGGGTAGAATGCAGCCTGGTTTCAGAACTGAATTTCTCTTTCTTCTTAAAGGTGAAATCTTGTGCTGAGTGGGTGTCTCTCTCAAAGGCCAGGATTGTAGAATATGAGAAACAGGTAAGGATGATGGGTAACCGTTGCCTATAATATCATTTCTTTTTTTTTTTTTTTGAGACGGAGTCTCACTCTGTCGTCCAGGCTGGAGGGCGTCCAGGCTGGAGGGCGGTAGCCAGATCTCAGCTTACTGCAAGCTCCGCCTCCCGGGTTTATGCCATTCTCCTTTCTCAGCCTCCCGAGTAGCTGAGACTACAGGCACCCGCCACCTCGCCCGGCTAGTTTTTTGTGTATTTTTTTAGTAGAGACGAGGTTTCACCGTGTTAGCCAGAATGGTCTCGATCTCCTGACCTCGTGATCCACCCTTCTCGGCCTCCCAAAGTGCTGGGATTACAGGCTTGAGCCACCGCACCCGGCCAATATCGTTTCTTTCATGGCCACCTGGTGGCAGGAACCTGCCTTGGATATTCTGCTTTCCGTCTCTGTTTACATTAACTAAACACATTTCCCCTTTCCAGATGGAGAAGATAAAGAACTTAATTCCATTTGATCAGATGACCATTGAGGACTTGAACGAAGCTTTCCCAGAAACCAAATTAGACAAGAAAAAGTATCCCTATTGGCCTCATCGACCAATCGAGAATTTATAAAACTGAGTCCAGGAGGAAGCGCTGGCCCTTGTATTACACATTCTGGACATTAAAAATAATAATTACACAGTTCTGGGTGTGTTGTCTTCTCTGTGTGTGGTTGAGATAATTAAGCCTCTCTTCTGAGGTGGCCTCACTGGCAGTGGACTTTTTATTTAAATGGAAAGGTGAGCCTAGAGAGGTTTGTTGGGCTGGTTGTCTGACAGTCTATGTACGCGCCACTTACTGAGGCCCCAGGACTGCTGAAATGGCAATAACACTAGGGGCTATGGCAGTGTATTTCACTGTGATGTGGTAAAGAATTGTTACATGCTGATTCTCTTCAACTTCCTCATAGGTTTCAAACCCCTGGTTCCAAGGGGGTGCTCCTGCTTTTCCATTAGTGAGTCACAAAAACAGCTGGTCCAAATGGCTAGGTGTAACAGCAGGGCTTTACTTTGTGCTTCAGCTTTTGAGCACAAAAGTGGTATTAGAAAAGGAAATTTTTGCCGGCCGGGCGCGGTGGCTCAAGCCTGTAATCCCAGCACTTTGGGAGGCCGAGACGGGCGGATCACGAGGTCAGGAGATCGAGACCATCCTGGCTAATATGGTGAAACCCCGTCTCTACTAAAAAATACAAAAAACTAGCCGGGTGAGGTGGCGGGCGCCTGTAGTCCCAGCTACTCCGGAGGCTGGGGCAGGAGAATGGCGTAAACCCGGGAGGTGGAGCTTGCAGTGAGCTGAAATCCGGCCATTGCGCTCCAGCCTGGGTGACAGAGCCAGACTCCGTCTCAAAAAAAAAAAAAAAAAAAAAAAAAAAGGAAATTTTGGTCTGGGCGTGGCTCACGCCTGTAATCCCAGCACTTTGGGAGGCCCAGGTGGGTGGATCATGTGAGGTCAGGAGTTTGAGACCAGCCTGGCCAACATGGTGAAACCCCATCTCTACTAAAATACAAAATTTGCCGGGTGTGGTGGGGTCACCTGTAATCCCAGCTACTTGGGAGGCTGAGGCATCTTAGTCTCAGCTTGAGGCATGATTGAACCTGGGAGGCAGAGGTTCCTGTGAGCCGAGATTGTGCCGTTGCACTCCAGCCTGAGTGACAGAGCGAGACTTTGCCTCTTAAAAAAAAGGAAAACTTTTATGCTGCAAAGTTAATTTACAGCTTTTTGCATCTGAACATGGAAAATTATTTTAACTTCATAAAGTTTTAAAAT
The DNA here is from genome assembly GCF_001698545.2 of Rhinopithecus bieti. Classification (NCBI taxonomy): domain Eukaryota; kingdom Metazoa; phylum Chordata; class Mammalia; order Primates; family Cercopithecidae; genus Rhinopithecus; species Rhinopithecus bieti. The sequence continues at coordinate 3,269,422 of NW_016807991.1, read as the reverse complement.
CCCCACTATTTACTATGGTTAGCAGACCTCCTGAGCAATGTCAGGAAATAGAGATGGTTTAAAGCAAGGTAGTAGATCATAGAGGAATGCAAGTATTAAAAAAGAAAAAAAAAGTATGGTGGTAGAAAGGGTTGTCCTTAAAGTCAGAGGACCTGTTATGCCTACCACCTAATTGCTGATTTTAGATTAATTGTTTACTGGCTTGAGACTTTCGTTTTCTCATTTACAAGTATCAGGATTGTAATGAGAATTAAATGAGATAACCGGGGAAGTTTCTAGGTAAGAAAGTATGCAAAGGCTGACTTGATGTGGCTTAAATCCTGTAGGAAAAGTCTACATAGTCTACGCAGAGGAGACATGTGACATTTCTGCTATTTCTTTTTT
>NW_016807991.1:3264946-3267678 GCF_001698545.2 Rhinopithecus bieti | reverse complement strand
AAAAAAAAAAAAAAAAAGTAATTATTGGCGGGCGCCGTGGCTCAGACCTGTAATCCCAGAACTTTGGGAAGCCGAGGCAAGCAGATCACCCAAGGTCAGGAGTTCGAGACCAGCCTGGTGAACATGGCGAAACCCCGTCTCTACAAAAAAAAAAATAAATTAATTAAAAATTAGCCAGGCATGGTGGCGGGCTCCTCTAATCCCAGCTACTCAGGAGGCTGAGGCAGAAGAATGGCTTGAACCCGGGAGGCAGAGGTTGCAGTGAGCCAAGATGGCACCATTGCACTCCAGCCTGGGTGAGAGAGCAAGACTCCACCTCAAAAAAAAAAAAAAAAGGTGTAGTACTAGTAAAAATAGGATTACGCTTTGCAAATCACTAGGAGGGGAAAAGTACATTCTATATAGTAAAAGTTACAGAATCAAAACAAACAGCATAATTACAGAATCAAACATAATTATGACGAATATGAATCAGTAAAGACCTCCTGTTAGGCAAAATTCGAACTGAGTCAACCCCATATCTAAGTACAAGCTGTCTGTCTTTGGCTAGGTTGGCTGTTATCGAGATTACTCTAAAAGCTGGCATTGAAGGACAAAAATTAAGTATCCTGCCTTTCTTTTTTTTTTTTAGGTGGAGTTTCCCTCTTTGTTGCCCAGGCTGGAGTGCAATGGCACTATCTTGGCTCACTCACTGCAACCTCCGTCTCCTGGGTTCACGCAATTTTCCTGCCTCAGCCTCCCAAGTAGCTAGGATTACAGGCGCCTGCCACCACACCCAGCCTATTTTTGTATTTTTAGTAGAGATGGGGTTTCACCATGTTGGTCAGGCTGGTTGTGAACTCCTGACCTCAGGTAATCTGCCCGCCTGGGCCTCCCGAAGTGCTGGGATTACAGGTATGAGCCACCGCGGCCAGCCCATCCTGCCTTTCTTAAACAAGTATTTATAGGATAAACAAATAGCTCAAATTTACAAGTGAAAATTCTTTTTTTTTTTTTTTGAGACAGAGTCTCCCTCTGTCACCCAGGCTGGAGTGCAGTGGCGTGATCTCGGCTCACTGCAAGCTCTGCCTCCCAGGTTCACGCCATTCTCCTGCCTCAGTCTCCTGAGTAGCTGGGACTACAGGTGCCCACCACCATGCCCAGCTAATTTTCTGTATTTTAGTAGAGATGGGACTTCACTGTGTTAGCCAGGATGGTCTCGATCTCCTGATCTCATGATCTACCCGCCTCTGCCTTCCAAAGTGCTGGGATTACAGGTGTGAGCCACCGTGCCCCGCCATTATATGATCTTTTTATGTGGCTGGTCCCTTCCCATAATTTAGGGCTGGACCAAATGCCCCTCCTCAACTGTTCTTCTCTCACTAGTCAAAAGTTTCCCATCACCCTCTTTCCTTTGAAATCATCTTGTGTATTGGTTTGTTCATTGTCCCTCTCTCTCACTAGAGTGTAAGTCCCATCGAGGAAGGGCCTGGAGGGTGGTTTGTGGGGAACCGAAGCTTGAAGCCCAGAAAAGCAGTGATGGCTCTAGTGTCCAGGCTGGAGACACGCTGCTGCCACCATGTGCCAGGGCTTGGAAGCCAGAGCCAGCTTAAAAGTAGTGTCCATAGGCCGGGCGCGGTGGCTCAAGCCTGTAATCCCAGCACTTTGGGAGGCCGAGACGGGCGGATCAGGAGGTCAGGAGATCAAGACCATCCTGGCTAACACGGTGAAACCCCATCTCTACTAAAAAAATACAAAAAACTAGCCGGGCGAGGTGGCGGGCGCCTGTAGTCCCAGCTACTCGGGAGGCTGAGGCAGGAGAATGGTGTAAACCTGGGAGGCGGGGCTTGCAGTGAGCTGAGATCCGGCCACTGCACTCCAGCCCGGGAGACAGAGCGAGACTCCGNAAAAAAAAAAAAAAAAAAAAAAAAAAAAAGTAGTGTCCATTCAACTTGGTGCTGGTCTTAGATGGAGAGAACAGTAAGAATTCTGGATGGCCCTGGAGAAGGGACAAGAGGAGTTTGTTCTGGTTTGGTTTGTTGTTTCTTTTACAAAAGTACGAGATCACATTTTTAAGTTAAAAAATTTTTTTGAATCAAGGACTTCCAAGAATCTGATGAGGCCGGGTATAGTGGCTCATGCCCGTAATCCCAGCACTTTGGGAGACCAAGGTGGGAGGATTGCTTGAGCCCAGAAGTTCAAGACCAGCCTGGGCAAAAAAGCAAGACCTTGAATCTAAAACAAATGAACAAGCAAAACCAGCGTGCAGCAGTATGTGCCTTTAGTCCCAGCTACTTGGGATTGGGAGGGAGCTGAGGCAGGAGAAGTCTTTGAGCTCAGGAGTTCAAGGTTGCAGTGAGCTATGATTGCACCACTGCAGTGCAGCCTGGGTGACAGAGTGAGACCCTGTCTAAAAAAAAATAAATAAATAAAATTCGGGCGCGGTGGCTCATGCCTGTAATCTCAGCACTTTGGGAGGCCAAGGTGGGCGGATCACCTGAGGTCGGAAATTCGAGACTATCCTGACCAATATGGAGAAACCCCGTCACTACTAAAAATACAAAATTAGCCGGGCATGCCTGTAATGCCAGCTACCCGGGAGGCTGAGGCAGGAGAATTGCTTGAACCCAGGAGGCAGAGGTTGTGGTGAGTTGAGATCGTGCCATTGCACTCCAGCCTGGGCAACAAGAGCGAAACTCCATTTCAGAAAAAAAAAAAAAAAAAAAAAAAAAGATGAAACAATGGACTCTCCC
>NW_016807991.1:3252446-3259946 GCF_001698545.2 Rhinopithecus bieti | reverse complement strand
TGTGTGTGTGTGTGTGTATAGTCTACTTACATCCGAAGGATTTAACATAAGTTCAGCTGAGGGCAGCGTCAGCGTCGGTCACTGTTGTGCTTCTCTTGGGACCTTGCCAATCTGTCCCAGCATCGCAGGGCAAAGGAGACTTGGGGACATTCTTTTTTGTTTCTCTCCAAAATGTAGAGTCTGCGGAAACCTGTCTCCTCCCCTTAATAGCAGCAAGAAGGATTTAACCCACTTGGCTCCAGTTTACTGCCTTGAGGATGCCCCACTTTAAGTTAACTAACTTGTCCCTTGCTGGGACCCAGCACTCTGCTCCAGGGCCAGCCTGCAGGGATGCCTTCTCTGCCTTCCTGCTGCCACCCTCTAGCCAGGCATGTTCCCCCACCCACCCCACGCCTGCCCGGGGCTCAGCCTTGCCTCGCTCAGCTGTTCCTATTCGTCCTCAGGAGAACTCGTCTCCCTGGGTCTTGGTTCTTCCAGCTCCAACCTCACTCCCAGCTCCAGGATTCCATTCTTTCTCCTGGGCATCACCACTGGGCACCCCTCCTCGAAGGCAAAACCACACTGATGCAGCTGTCCTCCCAAGGCCACACCCCTTCATGACGTTCCTGAGTGCACAGCATCATCCATGTCACACCCCCACTCCCACACCACCCAGGCCAATTTTCTGTCCTCATAATCCTCCAGCATCCGGTATTTCCTCCCCATCCCTGCTGCCACCGCCCTAGTTCCAGAACATGTCCCTGACTGCTCACATGAGGTCAGTTGCCAGCCATGCACACTTTCCTACAGTCTCCTCATTCTGTCATAGGCAGAGCAGTCTTCCTGCCACAGCTTCTGTAGGGGAAAGACTAAATGTCTTTAGCTGTCACTTTTAAGTCCTTTCTTAAGGATTCCAGTCAATGTGGCAGACTCATTTTCACAGCTCCTCGCCCTCTGGGTTCCAGCCAAACTGGACTACAAATCATGGCTGACATTGCCCAAGTACCAGCTCAATGCCACTAACCACGTATTTATTCACTGAAATCCCACAATAACCTTATGAGGTAGGCGCTAATAACATAACCTCTGGTTTAGGCTGAACACAGTGGCTCACACCTGTAATCCCAGCACTTTGTGAGGCTGAGGCAGGCTGATCACCTGAGGTCAGGAGTTTGAGACCAGCTTGGCCAACATGGTGAAACCCCGTCTCTACTAAAAACACAAAAATTAGCTGGGGGTGGTGGCAGGCGTCTGTGTTCCCAGCTACTTGGGAGGCTAAGGCAAGAGAATGGCTTGAACCCAGAGGTGGAGGTTGCAGTGACCCGAGATTGTGCCATTGCACTCCAGCCTGGGTGACAGAGTGAGACTCTGTCTCAAAAAACAAATGAACAAACAAACAAAAAACCCCTAGTTTATAGGTGGAGAAACTAAGGTTCAGAGAGGTTAGATAGCAGCTGGGGGAGGTGGACAAGATGGGAGCTGACCCTGAGCAGTCCTCTTCAGAGCCCGTTCTCTCAACCACAAGTTTCTTGTCCAGCCGCAGGCAGGCCTTGCAGTTGCCATTTTCCTAGCCTTTGCTGTTGGCCACGACTGGAGCCTCCCAAGTGACATGCTGTTACCCTGCCAGCTCCTCCCCTCCCTTCAGGCCTATCTCAAGCACATCTTCTCCAACCCTCCAGCTGGAACTAGTCACTCCTCTGCCTCCAGCAATCTACTGAGACCTTTCTTACGTCATTCATAATGCTTCAGGTCCTGCTACTGTAAGAGGAATCCATTTTTCCTCTCCACTTTTATTATCACCTGATCAAATGTCAATTCTCTGGAAGAAAGAATTTTGCTTTATTCACTTGAGTCCTCCCCACCCCACGCTGTGAGTGCCTGGCATTCACTTAGCATTTGCTGAATTACTGAATGAACTAGTAAATTTTTTACATCCTGCATATGAGCCTCAGCTCCCTCCTAGACTCTGAGTCCCTTGAGGACACGGACCACATCTTTCCTTTAAAGGAGCCATGCTAATCTTCTCTGTATCATTCCAATTTTATTTTATTTTTGAGACAGAGTCTTACTCTGTCACCCAGGCTGGCTGGAGTGCGGTGGCGCGATCTCGGCTCACTGTAAGCTCCGCCTTCCAGGTTCATGCCATTCTCCCACCTCAGCCTCCCAAGTAGCTGGGACTACAGGCACCCGCCACCATGCCTGGCTAATTTTATTTTTGTATTTTTAGTAGAGACGGTGTTTCGCCGTGTTAGCCAGGATGGTCTTGATCTCCAGACCTCGTGATCTGCCCGCCTCGGCCTCCCAAAGTGCTGGGATTACAGGCATGAGCCACTGCACCTGGCATTCCAATTTTAGTATGTGTGCTGCTGAAGTGAGCAAATTTTTGTATTTTGTAAGTCATTTATAAATGAATTTTCCCCTTGTTTAGACTCATGTACTCACATCAACTAGATCAAAATCATATAGAACAGTTTAAGAAATTTATACATGCCAGAGCAATCTGCTACTGCAATGCTAGCCTGAGAGGACTGCAAAATTCTCCTTCCAGTTCCAACTTACTCTTCGTGCCTCTAAAACCCACTGCCTAACACACAATACTTTTTGTCACTCAAGATACCCACTGGTTTTGTTGGGGTGATCAGACCCAACACCAGGTCGTGGGGGCGACGAAGTCTGGTGGAGTCAAAGGAATGAGAAAAAGTTTGAGAGAGAAAGTGGGACCAGGAGGCCATCGCGGGTGGGGAGGCTGTGAAGGCCCTGAGCTCTGGGAGCCCACACTATTTATTGGTGCTCAAACAAAGAAACAAGTGGTGAGGATGTGGGGGTTGAAAGGAAACAGTGTATCAAGTGAATGAGAAACATGGCTGCTTGAGATAATGGGAATGCTTAGAAACAAGGAGCTAAAGTTTAGCAGACATGCAAGCCCTGCCTCAGCTTCTCTCCCAACACTCAGCTTTTCTCCCAACATGCCCTGCTTCTCTTTTTGTAAAACCACCACAGCTACTATCATTATTACTAGCATAAGGTGACCTCTTTTTTAAATTAATTGAGCAAGGTAATTTCAGGTTGTGCAGCCCTTAATTGCTGGTTGGTGATCAAGCTTCATTTTTCTTAGCCCTTATTCAAAATGGAGTTGCTCCAGTTTGAATGTTTCCCACATATCTCCCCTTTCCCTTTTATGAGAGGACCCTTAATCCTAGGGGTTGCAGAAGGATGAAGGTCCGTTTTCTGTAACTTCTTCATGCTGAGTAGGGGCGATGATACTCCTGCCTATCTATTAGGGTCTCTTGTATTCAGGGTAGGGAGGAGTTCAGTCAGAAAGCATTGGTCCGTTAAGCATCTATAGGTAAAACCCTGGTGCTCCAGCAGTTTCTCAGCATGGCTCATACTGGGGGAACCCGGCACACGGTTGGGATCCATGGCTCCTTCCAGTCTCCTCTTCCATGGTCGTACACACGTTGAGGGCACCTACACGGTTTGTTCATCTCCTGCAAAAACACAAGCATACCCTCACCGCCATGTTAGTAAATCTACTGAAACAGAAGCAAAAACTTTTGTGGCTGTAGCTGGGAGACATGCCATTGCTGAAGCATTTGTAACTCAGTTTTGGCCTCTTTGGTTAACTACTGCGAGGTAAAACTTACCGTTGATAATGAGAAGCAGGCCCCTTCTAACAGAAGGCACAGAGAAAGCAAACTGAGGCTTAAAAGCAATCCAAAGGCTGGATGCAGTGGCTCACACCTGTAATCCCAGCACTTTGGGAGGCTGAGGCGGAGGATCACCTAAGTTTGGGAGTTCAAGTCCAGCCTGACCAACATGGAGAAAATCCATCTCTACTAAAAATACAAAAAAAAAAAAAAAAAAAAAAATCAGCCAGGTGTGGTGGCGCATGCCTGTAATCCCAGCTACTTGGGAGACTGAGGCAGGAGAATCACTTGAACCTGGGAGGCAGAGGTTGCAGTGAGCCAAGATCATGCCATTGCACTCCAGCCTGGGCAACAAGAGTGAAACTCCATCTCAAAATAAATAAATAAAAGCAATCCTTAAACTTTCTATTTGCACTGTACAGGTGGGGCCACTAGATGCTGTGGTTCATGATAGATCTTCAGATGTTAGGTGGGCACCCACAGAGGTACCTGATTGTCACCTGGAGAGACACAAGCAAATCCTCTTCCTCATAAAATTATCTTTCCTTTTTCCCAGCTCTTTGTATGTGCATCCCTCCACCATGTATCTTGTCCAGCCTTTCTATTTTACTTTTGTCCTGTCAGGTGTTGTTCAGCTGCAGTCACAGGTTGATCTTTTTGTAAATTTAAAATATTTCATGTTAATAAAGCTAAATGCAATTGCATATGCAGTGTCTTATATTCCTGGTCCCCTCGTTTTTGCTTTTGTATTTGAGTTTTTAAAGTACAATTAGCTCTTTCCAGTAATGCTTGTCCTTGTGAGTTATATGGAATACCTGTAGTATGGGTAATATTCCATTGTTGAAAAAATGTAGCCATGGCTTTACTACAGTATCCTGGGTCATTACCAGTTTTGATTTTTTCTGGGATTCTCATAACTGAAAAGCAAGATAAAAGATGTCTTTTAACATGAGCTGTAGCTTCCCCTGTTTGACATATGGCCCAGATAAAATGTGAACAGGTATCTACTGAAACATGAACAACGGGCAATTTTCCAAAAGCGGGAATATGTGTTACATCCATCTGCCAGATGGAATTTGGAGATAAACCTCTAGGGTTAACTCCTTTTATGTGGCAGATGCAGGGCTTGGCAGGCGGAACAGTGTTGCACAATTTCTTTAGCTTGTTTCCACGATAGACCATATCTTTTTCTAAGGCCTGAGGCATTAAGATGGGTTAAATAATGAAATGTTTGTGCATCAACAAAGGCTGCAGACACCAGTGCATCTGCCCTTTGATTAAGTTTAGTGAAAGGGCCAGGGAGGTTAGTATGTTCTCTCATATGAGTGGTATAGAAAGGGGAATGCCTTTGTTGCACTGCTTGCTGTAAAGAATGAAATAAAATATTAAGTTGCTCATCAGCCACATTTCAAATTAAGGCACATTCAATATTTTGCATGGCTGGCACTACATAGGCTGAATCAGAAACAATGTTTACTGGCTGCTTAAAAGTTTTTAACACTAGTATCACAGCCATAAGTTCAGCCCTTTGAGCAGAAAGCAGCAGTCTGTTTGAAAAACTTGCTGTTGAGGTCTTGCAAATGAGGCTTTTCCATTACTAGATCCATCAGTAAAAGTGGTAATGGCTCCTTCAATAGGGGCTTTTTGAGTAATAGAAGGCAATATCCAGGGTGTTAATTTTAGAAACTGGAAGATTTTAGACTTAGGATAATGATTATCAAGAATGCCAACAAAACTGGCCAAATTAACCTGCCATTCTTGGGAATTAATATAGGCTTGTTGAATTTGTTGTTTAGTTAATGAAACTATAATATGATTTGGATCATATCTCATTAGCTTTGTTGTGCGCGGCCTCGCTTGCCCTACTAGCACAGCAATTTGATCTAAGTACAGAGTGAGTGTTTTGGTTGTATTGTGAGGTAGAAAAAGCCACTCAACCAGATCATCTGCTGGTTTATTATTTATGGCGGGAACAGTAAAAGCAAATTTTTCATAATCTTGGGCAGCTAAAGGAATGGTAAAAAAGCAATCCTTTAGATCTATCACTATGAGAGGCCAGTATTTTGGGATTATTGTTGGGGAGGTCAGCCCTGGTTGTAGCGCCCCCATGGGTTGAATCACAGCATTAACAGCCCTTAAATCTGTTAACATTCTCCATTTCCTTGATTTTTTCTTAATGACAAATACAGGAGAATTCCAAGGGGAGAGAGTAGGCTCTATATGTCCCTTTTGCAATTGTTCCTGTACCAGTTCTTTTAAAGCCTTCAGTTTTTCCTGTTTCAGCAGCCATTGCTCCACCCAAACTGGTTTGGCAGTTAGCCAAACAAGAGGAATGGGAGCTGGAGGCTCAACAATGGCTGCTCCTAAAATGACACCCCAATCTGGTCCGATCTGTTTGTCCTTCTAAAGGTTCTCATTGGCCATTTTAATTTTTTCCTAGTTCTTTTCCAGACAATGTTCCATGTTTTTTGTCATTTGTCTACTATTTTTTTTTTTTTTTGAGATGAAGTCTCGCTCTGTTGCCCAGGCTGGAGTGCAGTTGCGCGGTCTCGGCTCACTGCAAGCTCTGCCTCCCGGGTTCACGCCATTCTCCTGCCTCAGCCTCCCAAGTAGCTGGGACTACAGGCACCCGCCACCACGCCTGGCTAATTTTTTGTATTTTTAGTAGAGACGGGGTTTCACCGTGGTCTCAATCTCCTGACCTTGTGATCCGCCTGCCTCCACCTCCCAAAGTGCTGGGATTACAGGCATGAGCCACCATGCCCGGCCTGTCTACTATTATTACTACTATATTGTTCCTCAGGAATAGATATTTCAGCATCTCATTATTGCAATAAGTCTCTACCCCATAAATTGACAGGAATAGGTGTAATGACAGGCTGAATTGTCCCTTCCTGACTATCCGACCCTTCACATGGTAAAATCAAAGAACTTTGAAAAACTTCTGAGGCACCTCCTACTCAACAATACCAATGGATGCCTTTTGTTTAGGCCAATGCAGGGGCCATTGATTTATAGCAATAATAGAGACATCAGCTCCAGTATCTATAGTCTTTCAAAATCTTTTCCTTGAATAGTTACTGTGCAAACATGTCTTTTGTCAGACACTTGAGTAACCCAATACACAGCCTTTCCTGCTTGATTACAGTATTAGGAAAGTCTCCTGTTCTTTTCACTGTGCTGCTTCTTAGTTTTATGTAAGGTAACAGCAACAACTAAGCAATTCTTTCTCCTGGGGAGGCAGACCACAGAGTTAAGGGACTAATAACTAATTGAATTTCTCCAGTATAATCAGAGTCAATTACTCCCGTATGTACAGTAACACCTTTTAATTTTTTTTTTTTTTTGAGACAAAGTCCCACTCTCTCTCCCAGGCTGGAGTGCAGTGGCTCTCTGCACTCTCGGCTCACTGCAAGCTCCACCTCCCAGATTCATGCCATTCTCCTGCCTCAGCCTCCTGACTAGCTGGGACTACAGGCACCCACCCCAAACCCCGGTTTTTTTTTTTTTTTTTTTTTTTTTTTTTTAGTAGAGATGGGGTTTCACCATGTTAGCTGGGATGGTCTCAATCTCCTGACCTCGTGATCTGCCTGCCTTGGCCTCCCAAAGTGCTGGGATTACAGGCATGAGCCACCGTGCCTGGCACACCTTTTAAATTTAGACTAGACCTTCCAAGTCATAGACCAACTGTTCCTTGTATCCTTGTATCCTTGAGGATAAGGGTCCCCTAACTCCCATGGGGACCTTCTTTGGTGGCTCCCCAGGAAGTGTGTCCAGAATTGGTTCCTTCTGGTGGGTTCTTGATCTTGCTGACTTCAAGAATGAAGCCACAGACCCTCGTGGTGTTACAGTTTTTTTTTTTTTTTTTTTTTTT
>NW_016807991.1:3241352-3250776 GCF_001698545.2 Rhinopithecus bieti | reverse complement strand
CATATTTTTAAATAGAGTTTGCACAAAAGGAGAGTTCGGTCCGTATTGACTAACGGCTTGCTTAAATTCGATTAGTAACTTAAAAGGAAAAGTGGGCCGGGTGCGGTGGCTCAAGCCTGTAATCCCAGCACTTTGGGAGACCGAGACGGGCGGATCACGAGGTCAGGAGATCTAGACCATCCTGGCGAACACGGTGAAACCCTGTCTCTACTAAAAAGTACAAAAGAAAAACTAGCCGGGCGAGGTGGCGGGCGCCTGTAGTCCCAGCTACTCGGGAGGCTGAGGCAGGAGAATGGCGTGAACCTGGGAGGTGGAGCTTGCAGTGAGCTGAGATCTGGCCACTGCACTCCAGCCTGGGCGACAAAGTGAGACTCTGTCTCAAAAAAAAAAAAAAAAAAAAAAAAAGGAAAAGTGGCCAATTAGCTGTATTCTGTCCTCTCTGCTGGATGATAGTAACAGGAAATTACCATGCTTCAAGTCTCCCTCGGCTCTAGCTTTTTGAATATAACTTTGTATAGCACCACCAGTTGCTCCAGGTTTTAATGTTGCAACTACAGAAGCAGTAAGTTTTTCAGCTAATTCATCTTCTCACCCATTAAGGGGAGAGAGAGGAAGTGGCCATTCACTTAATTCAGCAGGTAGAGCTGACAGGCTAGTAAAACATACTTTTTAAAGTTTTCTTTTCTTTAATCTCCTCTGGTAGCTGTTCCTCACACTCAGAATCTGGTTAGTTTTTTACACTCCTCCTCCTCTGAATCTGCCTCATCATCTCTTTGAAATGGCTCAAGAGCTGCCTTTATTAGTGCCCACACTGACCAAACAGAAACTCCAATTTCTGCTCCTTCTTTATACGCCTTTTAACAATCTCTGCCAATTCTCTGCCATTCATCTAACTCCATAGTCCCTTGTTCCGGAAACCATGGGCAAAACTGCTTTACTGTATGAAAGAGTGATAACAAATTCTGAGTACTAACTTTCACTCCCCCTCTTCGTAATAAATGCCTTAAGAAATTTAAATAATCAGAATGTATGCTTTCATTTTATCCCATTGTTACCCTGGTTCTTCTGAGCACTCAGCTTTCCTGTCAAGCTTTGTTTAGACGCCCTCGGGTGTCCTTTGACGATGCGTCCCCCGCTTTCACACGCTCTAGCATTCCTTTACCAGGGTGTCACCCCATGTTGGGCATGTTGGGGTGATCAGACCCAACACCAGGTCATGGGGGCAACAAAGTCTGGTGGAGTCAAAGGAATTAGAAAAAGACAGTTTGAGAGAGAAAGTGGGACCAGGGGGCCATCGTGTGGAGGCTCTGAAGACCCTGATCTCTGGGAGCCCACAGTATTTATTGGTGCTAAAAGAAACAGGTGGTGAGGATGTGGGGGTTGAAAGGAAACAGTGTATCGAGTGATTGACAAACATATAACATATGAGTACTTGAGATAATGGGAGTGCTAGAAGCAAGGAGACAGCAAGTCTAGCTGACAAGCAAGCGCTGCCTCAGCTTCTCTTCTAACACAGCTTTTCTCCCAACAGCTTTCTGTTACCCACGGCTCTTACAACCTAAACCCCTTGGCCGGACACAGTGGCTCACATCTGTGATCCCATCACTTTGGGAGGCCGAAGTGGGCGGATCACCTGAGGTCAGGAGTTCAAGACCAGCCTGGCCAACATGGTGAAACCCCGTCTCTACAAAAATACAAAAATTAACTGTGCGTGGTGGCATGCACCTGTAACCCCAGCTACTGGGGAGGCTGAGGCAGGAGAATCACTTTAACCTGGGCGAAGGAGGTTGCAGTGAGCCAAGATCACGCTATTGCACTCCAGCCTGGGTAATAGAGCAAGACTCCATCTCAAAATAAAAAAACCTAAACTCCTTAACTTGAATTCAATGCTCTCCACATCAAGCTGGTCTCTCTTCAGGTTCACCTCCCACTGCAATGGTGGATCGCCCTGCATGAATCCACCATTCAGTGCTTCTGCCTTCTTTGTCACCCCCTCCACCTCAGCCTCTTCTGTCTCCTGTGTTCAAACTATTCCCTTCAAATGGCATGTCCTCCTCCCCTCTACTGATGAAAGTCCTATGCCTTTTCCATAGCCCAGCTCAAATGCCCACTTAACTGTCTCAGCCCTCCTACCTGGTTGTGTGTGTGGTGGTTTTTTGTTTGTTTGTTTTGTTTTTGAGACGGAGTCTGGTTCTGTCACCCAGGCTGGAGTGCAGTGGCGTGATCTTGGCTCACTGCAACCTCTGCCTCCTGGGTTCAAGCAATTCTCCTGCCTTGACCCCTGAGTAGCTGGGATTACAGGTACCCAGCACCAATTTTAGTAGAGACAGGGTTTCACCATGTTGGCCAGGCTGGTCTTGAAATCCTGACCTCAGGCGATCCACTGACCACAGCCTCTCAAAGTGCTGGAATTACAAGCATGAGCCACCATGGCGGTTTCTTTTTTTTTTTTTTGAGACACAGTCTTGCTCTGTCGCTCAGGCTGAAGTGCAGTGGTTCAATTACGGTTCACTGCAACCTTAAACTCCTGGGGGCTCAAAGTGATCCTCCTGCCTCAGCCTCCCAAGTTGCTGGGACTATGGACATGTGTCACCACGCCTGGCTAATTTTTGTATTTTTTTTTTTTTTTTTTTGAGACAGAGTCTCGCTCTGTCGCCCTGGCTGGAGTGCAGTGGCCGGATCTCAGCTCACTGCAAGCTCCGCCTCCCGGGTTCATGCCATTCTCCTGCCTCAGCCTCCCGAGTAGCTGGGACTACAGGCGCCCGCCACCTCTCCCGGCCAGTTTTTTGTATTTTTTAGTAGAGACGGGGTTTCACTGTGTTAGCCAGGATGGTCTCGATCTCCTGACCTCATGATCCGCCCGTCTCGGCCTCCCAAAGTGCTGGGATTACAGGCTTGAGCCACCACGCCCAGCCATTTTTGTAGTTCTTGTAGAGATTAGATCTTCGCTGTTGCGCGGGCTGGTTTTTGAACACTCCTGACCTCGCCGTTGTGATCCTCCGGCTGCCTTGGCTTCCAAGTGTTTAGATTACAGGCATTTGGGCCAGGCGCCAGTGGCCTCACAGGCCTGTAATCCCCCAGCACTTTGGGAGGCCCGACGACGGGCCGCTCCAAGGAGACTCGAGAACCATCCCTGCGGCTACACACGGCTGAAACCCCTTCCGTCTCTAACTTTAAAAACACAAAAAAACTAGCGCAGTGGCCGGCGCTGTAGTCCCAGCTACTCGGAAGCTAGAGCAGGAGAATGGCGAAACCCCGGGAGGCGGAGCTTGCAGCTTGAGCTGAGTCCGGCACAGCACTCTACAGGGCCTGGGGGTGACAGAGCAAGACCTCTACTGGACCCGTGCCTCCAAGAAAGAAAAAAAAAAACAAAAAGAAAATAAATGACCGCATTACCACGCCGCTCGAGGCCGCCCGCCACGCCCCTGGCCTACATGTGTTACTCTTGTCGCAAAGCAGAGCACACAGGAGCCAACCCTTTCCTGTTCCCCACGTGCTGTGTCAAAATAACATGTGCAGACTGATTTAGCTGAGAGAAAAGGTAAGACGAGATTGTTTTCTGAAGCATAATCTGGAGATGAGAAGGCGCGCGAAACCACTAAATGATAGTTTTTGAAATTATTGTGGCTAACACATTGATGCATTATTAAGGTTTACAATATTGTGGTTGGTGACTGCCTATAAACCCCGACCTCTATGCACCAGTGGACTGCAACCTTCATTCCAAATGAAAGCATTCTTCCGTGATGGCTCCAATGTTATAGGAACAGAGCCATTAACAGCCAAAAAGAAAAAGGCAAATCTCGCTTATAGTGTGAAAAGGCCTTCAGCTGCAGCTGCCTGAACAGACGAGGGTCCCGGCTTGCAGAGGGTGTTTAGTACGTCACTCTGCTTGTCTTTTACGGCAGAATGATTCTCTTTTGTCTAGGTGTCTCAGCCTTTCCCGATTCATGTTTTCTATCCTGAAAACAAAAAGACTGCAGTTAGGCCCAGATGCTCAATCAGTGCTTTTCAAAGTGGTGAGAGGAGTTGGAAGCTCAATGGGAAGCCAGGAAGCCGAGCAGTTACACCAGCAGGCACTAGCCCGCAGGCCTCCGTCCCAGGTCAGCATCCTCTCCTCTTCCTAGAGCTTCTCCCATGGCCGGCCTTGGACTCTCCCCTGCCCCTTCCTTACCTGTGTAGACTCTCGTCCACACAAATCAGTTTATAGCAACTTAGGGCATTTCCTGGTACCTGATTCTCTGAAGTTTAACATCTTCTTTTGTTGGCTCCTTGGGTGTCTCGCTGGCCTCAGCGATCATGTCTCGAATTTTCTGCAGGCAGTCTGCCAGATTCCGGAACTGATAGCGGCTGCTCTCAGAGGTGAGGATCAACTCTCCTAACCTGTTGATCTTGTTTTTATGCTGCAGAGGACAAAGGAAAAACCGGATTCCTACAGAGTAAAGGTTTAAAAGCCACTGAGGGATTTCTAGGGAAAGAAAGGAATTGTGGTTACCATGATGGCTATCTTCTGCCGCACAGGCTCTGCAATCCAGTCGGCAGTTGCCAAATGGAACCTGACTTCCGCCTTGGAATTCACTGTGGATGAAAGGGAGAAGGGACCATGGGTGCCTGAGACTTCCAGGAAGGATCAACCCCTGGGTGACCAGTGACCATCCTGAAACAAAGGGAGGCCAGAGACCTAACCATGTACATTCCAGCCTATGTCCAAGTTGGCTATGAACAAGTCTGCAAAGACAGTGAGGCACTCTTGGGCAAAAATAGACTTCCGGTAACTAAGCACCCAGTGCTTCTCTTACAGTTTTACTGGGTTGAAAAAAAATGGAGGGAATGGGTTGCACCAGAATGAAGGAAACCCATTCTTGGAGCTGGCTGCCACCTCACACTGCGATTTCTCTTTGTTTAGACTCACAAGCCGATCCTAGTCCTAGCAACCCACAGCTGAATGTCTGAGAATCAGACCACATTCAAAAGAATAGAGAGGATTATTATAAGCCGGCAGTATTAAAGCTTCTGCTGAAAAATCCCTTTATTCCATATGAACATAAACACAGAGTTCCTCAAGCCCACCTCCCAGCTACATTTTAAAGCAAAAGAAAGCAACAAGGCTCCCCGTACCTTTGTTCACATTCTGCCCCCCAGGACCACTACTCCGACAATAAGATATTGTCAAGCGATCTGTAAAACAGAAGAAAGTACACACACAAAACTGATTACCTCATGGCAAATGTGCAAACTGCTAATTAACTATCAACACAGCTATCCCTATTATATATCTTTCTCTTTCAATGACTTTTGTTTGTTTGTTTGTTTGAGACAGAGTCCCGCTCTGTTGCCCAGGCTGGAGGGCTGTGGCGCAATCTCGGCTCACTGCAACCTCCACCTCCCAGATTCAAGCAATTCTCCTGTCTTAGCCTCTTGAGTAGCTGGGATTACAGGCGCATGCCACCACACCCGGATAATTTTTGTATTTTTAGTAGAGATGGGGTTTCACCATATTGATCAGGCTGGTCTCAAACTCTTGACCTCGTGATCCACCCGCCTTGGCCTCCCAATCAATGACTTTTATATACAGTCATCCCTCAGCAGCTGTCAGGGATTGGCTCTATGACTCCTGTGGATACCGAAATCTGTGAATGCACAGTCCCTGATATAAAATGGTATATTTGCAAATAAGCTGCACATATCCTTCTGCATACTTACAACCATCTCTAGATCGCTTATAACACTAATACAATATAAATGCTATAAACACTATGTAAATACTTGTTATACTGCATTTTTTTTTCTTTTTCTTTTTGAGACACAGTCTTGCTGTGTCGCCCAGGCTGGAGTGCGGTGGTGCACGGTCTCTGCTCACTGCAAGCTCTGCCTCCCAGGTTCACGCCATTCTCCTGTCTCAGCCTCCCAAGTAGCTGAGACTACAGGTGCCCACCACCACACCCAGCTAATTTTTTGTATTTTTAGTAGAGACGGGGTTTCACCATGTTAGCCAGGATGGTCTTGATCTCCTGACCTCGTGATCAGGCTTCGGCCTCCCAAAGTGATGGGATTACAGGCATGAGCCACCGCGCCCAGCCTATACTGTATTGTTTAGAGAATCATGAGAAGAAAAAAATTCTGCACAAGCTGCAACCATCATTTTTGTTCTTTTTCAAATTTTTTTTTTTTTAACAGTCTCACTCTGTCACCCAGGATACAGTGCAATGACACAATCAAAGCTCACTGCAGCGACCATAGTTCACTGCAGCCTCAAACTCCTGAGCTCAAGTGATCCTCCTGCCTCAGCCTCCCAAGTAGCTAGGACTACAGGCATGTACCACCATACCCTGCTGATTATTTTTTTAAAATTTTTTTGTAGTTATGCGGTCTTGTTATGTTGCCCAGGCTGGTCTCAAACTTCTGGGCTAAAGTGATCCTCCCAAAGTGTTGGGGTTACAGGTGTGAGCCACTGTGCCCAGCCTCTTTTTCAAAGATTTTTGATCCACAGTTGGTTGACTCCATGGATGTGGAACTCACAGATACAGAGGGCCAACATATATATAAATATAACATTTGGATCAGTGAAGCTGGAGATTATTCACAGATGTCAAAACTGAAATTAGAGTAAGTAATTTTCTCAAAGTCACACAGATAGCACAAGTAAAATCAGGACTTGGCTGTCTGCTTCTAGCCCCGTACATGCCACCTGATCTGCTGCCCTCACTTTTTGCTGCTTGTTTTCTGTTTGTTTTAAAACAAGGATTATTTCAAAAGTTCAAACTAAGGGACAGAGTTAGTTTCATCCAAGATGTGGTGGATGTGGAATCTCAACAGACTATATAAGCTCCAAGAGGGCAGGACTGTGTCTAATTCATGGTGTGTTCATGGCTGTTCCCTGGGCCTAGCTCACGGTTAGTGTTAAAACATCTGTTGGATGTATGAGGAGCTGGGAGCTCTAGCTTCAAACACTGGCTCCATCACAAAGTGACCATGATCTTGGCAAAGTCTCACTGTTTTTCTTGGTCTAATTTTTGTTTGTTTTTAATCTGCAAAATTAGGTTTCATCCTTACCTTTTTATAAGTAATGAGAAGCAGTCTTGTCATATCTGAGGAATGGAGGGAAGGCATTATATTGGGAAAATTTGAGAAACTGCAAGAAGTTTGGGTGGCAAGGAACTGTGGCACCACGGTGGCACCACGGTGGCCTCAGTGAGCAGCAGTGCCTCATCTTGGGACTGCTTTTAAGAGGATTTCCTCCTTTGGAAAAATCAAATTAAATCCACTTTCTGACTAGGTAACAAGTGCACGTGCCACTGCAGGGGAACAGTTCTGCCATGGTGATCGCTGGCAACCCTGCACGTGGGCAAAGCTTGAGCTGCAGCTGACCGAAGTCTTTATAGGAATGGAAAGGTTCAGGATTCATGAGAGTGTGGGAGGCTGGTGAGGAGCTACTACCAGGCCACTGCCCACTTGCCTGCCTGTCTCCCCCTAGGAGGCTGTCACGAGACACTTCTCTTCACCTCCAGTTCTGAGGAGATAAGAGGCTTTCTGCCTCCTCCCCTACACACATGCTACCCTTACGGCACAGCTTCATTTTTATTTTTTGAGACAGGGTCTCACTCTGGCACCCAGGCTGGAGTCCAGTGGCACAGCAGCCTCAACATCCCAGGCTCAATCGAACATCCCGGGCTCAAGGGATCCTTCGGCCTCAGCCTCCCAAGTAGCTGAGACTACAGGCAGGCACAGCTTCAAGCTATAAAACTGCTTTGCTGCAGCATGTGGCTCCTCAGCCACAGAGTATCCTGTCCCTTGGGTTGTGGTCATCTGGCCTCTGTTTTAGAGTCATTTTGAGCAAGGGCCACAGGGAACCAGCACCTCTGGCTGCTCTTCCTTGCACTATCTATGGAAGTCACACACTCTGCAAATCTCAAAAAGGCTCATTGTTGCTTTACAGACTGTAACTGTTAGGCCTTGCTTATGCTTGACAGGTGCAAAAGTTTACAGTTATGCAAATGGTTTATTTTCATGGAAATGCCTCTCACTCTTGTCTCCCAGCCATCAAGTTTGTCTTATCTCCCTATTCCTCCAGGCAGTCACTGTATTCCTTTCAGATATAGATATCTTTCTACACAGATATGGATATCAAAATAGACGCAGATATATTGATATAGATATTCAGAAATAGATATTTCAGGCCAGGCACAGTGGCTCATGCTTGTAATCCCAGCACTTTGGGAGGCTGAGGTGGGCAGATCACGAGGTCAGGAGATCGAGACCATCCTGGCTAACACGGTGAAACCCCGTCTCTACTAAAAAATACAAAAAATTAGCCGGGCATGGTGGCGGGCACCTGTAGTCCCAGTGACTCAGGAAGCTGAGGCAGGAGAATGGTGTGAACCTGGAAGGCGGAGCTTGCAGTGAGCAGAGATCGTGCCACTGTACTCTAACCTGGGCGACAGAGCGAGACTCCGAAAAAAAGATATTTCAGAGATATAGAGATGTAAAACACAAATGGTAGCTTATAAACTCTCCTGTGTCTTCCTCTTTTGATTCATCTATTGTAAAGAGTGCTCCACGTCATGAGAATGTCAAGAGCTCTCCATTCACGTGGCACACGGCATAGTGCAATGTGAGTGGCCACACCATCATTTATTTGCTATTCTAAATAATGCTACAAAGATTCTACTTCTGCACACCCAGAGACAGTCTCTTTAATTGGGCTGGAGAGATCTGGAAGGAATGTGTGAGGGATGAGAGAAATGACTGATTTTTTCTTTTCTTTTTTTCCTCTGAGACAGAGTCTCGCTGTGTCACCCAGGCTGGAGTGCAGTCGTGCAATCTCAGCTCACTGCAACCTCTGCCTCCCAGGCTCAAGTGATTCTCGTGCCTCAGCCTCCCGAGTAGCTGGGATGACAGGCGCCCACCACCACACCCAGCTAATTTTTGTATTTTTATTTTATTTATTTTTGAGACAGAGTCCCGCTCTGTTGTCCAGGCTGGAGTGCAATGGCAGGATCTTGGCTCACTGCAACCTCTGCCTCCTGGGTTCAAGCAATTCTCCTGCCTCAGCCTCCCAAGTAGCTGGGATTATAGGCGCTTTCCACCACACCCGGCTAATTTTTTTTTTTTTTTTTGAGGCAGAGTCTCACTCTGTCGCCGGGGCTGGAGTGCAGTGGCCGGATCTCAGCTCACTGCAAGCTCCGCCTCCCGGGTTTACGCCATTCTCCTGCCTCAGCCTCCCGAGTAGCTGGGACTACAGGCGCCCGCCACTTCGCCCGGCTAGTTTTGTATTTTAGTAGAGACGGGGTTTCACCGTGTTAGCCAGGATGGTCTCGATCTCCTGACCTCGTGATCCACCCGTCTCGGCCTCCCAAAGTGCTGGGATTACAGGCTTGAGCCACCGCGCCCGGCCCCGGCTAATTTTGTATTTTAGTAGAGACAG
>NW_016807991.1:3234406-3239277 GCF_001698545.2 Rhinopithecus bieti | reverse complement strand
AAAAAAAAAAAAAAAGAAAAAGAAAAAGAATTATTTAGGTGTGAAACCCTCATCCTACTCCACCTGTCTGCAGCACTGAAGATCATGGGCCACACCCTCCTTCCTGAAGCATGGTCTATCTGTTCCTTCTGACATTTTCCTCTTACCTTCCTAGGATTCTTTCTCACTCTCCTTAGATAGCTCTTTGCAACTTTTAAACACTGACATGCCCTTGAAGTACTTCTCTCTCTCCTTCTTTCCCTAGAATACTGCATCTGTGCTGATGAGAATAGCCTGTTTTTTGTTTTTGTTTTGAGACGGAGTCTCACTCTGTTGCCCAGGTTGGAGTGCAGTGGTGCAATCTCGGCTCACTGCAACCTCTGCCTCCTGGGTTCAAGCGACTTGTCCAGCCTCAGCCTCCTGAGTAGCCGGGACTATAGGTGTGTGCCACCACACCTGACTAATTTTTGTATTTTTAGTAGAGATGGGGTTTTACCATGTTGTCCAGGCTGGTCTCGAACTCCTGACCTCAAGTGATCTACCCACCTTGGCCTCTTAAAGTGCTGGGATTACAGGCATGAGCCACTGTGCCTGACCAGAAAATAGCCTGTTTTTGACACCCAATTTTCGGGCTCAAACTCAAACCTTTCTCCTCAACTCCACACCCATATACCCAACTACTACTCAACGTCTCTTCTCAGATGTCTAATGGACTCAAACCTTAAGCCTCCTCAGAGGACTTCCCTTACTAACAAGCTGAGGTAGCCTCAGCACTCTGTTGCAGCACCCTGGTCTATTCATCACACTAGCTCTCACTACCTAATTAATGGTTTCCCTATTTGTTTACTGCCTGCTCCTTCCACTAGAATTAAGCTCCACGAAGGAGAGAGATCCTATTTTGTTTATCATGGCTGTACATGCTAGACTGAAGTAGTGACTGACACAGTAGGTATACAATAAACATTTTATTGAATGAATGGATGAACAATGAATGCTATTGCCACTCTTTCATCTCAGTTAATAGCAACTCAATCATTTCATTGCTCAAGGCCCCAGACCTGGCTGGGCATGGTGGCTCACGCCTGTAATCCCAGCACTTTGGGAGGCTAAGGCGAGCAGATCATTTGAGGTCAGGAGTTTGAGACCAGCCTGGCCAACATGGTGAAAACCCTGTCTCTACTAAAAATGCAAAAATATGAGCCGGGCATGGTGGTGCATGCCTGTAATCCCAGCTACTCAGGAGGCTGAGGCACAAGAATCACTTGAACCCAGGAGGCGGAGGTTGCAGTGAGCTGAGATCACACCACTGCACTCCAGCCTGGATGACTGGGTGAGACTCTGTTTCAGAAAAAAAAAAAGGCCAGGCACGGTGGCTCACACCTGTAATCCTAGCACTTTGGGAGGCCGAGGCAGGCAGATCACGAGGTCAGGAGATGGAGACCATCCTGGCTAATACGGTGAAATCCCGTCTCTACCAAATAAATAAATAAATAAATAAATAAGCCAGGTGTGGTGGCGGGCGCCTGTAGTTCCAGCTAGTCAGGAGGCTGAGGCAGGAGAATGGCATGAACCCGGGAGGCAGAGGTTGTAGTGAGCAGAGATCGTGCCACTGTACTCCAGCCTGGGCAACAGAGCGAGACTCCGTCTTAAAAAAAAAAAAAAGGCCCCAGACTTCAATTCCTCTTTTATTCTCACTTCTCACATCCAATCAGTTAGCAAATCTTGCAGGCTTTCTTTCCAAAATATGTCTAGAATCTGACCAATTCTCATGACTCCTACTGCTTCCACCCTGCTTATCATCTCTTGCCCTATACTGCAATCTCCTTACTTGTCTCCCTGATCTTGGCATCCTATATCTGTTCTCTATAAGGCTCTCTGAGTGATCCTTGTAAAACTAAAATAATTCCATTCTCCTGCTTCAAGCTCTCCAATAGGTCTGCCTTGCGTTCAGAGGAAAAGGCTGGAGGCCAGTAAGTCCTAGAAATAGGCCTTTTCCCAGCCATCCCTCTCTTTGGCTTTTCCTCCTGACTCGCCTGCTGAGCCACACCTAGTGATTGCTACTGCCTTCAGGTTATTACACTTTCTCTTCCCTCTGCCTACGATGCTCATCTCCCCCCTATTCTCATGACTTGCTGTCTGGCTTCTTGCTGGTTGTTATTCAAATGTCACCTCATTGAGGGCCTTCTTAGACAATCCTACTTAAAGTTGCAATCCTACTCCCTACCTCTGGCACTACTTCTGCCTTCTTGGCTTTATTTTCTCCAAAGTACTACATCACACATTCTATATTAGTCCATTTACTTATTGCCTGTCTCCCTCCACTAGAACATAAGCTCCACAAGCTTTAGAATTTCAATTTTGTTTGCTACTCCATCCCCTAGCCTAGCACAGCTTTTGTTGAGTGAGTGAGTGAATTAATGAACAAATGAATGTATTCTTTTCCAGTCCTGTAAGTGGAAGCTCAACGGGTTTGGGTGGGTCTTATCTCTCTTGCTCCGGGGCTTGATTCAATGCCTGCACACAGCGGACTAAATAAATGCATCCTGAAGGAACGATCGAGAAGCCGTTTTATTCGCGCGTCCTGGGGTTACTGGAGGCAATGGACAGTGTAACGTCCCAAAGGGTAGCAAACAATTTGGCAGCCTCTTGCCTTTATTGTCCGCTTTGGGGGGCCAGAATGCCCATATTTCCCCTTGGGACTGGAATTTGGTCTTGAGGGCCAAGGAAACGAACGTGGAGAAGCTGGCAGCCCGAAAGAAGTATACCCAGCCGGCCTTCTCGGCTCCTGCACAACTCGCGCTACAGCAAGCACCCCACTCCCGGCCAGGTTAGCGCGGACAGCCAGCCCCCTCCCGCGGCAACCGTCACGTAGCCCCCCGACGTAGCTCCACATCCGGCCAATGGGGCCCGGGGTTCCTAACGCCACCCAACAGCGTAACAAAACGCCCCTTCAGTCCAGTCCTTCCCGGCTCACCGGGACCCTCCAGGCGGTGTCTGAGCCCTGAGATTCAGGGTAGAGCTTGTCCAGGCTGTAGATACTCTTGAACTCAGTGCCATCTTTCTGCTTGTGCAGCCCCCGGCGTGGGCACCGTGCGGGCGGTGGGAGCAGCCAGACTCCGGCTCGGTTCAGGGCCCAGCGCAGGCACCTGGTGGCCGCCATGCTTGGGTCTTGCGACTGCTTCCGGCGGGCGCTTTCTCCCAGCGGTCCGCAAACTCGAGTCGCCCTCAAGCTTTGGTTCCGCGCAGTTTCTAGGGCCCGCCGAGGGGAGGCGGCAAGCTGGGGTTCCGGCGATGCTCCCGGGCCGGCCGCCTCCGGGAGGCCTGGTTGGGCGGGGGAAGACGGTGGCCAGACAGCGAGCTACTACAGGAAGAGTGCCCCGATCTTGTGTGCCCCAGAAACACCATTTCTCTCCCTTTCAGAGTCCGTGCCCTCCGCCTGGACCGCCCACTGCCCAATTCAAACATCAGCGAGGCCTGCCCGGCAAGCCTGGGGCCTCTCCCGTCCCGCGCTTCCCAGTCCCTTTACTCTGCTCTAATTTATCTTTTTTCTCTTCCTTTACAAAAATCACTCAGTCCTAATTGTCTAATTGCTGTCTCCTCGCTGGAATGTGAGCTCCAGGAGGGCACCGGCTCACTGCTGTATCCCCAGCACCCAGAACATGGCACATCGTGGACACCTCATGAGTATTGATAAAATGAATTCTGTAGGAATGTATTTTTGAAAGTTGGGTTCTGGTAGAGCTGAGTTTTAGGAACGCCAGGCTCTTTTTACAAGGCAGCCTATGAGCAAATTCCCCGCTGAGCACGTGTGTGTAATGGCTTGTACCCAGCAGCTCTGCAGGACAAATACCAGATGGGAGGAGGCGGCAGGACACCGAAAGAAAGGTTTGCAAAAAGTGGAACGTCGTTCCCTGCCCTTCAGCTTTATGGAGCAAGATGGTGCTTTCTTCCAGCCAGGAGAGAGGGGGCCCCTGGGGAAGTAGGGAGAGAATTCAGAGAACTGCCGGCTAACGAACCCTTTCATAGCGCCGTTAAGGGATGAACTACACACAAGTTCCAATTCTGAAAAAGGTTCAAAGTAGAGCAAGCAGTGTTTGAAAACAGCTAAACCTTAGTTAAGTTACTTTGTTGAGAGGCAATGTGGTAAATGGAAACAAGGCTAAATAAATGTTCATAATTATTAGTAATGCTAGCGATTGTTTCTTAATGAAGAGTTATATTTTTAGGAACAAACATAATTATCTAGGAAAATGTGCCCTCGGGGATGCTGGCTGATTTAAACAGGAGATTGTCATCAAACCAAGCTTTTACCATCTCAGCATCATTGCTACAGCAAATCTTTAAGAAGGAATAAACCACTTTCCAAGCACTGACTTTATAAGCTCAGATAGGAAGGGGTGACAATTGACATATCTTGGGCTCTAGGTTGGGAGGAGTCTCCTGGGTCCTGCCCTGTCTGACTTAGTCCCAAGACCTCAAAGGGAATAGAGGCATCTCCATGGCAACTGGAATAAGCTGCTCAGGGGAGCAAAACCAGGCATTTACTCAGTTCCGGGGCTAAGGGGTTGTAAGTAATAAAGTCAGAACCTTTCCATGACATCATTGCTCTGAGGCTGGACTCCAGCTCTGCACCTGACCCAAGGCAACAGGAAAAGGAAGCTGCAGGTTTCCATGGCCCCAAATAAACACAGCCTGCTCGGGCCATCTGGTGGCCTGGATTCTGGGAGAGGAGGTGGGTAGAAGAGAGAATGAGACAAGCTGCCCTGGGGTGGAGAGAGGAGCAGCTGGTAAGTTCCTCTTACCTGCTGCTGCCGTGAACTATCCAGAATGGGGGCCCTGGGAGAAACAGGCCAGAAAGGGGCCACCTGTTCTCCCAAAAAGATGGGCCCTGG
>NW_016807991.1:3229083-3233133 GCF_001698545.2 Rhinopithecus bieti | reverse complement strand
AAAAAAAAAAAAAAAAAAAAAAAAAAAAAAAAAAAAATCCCCAAAAAACAAAAGCCAAAACAAAACTCATCATTATGTGTAGATAGGAAATGTGCAATGAGGCATGGTGGATTGGTCAGGACTAAGTTTGAATATTTCTTTTTTATTAAAAAAATAGAAAATGTGTCCATGTCCTAACCGCTGGTACCTGTGACTGTGAGTTTATTTTAAAATTGCATTATTATTTTTTGAGACAAGGTCTCACTCTGTCACTCACGCTGGAGTGCTGGTATGATCATGGCTTACTGCAACCTTGGCCTCCCCAGCTCAAGCTATCCTCCCACCTCAGCCTCCCAAGTAGCTGGGATTACTGGCATGTGCTGGCTAATTTGTGTATTTTTTGTAGAGACAAGGTTTCTTGTCTCTACCAGCCCAGGCTGGTCTTGAACTCCTGGGCTCAAGCAATCCACTTATCTTGGCCTCCCAAAGTGGTGGGATAATAATCAGGAGCCACTATGCCCAGCCAACGTTGAATATTTCTATGTAACCTTGAATTACTAACCTGACCTCTAAGTTTTTGTATCCTCATCAGTAAAATGGAGATTTTATAGTCATCTCATAAAGTTCCTAAGGATAGTAAACACATACAAAACACAACACAGTGCTTGGCATGAAGTCAGCAGGCAACAAAATTAGCTGCTACTAAGAGATGCAACGTGCATGCAGATTCCTAAGGGAACCCTTTCTTTGAGACACCTGATTACTGTTGTCTTTTTTCCTCTGTAGCCCTGGAGTGGGAAATCCAGTCTGACAAGCTCTATTCCAACCCTCTTTCCTTCTTCCCTGAGGGGATGGGCAGCACAGAGCTGCCCCCTCTCCCTGGAAGGTACTTCCTTCATTGCTACCCATTATCTGTCTGGTCCCCTAACACTGAGGCCACCCCCCAGCTCTCAGTTCAGGATCCCCAGGGAGGGCAGAGGCAGGTCTGTTTGGCTAGCTCCCCTCCCCAAGTGGGGCAGGGGGTTTGGCCCTAGGAGAGGAGAAGGGTGCCAGTTCAGGGGAGGAGAGAACAACCAGGCAGGGGCGCGGGGAGGCGGGGGGTGCGGGGAGGAGCCCCTGGGGAGGCAGCAGGGAGTATCTGTCCACAGAACAAGGACAAAATGGTGATCAGGAGGGAAGAAGGGAAAGAAATGAATCCAGAGGGAAGTTTAGAAAGCTGAGGGAGGCCAGGCATGGTGGCTTACTCCTGTAATCCCAGCACTTTGGGAGGCCAATGTGGGAGGATCATTTGAGCCCAGGAGTTCAAGACCAGCCTGGACAAATAGCAAGACTTGGTCTCTACAAAAAATTAAAAAAAAAAAAAAAAAAAAAAAAAAAAAACCAGCATAGTCCTAGCTACTGGCGAGGCTGAAGGGAGAGGATCACTTCAGCCCAGGAGTTGGAGGCTGAGGCCGAGTAAGCTACAGTTGTGCCACTGCACTCCAACCTGGGCAACAGAGCAAGCCCCTGTCTGCAAAAAAAGAAAATACTGAGGGAGAGAAGGGTGGCTGGATACATGCCACAGCTTCCTTCATCTCTCAGGTGTGACTGCTCCATGTGGTCATCACCACCTACTCCCCATCCTGGTGATGACAGGTGACAACAGGATGGGAAAACCCAACAGCCACTTGCACGTTGCCCTTGTGAAACCCCATGCTGTTCAGTTGATGTACTAAGCACAGCAGTTTGGGGCCCAGCCCTGGGCTCGGGCTCGCCACATCACACTTTTTTTTTTCTTGAGACTGAATTTCGTTCTGTCCCCAGGCTGGAGTGCAGTGGTGTGGTCTAGGCTCACTGTAACCTCCACCTCCTGGGTTCAAGCAATTCTTGTACCTCAGCCTCTGGAGTGGCTGGGATTACAGGTGTGCACCACCATGCCTGGCTAATTTTTGTGTTTTTAATAGAGATGGGGTTTCACCATGTTGGTCAGGCTGGTTTCCAACTCCTGGGCTCAAGTGATCCTCCTGCCTTGGCCTCCCAAAGTGCTGGGATTATAGGCACGAGCCACTGCGCCTGGCCCCACACCACACTCTCCTCCCCTCCCGAGTTCAAGGGAAGTTGTTCCCCATCAGGACATTGGGGGAAGGAGTTTTGGGGGAAGCCTGCATTTCTCCCCAGCTCCAGCTGGCCCCTGAGACTACTTCCCTGTGAAGACTTTGGAAGCTGTTCCACAGACTCAGGTCATGTGGGCTGGTGGAATTGGGGTCCACAGAGCTGCCTTTTTTGTCTGGAGACAGGAGAGTGAAGAAGCTAGCAAGAAACCCCTCAAAGATTCAGGAGCATTTTCCTCTCTGATTTTGGAAGTCACCCATCGGAAAGGTCCACCCCGGCTGCTGGTGCAAGAAGGGGTGGGTGGGGTTGGCAGTGTGAAGTGAAGGAGGATACCCTAGAGGTGCCCCCTTTGATCAGGATCCACAGTCCTGTTTCTAGGGTTCCAATATCTGAGCTTGGACAGCAATTCTTTTTTTTTTTTTCTCCTCTCTTTTTTTTTTTTTGAGACGGAGTCTCGCTGTGTCGCCCAGGCTGGAGTGCAGTCGCACAATCTCGGCTCACTGCAAGCTCCGCCTCCTGGGTTCATGCCATTCTCCTGCCTCAGCCTCCCGAGTAGCTGGGACTACAGGCACCCACCACCACGCCCGGCTAATTTTTTCTTGGACAGCAATTCTTAAGTTCAGGATGGACATTACCAAATCTGGAGAGGGTTGGGTGGAGCATGGGAAGTTTGAAAAAGTGCTATCATTTTGCTTTTTTTTTTTTTGAGATGGAGTCTCGCTCTGTCTCCCAGGCTGAAGTGCAGTGGTGCGATCTCGGCTCACTGCAACCTCTACTCTCCAGTTCAAGTGATCCTCCGCCCTCAGCCTCCTAAATAGCTAGAATTTTTGTATTTTTAGTAGAGACAGGGTTTTACCATGTTGGCCAGACTGGTCTCAAACTCTTGATGTCACATGATCTGCCCGCCTCAGCCTCCCAAAGTGCTGGGATTACAGGCGTGAGCCACCATGCCTGGTCTATCATTTTGCATTGAGGAGAACGAAAAACCCAACGGATTGACAGCACTTCCAGAACAAGAGGGAGGCTGGCGGAATCTTGGTGATGGGGACTCCTCCAGAAGATGAGCCCCTCTATGTACCGTTCTCTCTATAACATGGGGAAGAGATGGATGTCTGAGGAAGAATGGGAGTGGTGAGGTTTTTCATGAATATGGAAGAGAGATGTGGGGTTTATCAGCTTGAAAAACACCAGGAGATGGCCCTCTTGTCATTCCTGTGACTATCCTGTGTCATCAATGGGTGGCTCACCAAAGGCAGGTCAGCTTCCTCACCCCTCATGGTCCTTCAGGGTATCAGTCTGGCCCTGGACTCACTGCCATGGCTTCCCATTGCACTCAGGAGGCCCGAGCTCCCCTGAACCTTTGGGCCCCTTGGGAGCCTGGCCTCTACCCTGTCCTGGCCCCGCCCCCACTGCCCCAGCTGCTCCTTGGGCCTCCACTGGTCTTCCCATTGGTTCCTCCCCAGCCTTCTGGTTTCAGCTTCATCATCACCTCTCCAGAGGTGCCCCGACCACCCTCGCTTAGCATTTCTCAATCTTTTTTTCCATGATTGCTCCGCATTCCCACTTCCAAGAGCCTGTTTAGACATTTTCTCCCAATTGCTCCCCCAGGAATTTTAGTAACACTGTGTATCTCTTCATGTGCTGTATTTATATATCTAGATATGATTTTTTTTTTTGAGACAGGGTCTTGCTCTGTTGCCCAGGTTGGAGTGCAGTGGTGCGATCATAGGTCACTTCAGCTTTGACTTCCCAGGCTTGTGATCCTCCCACCTCAGCCTCCTGAGTAGCTGGGACTACAAATACACACCACCTTGCTCTGCTAATTTTCAAAAAATGTTTTGTAGAGAGGGAGGGGGTCTTGCTATGTTGCCCAGGCTGGTCTCAAACTGGGCTTGAGTGATCCACTGTGACTCCCCAAAGGGCAGGGATTACAGGCATGAGCCCCTGCGCCAGGTCGATTTTCTTTTCTTTTCTTTTTTC
>NW_016807991.1:3224950-3228992 GCF_001698545.2 Rhinopithecus bieti | reverse complement strand
CTCAAAAATAAATAAATAAATAAAAAATAATTAAAAAAAACTTGGTTCACCCTGTTGAACCCAGGTGCTCTAGCTGAGAGGTAGCACTACCCTCCTGCCCTGATTTTTCCATCATGCTACATCTTTTGTTTAATTATTTTGGGTGGATCTCCCCACACAAGAATGTAAACTCCAAGGGAAGAGGGGCCCTGCTGGCTTGTTCACCATGTATCCCTAGCTGGCCCTCAATAAATATAGAAACTTCTGCCAGAGGCTGCTATTTGGAGCTGTTCAGTCTCAGGGAAGTGGGACCCAGGATGCTACCCTCTCCCACAGCTGGGCATGATGTGAGGCAGGTGTGTGAGATGCACAGAGATGGGCCATTTCTGCTTTTAGAATACTGGTGCATTTTTTATTAAAGAAGAGAATAAAGCATTTGTAAATATATTTCTCTCACGTATACTTCAAAGGTGATGCTGGTCTGCCACTACAGAGCTGGGGAGCAAACAGGCTGGAGCTCTTCCCCCCACCCTTCCACAGTCCTTTTGCCCAGATAACAGAGACACACGGAGGGCAGGGAGCTGCCTAGCCTCAAAGGACAAAAGTTTCCCAGTTGCATGTACAGAAGGACACAGTCGCCACCAGCTCCCTCTCACAGTGCCGCCCGGAAAGCAGGTGGTGTCTCCAGGAGGTCAGGGATGCTTGGTAAGAAAACCCCTTTACCCATTAGAAATAAATAAGGCATGAAGGTTCCCACTGGGCTCCCGGTACAGAGGCCAGGGTCCCCGCCTTCCACTGACTGTATGGTTCCTCTGGTTTCTAGGGTCTCAGAAAGGGTGGCAGAAGGAACCAGAAGCTGCTCAGGGCAAGCTGGGGACCTGGGTGTCTCTTAGCTGAACCTTGACTTTCTGACATCTTGAAGCAAAACCCCTGACCCAGCTGGGTCCTCAAAAGCCCCCCACAAAGGTGGGACGTTAAGAGCAGGCATTTTATGGGAGGGAGGGAGGGAGGGAGCATGTTCCTCAGCCCCATCCCAATTCAACAAGATGCAGCATGGGATGAAAACCCCAGTCCCCAGTGAAGGGCAGGCAGGGGTGGACACTGGGACCACTGGCTGGTGGTGCATGTCCAGAACATTCTGGGGACTGCAGACATGACCTGTGCCAGGGTTGGCCTGTGGGGAGCATGGAGTGACTGAGACATCATGGTCCCTGAGATGGGGACAAGCACAGAGAGGGGAGTCAGAGGCCAAGCTTGATTAGTTGGAGGCGGTGTGAAGGGATGAGGGCTCCCCACTGCCCCGGCCCCTGGAAAGCTTAAGGCCCAGCAGGCATTTCCCAGGTTGGAAGCCGAGGAGGCTGGCTATGAGCGAAAATGCATCAGTCTGCTGAGGGGCTCCTTCTCCTCCTCCTCTGACTGGCTACAGATCTGCAGTGGGCCAAGAGTATCCAGGGAGAAACCTGTCCTTGGCAGGGCTGGAGCAGGGACACTCCAGGCCCAGCTGAGGCTTCCTGCTCTGCATGGCAGGGGACATCTCTGACCTGGTCAGGACCTTGGGGGTGGGACAGCTGGTACTAAGGGAATGTCAGCACATCAGGGCTGGGGAGAAGCAGTGGGTGGTCCAGGAAACCCCTGAAACAGCTGGCCCTGGGGTCCCCTTTCAAGTGTTTCCAGTTGTGGCAAGGGGTCAAGGAGACCTTGCATTGCAAATCTCTTAGAAAAAACAAACTTAACCAAAAAACAGCCAACTGATCCAGAATGGCTTTTTCAGAAGCCTGGTCACCAGTCTGAGGGTGAGGCGCAGGGTCAGGAAGCCTGGGGCTGGAGGAGCTGGGGGATCCCTGGGGTAGTGGGGACATTTGGCTTTGAACTCTGAGCTGTGCCTTTGGGCTGGCGCGAGGTGGCCAAGGGCTCCTGGGAGGCAGAACAGGTGGGCTGCCTCTGCTCAGCAGGGAACATGCTGCGTGCTTCCGGATCAGGAGGTCGCGTGCTTCCGGATCAGGTGGCAGGCCGCTAAAGGGCGCTCGCTCTCTGGAAGCTGTGCCGCCCAGGCCTGAGGGACCCCACGGCCTCCACCTTGGGGGAGGCTGCAGGCCGGGCAAGGGTCACTTGCTGCTGTGCGTCTTGACTTTGGTGGCGTTGATGTCAGCCTTGGTCTTCTGGATCCTGGAGAAGATCTCCTTAAAGAGCGCCTTGTACTCGGGCTGGCTCTGCTCCAGCCGCTTGTCGACAGCCTCCACGTGCTGGCTTAGGCTCTTCTCACCTGCCTTGGCCTCCCCCTGGCCCTCCTCACCCCCGCGCAAGTCCCTCCACGAGCTGTCCCGGGAGATGGGGCGCGAGGTTTGCACACCGGTGTGCCGCACCCCGGCCCCGTGCTGCCGGCACTTGCTAAGCAGCTCCTCGTACTTCTCGAGCAGCGCGTGGTACTGCTCGTCCACCTCCCGCAGAATGGACATGCCCCGCTTGCGCACACTGTTGGCATGCAGTGTGAGGTTGCCCGCGTGCCGGCTGGCTGGGTCTTTGGCCACGATGGCGTTGAGCGCAGTGTCGCTGCAGCTCTTGCGCACCACGTGGCCTGGGGAGGCGGCAGGTGAGGAGACACCGTCCTGGGCGCCTGAGTTGTCCCCGCGGCCGGGCTGGGGATCGTCGGCCTCAGGGGCCTGCGTGAGGGGTGCGAGCAGGGCCTCGGCCAGGTGGTCGTCCGGGCCCAGTAGATAGGTCTTGGCCTGCTTCATCTGCTGCAGCTCCAGCAGCTCTGCCTCCAGCTCTTGCACGCGCAGGCGACAGGCCTCCATCTCGCACAGCTGGCGCTCCAGCTCGGAGTACTCCTGCAGCACCGCGGTGTACTCGCGCTCCGCCCGCTCCTTGCGCTGCCGCTCCTGGCTCACCTGGGAGCGCAGCGCCCCACCAGGGACTGCAGCCGCTCGTTCTCCTGCTCCAGGGGCCGCGGGCCGAGCTCCAGGGAGGAACTGTGTAGGCGGAAAGCATCCTTGCACCTGGCCGGGAGTGGAAGCCCGAGCGGGGTGGGGACGGAGGAGAGGGCAGTGGTCACGGTCACGGCCAAGTTTGAGAAGTCCAGCCCTTACATCTCTCTTGTTCTCTGGGCTGAAATTGTTTGCCCCTCTCCGTTGGCTCTCCACCCTCCTCCACCCTTCTCCCCTGCTCTCTGCCCCTGGAAGCTGACCACCACGGACCGCCTCTGCCAGGTAGCCTGGTTCTCCCCTGAGCTTGGCACATGGGAGGCACTGGCTAGAGGTCCGAGGGGGGAGCA
The DNA here is from genome assembly GCF_001698545.2 of Rhinopithecus bieti. Lineage (NCBI taxonomy): Eukaryota > Metazoa > Chordata > Mammalia > Primates > Cercopithecidae > Rhinopithecus > Rhinopithecus bieti. The sequence goes on along the minus strand of NW_016807991.1, from coordinate 3,225,742 downwards.
GAGGCCGTGGGGTGTGTCTTCCTTGGGCTCTCCATGGTTAATGGTGACCAGGCAGCCTTCTCCATACATTCTAGGTGCCGGTAACCTCCCTTCCCCTTGCTCTTTGAGGCCTAGGCCTGGTGGCAGCTCCACTCTGCTGCAACCCTGGGGCACTATAGTGTCCCTGTGGTTTCCCTATGCCCTGCCCACACCTCTTCTTCATTAAACTTTTCCATTACTCTGTGTAAGAGACTGTTTCCTGCCAGGACCTTTATTGAAACACCCACTACATATGAAACATGTATTTTCCATTATTAAGTGGTTGTCTGGTCTTAGATTTAATGGGAACTGAGAAGCACAGTGGGTTAGCCCTCCTGGGTTAGCATCCTGGCTGAACCTCTTACTAAACAGGTGACCTTGGATAAGACACACAACCTCTGCACTTCAATTTTATCATCTGGAGAGTAGGCATAATAAAACACCCCAACAGTGTTGTCATAAGAATTATATCAGCTGGCCGGGCGCAGTGGCTCAAGCCTGTAATCCCAGCACTCTGGGAGGTCGAGACGGGCGGATCACGAGGTCAGGAGATCGAGACCATCCGGCTGATCCGGTGAAACCCCGTCTCTACTAAAAAATACAAAAAACTAGCCGGGCGAGGTGGCAGGCGCCTGTGGTCCCAGCTACTTGAGAGGCTGAGGCAGGAGAATGGCGTAAACCCAGAGGTGAAGCTTGCAGTGAGCTGACATCTGGCCACTGCACTCTAGCCTGGGTGTCAGAGTGAGACTCCATCTCAAAAAAAAAAAAAAAAAA
>NW_016807991.1:3220346-3224683 GCF_001698545.2 Rhinopithecus bieti | reverse complement strand
TTTTAAAAAAAATTGGTTCGGCCGGGCGCGGTGGCTCAAGCCTGTAATCCCAGGACTTTGGGAGGCCGAGACGGGCGGATCATGAGGTCAGGAGATCGAGACCATCCTGGCTAACACTGTGAAACCCCGTCTCTACTAAAAATACAAAAAACTAGCCGGGCGAGGTGGCGGGCGCCTGTAGTCCCAGCTACTCGGGAGGCTGAGGCAGGAGAATGGCGTCAACCCGGGAGGCGGAGCTTGCAGTGAGCTGAGATCCAGCCACTGCACTCCAGCCCGGGCGACAGAGCGAGACTCCGTCTCAAAAATAAATAAATAAATAAAAAATAATTAAAAAAAACTTGGTTCACCCTGTTGAACCCAGGTGCTCTAGCTGAGAGGTAGCACTACCCTCCTGCCCTGATTTTCCATCATGCTACATCTTTTGTTTAATTATTTTGGGTGGATCTCCCCACACAAGAATGTAAACTCCAAGGGAAGAGGGGCCCTGCTGGCTTGTTCACCATGTATCCCTAGCTGGCCCTCAATAAATATAGAAACTTCTGCCAGAGGCTGCTATTTGGAGCTGTTCAGTCTCAGGGAAGTGGGACCCAGGATGCTACCCTCTCCCACAGCTGGGCATGATGTGAGGCAGGTGTGTGAGATGCACAGAGATGGGCCATTTCTGCTTTTAGAATACTGGTGCATTTTTTATTAAAGAAGAGAATAAAGCATTTGTAAATATATTTCTCTCACGTATACTTCAAAGGTGATGCTGGTCTGCCACTACAGAGCTGGGGAGCAAACAGGCTGGAGCTCTTCCCCCCACCCTTCCACAGTCCTTTTGCCCAGATAACAGAGACACACGGAGGGCAGGGAGCTGCCTAGCCTCAAAGGACAAAAGTTTCCCAGTTGCATGTACAGAAGGACACAGTCGCCACCAGCTCCCTCTCACAGTGCCGCCCGGAAAGCAGGTGGTGTCTCCAGGAGGTCAGGGATGCTTGGTAAGAAAACCCCTTTACCCATTAGAAATAAATAAGGCATGAAGGTTCCCACTGGGCTCCCGGTACAGAGGCCAGGGTCCCCGCCTTCCACTGACTGTATGGTTCCTCTGGTTTCTAGGGTCTCAGAAAGGGTGGCAGAAGGAACCAGAAGCTGCTCAGGGCAAGCTGGGGACCTGGGTGTCTCTTAGCTGAACCTTGACTTTCTGACATCTTGAAGCAAAACCCCTGACCCAGCTGGGTCCTCAAAAGCCCCCCACAAAGGTGGGACGTTAAGAGCAGGCATTTTATGGGAGGGAGGGAGGGAGGGAGCATGTTCCTCAGCCCCATCCCAATTCAACAAGATGCAGCATGGGATGAAAACCCCAGTCCCCAGTGAAGGGCAGGCAGGGGTGGACACTGGGACCACTGGCTGGTGGTGCATGTCCAGAACATTCTGGGGACTGCAGACATGACCTGTGCCAGGGTTGGCCTGTGGGGAGCATGGAGTGACTGAGACATCATGGTCCCTGAGATGGGGACAAGCACAGAGAGGGGAGTCAGAGGCCAAGCTTGATTAGTTGGAGGCGGTGTGAAGGGATGAGGGCTCCCCACTGCCCCGGCCCCTGGAAAGCTTAAGGCCCAGCAGGCATTTCCCAGGTTGGAAGCCGAGGAGGCTGGCTATGAGCGAAAATGCATCAGTCTGCTGAGGGGCTCCTTCTCCTCCTCCTCTGACTGGCTACAGATCTGCAGTGGGCCAAGAGTATCCAGGGAGAAACCTGTCCTTGGCAGGGCTGGAGCAGGGACACTCCAGGCCCAGCTGAGGCTTCCTGCTCTGCATGGCAGGGGACATCTCTGACCTGGTCAGGACCTTGGGGTGGGACAGCTGGTACTAAGGGAATGTCAGCACATCAGGGCTGGGGAGAAGCAGTGGGTGGTCCAGGAAACCCCTGAAACAGCTGGCCCTGGGGTCCCCTTTCAAGTGTTTCCAGTTGTGGCAAGGGGTCAAGGAGACCTTGCATTGCAAATCTCTTAGAAAAAACAAACTTAACCAAAAAACAGCCAACTGATCCAGAATGGCTTTTCAGAAGCCTGGTCACCAGTCTGAGGGTGAGGCGCAGGGTCAGGAAGCCTGGGGCTGGAGGAGCTGGGGATCCCTGGGGTAGTGGGGACATTTGGCTTTGAACTCTGAGCTGTGCCTTTGGGCTGGCGCGAGGTGGCCAAGGGCTCCTGGGAGGCAGAACAGGTGGGCTGCCTCTGCTCAGCAGGGAACATGCTGCGTGCTTCCGGATCAGGAGGTCGCGTGCTTCCGGATCAGGTGGCAGGCCGCTAAAGGGCGCTCGCTCTCTGGAAGCTGTGCCGCCCAGGCCTGAGGGACCCCACGGCCTCCACCTTGGGGAGGCTGCAGGCCGGGCAAGGGTCACTTGCTGCTGTGCGTCTTGACTTTGGTGGCGTTGATGTCAGCCTTGGTCTTCTGGATCCTGGAGAAGATCTCCTTAAAGAGCGCCTTGTACTCGGGCTGGCTCTGCTCCAGCCGCTTGTCGACAGCCTCCACGTGCTGGCTTAGGCTCTTCTCACCTGCCTTGGCCTCCCCTGGCCCTCCTCACCCCGCGCAAGTCCCTCCACGAGCTGTCCCGGGAGATGGGGCGCGAGGTTTGCACACCGGTGTGCCGCACCCCGGCCCCGTGCTGCCGGCACTTGCTAAGCAGCTCCTCGTACTTCTCGAGCAGCGCGTGGTACTGCTCGTCCACCTCCCGCAGAATGGACATGCCCCGCTTGCGCACACTGTTGGCATGCAGTGTGAGGTTGCCCGCGTGCCGGCTGGCTGGGTCTTTGGCCACGATGGCGTTGAGCGCAGTGTCGCTGCAGCTCTTGCGCACCACGTGGCCTGGGGAGGCGGCAGGTGAGGAGACACCGTCCTGGGCGCCTGAGTTGTCCCCGCGGCCGGGCTGGGGATCGTCGGCCTCAGGGGCCTGCGTGAGGGGTGCGAGCAGGGCCTCGGCCAGGTGGTCGTCCGGGCCCAGTAGATAGGTCTTGGCCTGCTTCATCTGCTGCAGCTCCAGCAGCTCTGCCTCCAGCTCTTGCACGCGCAGGCGACAGGCCTCCATCTCGCACAGCTGGCGCTCCAGCTCGGAGTACTCCTGCAGCACCGCGGTGTACTCGCGCTCCGCCCGCTCCTTGCGCTGCCGCTCCTGGCTCACCTGGGAGCGCAGCGCCCCCACCAGGGACTGCAGCCGCTCGTTCTCCTGCTCCAGGGGCCGCGGGCCGAGCTCCAGGGAGGAACTGTGTAGGCGGAAAGCATCCTTGCACCTGGCCGGGAGTGGAAGCCCGAGCGGGGTGGGGACGGAGGAGAGGGCAGTGGTCACGGTCACGGCCAAGTTTGAGAAGTCCAGCCCTTACATCTCTCTTGTTCTCTGGGCTGAAATTGTTTGCCCCTCTCCGTTGGCTCTCCACCCTCCTCCACCCTTCTCCCCCTGCTCTCTGCCCCTGGAAGCTGACCACCACGGACCGCCTCTGCCAGGTAGCCTGGTTCTCCCCTGAGCTTGGCACATGGGAGGCACTGGCTAGAGGTCCGAGGGGGGAGCAGAGGCCGTGGGGTGTGTCTTCCTTGGGCTCTCCATGGTTAATGGTGACCAGGCAGCCTTCTCCATACATTCTAGGTGCCGGTAACCTCCCTTCCCCCTTGCTCTTTGAGGCCTAGGCCTGGTGGCAGCTCCACTCTGCTGCAACCCTGGGGCACTATAGTGTCCCTGTGGTTTCCCTATGCCCTGCCCACACCTCTTCTTCATTAAACTTTTCCATTACTCTGTGTAAGAGACTGTTTCCTGCCAGGACCTTTATTGAAACACCCACTACATATGAAACATGTATTTTTCCATTATTAAGTGGTTGTCTGGTCTTAGATTTAATGGGAACTGAGAAGCACAGTGGGTTAGCCCTCCTGGGTTAGCATCCTGGCTGAACCTCTTACTAAACAGGTGACCTTGGATAAGACACACAACCTCTGCACTTCAATTTTATCATCTGGAGAGTAGGCATAATAAAACACCCCCAACAGTGTTGTCATAAGAATTATATCAGCTGGCCGGGCGCAGTGGCTCAAGCCTGTAATCCCAGCACTCTGGGAGGTCGAGACGGGCGGATCACGAGGTCAGGAGATCGAGACCATCCGGCTGATCCGGTGAAACCCCGTCTCTACTAAAAAATACAAAAAACTAGCCGGGCGAGGTGGCAGGCGCCTGTGGTCCCAGCTACTTGAGAGGCTGAGGCAGGAGAATGGCGTAAACCCAGAGGTGAAGCTTGCAGTGAGCTGACATCTGGCCACTGCACTCTAGCCTGGGTGTCAGAGTGAGACTCCATCTCAAAAAAAAAAAAAAAAAA
>NW_016807991.1:3215651-3220021 GCF_001698545.2 Rhinopithecus bieti | reverse complement strand
AAAAAAAATAAATAAAATAAAATAAAATAAAAAAAATAAAAATGAGCCCGGCGTGGTGGTGGGCACCTGTAGTCCCAGCTACTCTGGAGGCTGAGGCAGGAGAATGGCATGAACCTGGGAGGCAGAGCTTGCAGTGAGCCGAGATCGCGCCACTGCACTCCAGCCTGGGCGACAGAGCAAAACTCCATCTCAAAAAAAAAAAAACAAAAAAAAAATTGTATCAGCGTAGTGGCAGCACACTGCCAGGGCTCAGTAAACGCCAGCTGCTATGACTGTCATTAGGAACAGGCCCAGTCTCTCTGATGGCCTGGATGATGCACCAACAGCACCCTGCTGCCTGCTACCTCTCCTTCCTCCCATAGCTGGCAATCCCAGAGACACCAAGGAGCACTCTCACCTACCGGGGGCTGGTGCATAGCTCCTTGAGGCAGGGGAAGGTGTGGATGGTACGCCTGCGTTCCCGCTTCTCCCGGAGCACTTGCAGCTGCTCCAGGCCTCTTAGTTGCTCCACCTGGGCCTGCAGCTCCTCCACCTGGGCCTGGAGGCGCTCAATGGTCTCCGTCAGCCTGGGGGTGGGGCAGTGGACACACAGGGACTTTAAGGGGATGGGGCCAGTTTGCCTCATGGCAGCCCTGGCTCCCTGAAGATGGAGGGATGTTGGATAGGAGGTAGACAGGTACCCTTGAGCCGCTGTCTGGTCCTGAGGTAGGGTGGGGAATTCTCTGCATGCCCAAGGACCCGCCCTTCTTTTATGCCTCTCAGACGAGCTGATGACTTCTCCTCTGTGCCAACTTAGTTCCTTGTCACTCCTCTATCACTTATTGTCCTGCACTGCCATAAAATATTTACATGCCTGCCTTCTCTTCCAGGCTATGAGGTCTTATAGGGCAAGACAATGTCTTTGTTTCCCCATCGTTGCATCCCCAGTGTATAAAAAAGAGCCTAGCGCATAGTTGGTGCTTAAGGCAAGGTTGTGGCCTGAATGTTAAACCACACAAAATCCACAAGGACAAGCTCACTCCCATCCCCGGTTCCTAGGGAGACATGCACAAGTCACACCCATCAGTCTATGGGCTCCTGTGTACACACAGCCCTGGGGCTCTCCCTCGCCCGCCCCCCGGCCCTCAGCTGGGCCCTCACCCATGGATCTTCTGCTGGGCGGCCTTGCTCTCCAGCACCAGCCTGTGGTTGGTTAGCTCCAGGTCCCGGGCTGTCAGGTCCAGCTGCTCATAGACTTTGGCGTGCTGCTCGTTCACGTGCCGCAGCGTGTCCAGCTGCTTGGTTAGGTACTGGGGGTGGAAGCACATTGAGTAACCTTTTGGAATTGAGCAGGGGCAAATGTCTCTGCCTAGACCCTCCTCCTACTTCTTTTTTTGTCTTTTTTCTTTTCTTTTCTATTTTTTTTTTGAGACAGAGTCTTGCTGTGTTGCCCAGGCTGAAGTACAGTGGCATGATTTCGACTCACTGCAACCTCTGCCTCCTGAGTTCAAGTGATTCTCCTGCCTCAGCCTCCTGAGTAGCTGGAACTATGGGTGCCCGCCACCATGCCTGGCTAATTTTGGTATTTTTAGTAGAGACAGGGTTTCACCATATTGGCCAGGCTGGTCTTGAACTCTTGACCTCAAGTGATCTGACTGCCTCTGCCTCTCAAAGTGCTGGGATTATAGGTGTGCGCCACCACCCCAGCCTCTTTTTTTTTTTTAAGCTTCTAAAATCTTTTTTATTTTATTTATTTATTTTTAAGACAGGGTCTTGCTCTGTTGCCTAGGCTGGAGTGCAGTGGCACAATCACAGCTCACTGCAGCCTCAACCTCCAGGCTCAAGCGATCCTCACCTCATCCTCTCAAGTAGCTGGGACCACAGGCGCATGCCACCATAGCCAGCTAATTTTTGTATTTTTTGTAGAGACAAGGTTTCACCATGTTGCCTGGGCTCAAGTATTTCACCCACCTTGGCCTCCCAAAGTGCTGGGATTACAAGCATGAGCCACCACGCCCAGCCTCTTCTCCCCTTCTAAGGACAAGTTTGCTTTGATGTATTTGTCTTCAGCTGAGTGGGGCTTAAAAATGGTGGTTCAGGCTGGGCATGGTGGCTCATGCCTGTAATCCTAGCATTTTAGGAGGCTGAGGTGGGAGGATCACTTGAACTCAGGAGTTAGAGACCAGCTTGGGCAACATGGTGAGACTTGGTCTCTATTTAAAAAAACCCACAAAACTGGCGGTGCAATAGGGCTGCCTGAGATAGCTGTGCTATCCTTGTACAGGATAGCACAGTTGTGCACTATACCAGGCTATTGGGCTAAGGCTGTGTCTGATAAGCCGGCACCTTATTCTAAGTTGCATAAAGTCACACACAGGCCAAGGGGCCCTTGAGGGGTGTGGGCAAGCACATGCAGGGCCCTCACCTCGATCTCCTGCACCTGTTCCTCATTGGTGGAGTACATCTGCTGCAGGGACCCCTCCAGCTCCTTGTTCCTCTCCAGCAGAGTCTTCCCCAGCTCTGCAGCTAGGTGCAAGTCTAGGATAGGAGAAACATGAGCATGAGAACAAAGGCAGAGGATGCCCATTCATGTTCCGAGCATCTACTCTAGGTGATCCCAACGTAACCAAGACACCAGGAGCCTCCAGGCCTGGGAGGAGAGGTAAGCCAGGAGCTAAGCCTTTGCACTGTTACTTCTGCCTGGAATGTTCTTTCCTGACACTTCCAGGACTTGCTCCCTCTTCTCCTTCAAGTCTGTGCCTGTCACTTTCTCTAGATCTTTCCCCAATCACTTGGTTCAGTCACACTGTTCCCTGCCCTGCAGTCTCTCTCCCGCTTCATCTTTCTCCTTAGCACTTAGCACCATCTAATTTCCCAAGCAAGTTCCTCCTTTATCTTTTTCAGCTCCCCCAACTAACTGTGAGCTCATGTGGCAGTTTTTTTTTTTTTCTTTTAAGGGATGGGGCCCAGGCTGAGGTGCAGTGAGTATTTACAGGTGTGATCGTATGTGCTGCAGCCTTGAGCTCCTGGGCTCAAGCAATCTTCCTCCCTCCCTCAGCCTCCCAGGGCAACATAGTGAGATCTCACCTCTATTAAAAAAAAAAAAAAAAAAAGGGTGGCACAATACTGCTGCCTGGGATAGGATCCCTTGAGCCCAGGAGCTCAAGGCTAAAGCGTATATGATCATGCCTGTGAAGAGGCATGGGACTATAATACTGGTTGCTGGGACTACAGGAGTAGTATTTTTTTTTTTTTTTGAGACAGAGTTTTGCTCTTCTTGCTCAGGCTGGAGTGCAATGGCGCGATCTTGGCTCACTGCAACCTCCGCCTCCCAGGTTCCCGCCAACCATTCTCCTGCCTCAGCCTTCCAAATAGCTGGGACTACAGGCGCCGGCCACCATGCCTGGCTAATTTTTTGCATTTTTAGTAGAGATGGGGTTTCACCGTGTTAGCCAGGATGGTCTCGATCTCCTGACCTCATGATCCACCCTCCTCGGCCTCCCAAACTGCTGGGATTACAGGCGTGAGCCACAGTGCCTGGCCCTTTTCTTTTTTTTCCTAAAATCTTTTTTATGCCGGGATTATAGGCACCCACTACCATGCCCGGCTAATTTTTTGTATTTTCAGTAGAGATGGGGTCTTACCACGTTGGCCACACTGGTCTTGAACTCCTGACCTCAGGCCTCCCAAAGTACTGGGATTACAGGCGTGAGCCACCACACCCGGCTTAAAATTTTTAAATTTTTTTTGTAGAGACAGGGTCATGTTATATTGCCCAGGCTAGTCTCGAACTCCTGGCCTCAAGCGACCCTCCTACCTTGACCTCTCAAAATGCTAGTATTACAGGCATGAGCCACCGCACCTGGCAGGGCAGGGATTTTTATGTTTTGCTCATGAATATCCCCAGGGCCTAGGACAGTATCTAGCACAGAGTCAGTGCATAATTTGTCTTTTTGGAAGAACGAGTGAGTGAGAAGAGCATGGACGGACATAGGGGCCAGGTGCCGTGGAGTGATGGGCAAGGGAGAGCTCCACTGTCCCCGGGAGGCTCAGGCAAACGGGCAGCTTTTGAGTCGGACTTTGAAGGATGGATAGGAGGCCGGGTGCGGTGGCTCACGCCTGTAATCCCAGCACTTTGGGAGGCCAAGGTGGGAGGATCACTTGAGGTCAGGAGTTCAAGACCAGCCAGGCCAACATGGTGAAATCCTATCTCTACTACAAATATAAAAATTAGCCCGGTGTGGTGGCACAAGCCTGTAATCCCAGCTACTTGGGAGGCTGAGGCAGAAGCATCGCTTGAACCCAGGAGGAGGAGCTTGCAGTGAGCCGAGATCGTGCCACTGCACTCCAGCCTGAGTGACAGAGCGAGACTCCATCTCAAAAAAAAAAAA
>NW_016807991.1:3205894-3212355 GCF_001698545.2 Rhinopithecus bieti | reverse complement strand
TTTTTTTTTTTTTTTTGAGACGGAGTCTCGCTCTGTCGCCCAGGCTGGAGTGCTGTGGCCGGATCTCAGCTCACTGCAAGCTCCGCCTCCCGGGTTCCCGCCATTCTCCTGTCTCAGCCTCCCCGGTAGCTGGGACTACAGGTGCCGCCACGTCGCCCGGCTAGTTTTTTTGTAGTTTTTAGTAGAGACGGGGTTTCACCGTGTTAGCCAGGATGGTCTTGATCTCCTGACCTCGTGATCCGCCCGTCTCGGCCTCCCAAAGTGCTGGGATTACAGGCTTGAGCCACCGCGCCCGGCTGGTCTGTTTCACTTTATGAGGCTGCTTCTTAAAACAGCTCTCAATCTAGGCTGACGATGTAAATCAGATCAAGATGCGTAAAGGCAACTCTACTGGGGCCAATATGATGTGGTTCAGGGATCCAGTTCTCTACCGCTTTCCCTTTTTAGACATAGTGATAGTTCTAGGGTCTCTGGAGGACGGATGGGCTCTATACTCCTGGACAGAAAGTTTCCTAGATACGGTTGTTTTGGCTGAGCCCTTGCTATGCAATGGACAGAGGCCTGAGAAGGAATAACTGGGGAGCACAAGGGATGTCTTTGAAAAGAAATCTAGACCTGGGGTGGAAGTTTTCCTTTGGGACGAGCCCGGGCAAGCAGTGACTCTTGGTGGGCAGCTGAGGGCAGAGCCTTGGGCCTTCAGCCAAGCTGGGGGCAGAACTGACGTTGCCTTGTGAGAGGCAGAGGGGCCTGACCAGCCACCGAGCCTGGACATAAAGGCTGAGCTGCCCCACAGGAACAAATCTGGAGCCTGCTCCCGTGCACAGAGGTGAGGTTTTAAAACAACCAAAGTGGAGCCTCCAGGGCTGGGTTTTAGCCAAAGGAGGGCCCTGTGTCATCTGGAGAAGGAGTGCAAAGCTGCTATCCTAGAGCAAGGCTGCAGCAACTTAGCCTGGAAAAACAAAGGCAGCTTTCCCAAACACCTACCTCAGTCATTGAAAACAACAACAACAACAAAGAAACCAAATCATGTAAATCATAGATAAGAACCTTTAGCCTTGAGCAATTAACTTTCTGATGAGGATGCCAAGAAAAACTAGTTACGTGACATAAACCTAGTAAGGGAATGAGAATATATGCTGTATGAATGTATTAACTGTAAGTTGGGCAAAAATCTGGAGGTATCTACAAATTGTAAAGTTTGATGTAAAGATCATTGAACTGGGCAACATAGTGAGACCCATGTCTCTACAGAAAAATTAATTAGCTGGGTGTGCTGGTGCGCACCTATAATCCCGGCTACTCGGAAGGCTGAGGCAGGAGAACTGCCTGAACCCGGGAGGCCGAGGTTGCAGTGAGCCGAGATCATGCCACTGAACTCCAGCCTGGGCAATGGAACGAGACTGTCTCAACAAAAAGATTGAACTACGGCCCTATGCTATGTTGTGTGCATGGCAGTAACTCAGGACTCAGGAGCTGGGCAAAATCATCTTCAGTTTGTGATGACAGAGCCATGCTATCTTCCTGTTTTCCATAGTGGGACTCAAATGTAGCTCATCCTGAACAGTATCCAGTAGTTCAGACATACATGAAAGAGATCAGAGAGCTACCCTCCTAAATGTTCCCCCCTTGGAAACTGTTACATGGTCTGCAAAGAGGCCATTGCTACTGATTCTACCTCCTGCCGTGGGTGTCGGAGGACACGCTCCATGTAAGTGGCCTTCATGGAGCCCCTGCAGCTTAACTAGAGTGCAAAGCCACTGCATCAGAGGTGAGTGAAGAAAGGCCAAGTGCAGTGCAACATCATGCCCCCTTCTTCCAGGTGAGTGTCTGGGCTGTGTGTAGATTTCTAATGCTGGCAGACCAGGGTGGTATACCACCCTATACACCAGAGACATCAAAGGTTGCCCTTTGAAGGCAGTGAATCGACTTGGGCCACCTACTGATTCAGGGACAGGTAGAAAGAGAAACACAATAGAAGCTGTTTGGGGGCAGAGAGGCAGGTCTCAGATCATTTTAGGGAAACGGGATCACAGTGCAAGCTAAGCTGGTCAAAGCTGCCAGGAGGGATCAGGGAAGAGTCTAGAAGTTGCAGAGCAGGGAAATGAGTGGAGCCAAGTGCTAGGGAGAGAACACAAGCTAGCAGAGGGCTGGTGACGGCTCCCGGCTCAGAGGAGAGAGGCCTGGGAACGGGAGAATGGGGGAGCTGGCTAGGCAGGAAGTGAAAGTGGAGTAACAGCCTGTCACAACTGGATGAATGGGACACACCGGACCAAGCTGGGGAAGGTACTAAGTCTGGGCTATGGGTTTGAACCGTGCAGGTCAAAAGAAAAAATAATAATAATAAAATAAAATTAAGTCTGGGTTGGCACCTCCCCTGCCTGGACCCCAGGGTTTTCTGGGGTCTCCTTCAGGAGGCTTTAGTGATTTTACATGAAGCAATGCCCCAGAGGCCTGAGAAGGAATGTCTGCGGAGCCCAGAGCCTGTCTTTGAAAAGAAACTTAGAAATCCCACTGTCGCTCACTGGCTTGGGCACCACAAATTCCAGAGCAGAGATGCAGCAAAGGGATGGGACATTTTCAGGGAGGACAAAGGTAAGGGTGTGGGCTCCAGGTAGTGGACACAAGTACTACCTGGCAGGGCTGTTCTCAGCTCCAGGGCATGACTGTCAGCCACTCTGGGTCCACAGAATCAGGGTCAGGTCACCTTTGGGGTAACCAGGGTGGAGGCAGGATCTCCCTCCTGTTGCCAGGTCAGAGCTCTCCTGAGGCTGAGGACTCAAGGTCAGCTAGGCAGGCGGGGAAAGCACAGGTACCAAGGACTTCAAATCTGTGACTCAGCAGCCGCCTCTCAGCCTGGAAAGAGGAATTCACAGGGCCTACCGTGCCTGGTCCAAGGTGGGGGAGGAAGGTGGGCCAAAAGAGGGACTGCCAGTGCTTAATAATTAATGGCCCTTCCTCCCTCCTTCCCTCCCTCCCTTCCTTCCTTTCTTCCCTCCCTCCCTCCTTCCTTCCTTTCTCTCTCTCTCTCTCTCTTTCTTTCTTTCTGACAGAGTTTTGCTCTTGTTGCCCAGGCTGGAGTGCAATGGCGCTATCTCAGCTCAGTACAACCTCTGCCTCCTGGGTTCAAGCGAGTCTCCTGCCTCAGCCTCCTGAGTAGCTGGGACTACAGGCATGTGCCACCAAGCCTGGCTAATATTGTATTTTTAGTAGAGACGGGGTTTCTCCATGTTGGTCAGGCTGGTCTCGAACTCCCGACCTCAGTTGATCCGCCTGCCTCAGCCTCCCAAAGTGCTGGGATTACAGGCTTGAGCTGCTGTGCCCAGCTGGCTTTTTCTATTTTTATAGATGTTCATGGCAGCAGGCAGAGGGAACACAGTGATAATCTAGGACCTCACTTGTCCCACGGCTGCCTTCCACCAGGACAGAGCATCAAAGTCAAACAGGATCTCTACAGTCAAGCTTCTGGAAAGTGGAATTGGGGCCTGCCCTTGGGGCAGGAGGAAACAGACGGGAGGTGAGACCAGGTGGCTGGCTGAGAAAACCATTTCTGGGCCACTCACAGGCAACCAGGGAGCAGCTGGGTGGAAGAGAATTTGTGGGTTGGGAGATGCAACAGGCCTCTGACACCCAATATGGCTGGCCTTTGGCCCCTGCTCTGTCCCACCATCCAGTTCTCCATGCCTGGCCCCGGGGGCACAGAGCAGGCGGGGCCCATGGGAATGCCCCTCAGAACCCGTGTCCAGTGCTTCCTTCAGCCCCTCCTTCCCTACTTTGCAGCCTTCTCATGTCGCTCCATGACTTGGAACAAGTGTCCCTTCCCCCTGGAATGACTTCTTCCCTCCCTCTCCTGGAGAGCCTCCAGCTCAAAAGGGCCTTGGCATAAACCTTTCTGACTCTCTGCTGTCCCTGTCGCTGGGTCTACAGTTGCAGAACCCCTCACTCTGACGCCATTATAAGTTTGGTCCTATTTCTGTCTTCTCTAATGTAATGTGGACTCTCTGAGGGCAGAGACTATGTCCTCAGGCTCAGCACAGCACCTGGCCCACAGCAAGCAGACATCCAACTTTCGGCAGGAAGCTCCAGTTTATTCTCATTTCTGCTTTCCCTCCTGATTCCTGGCCTTTGGCTACCACTGGCGCTGCTGGGTCAGGCCAACAGCTGCAGACCAGCAGGGCCAGAGAAGCAAAGGCCTGCAGGGCCCATCCCTCCTGGCAGCCCAGAACATGGCCACTCAGTGCAACTGGAGTCTCAGATACTTCTCTCTCTCAAGAAGCTGCACATCTCTGCACATCTCCCACCTCTACACCCTGGCTCCTTTCCCATCTCTGGGCCAGGAACAGTGCCAAAGCCTTCATTAGGGGTGCAGGAATTAAGTGAGACAGTAACAATATTAGCATCAGCCTACCTGAAAACCGTCTTCTCAAGAACTCAGTTTCCAATCTTTCTTTCTAAGCCTGGCTCTTCCAGGAAGCCCTCCCCACTGCCCATAATACTGTGCCACCAGCCGGGTGCGGTGGCTTACGCCTGTAATCCCAGCACTTTGGGAGGCCAAGACAGGTGGATCATTTGAGGTCAGGAGTTTGAGACCAGCCTGGCCAACATGGTGAAACCCTGTCTCTGCTAAAAATATAAAAATTAGCTGGGTGTGGTCCCCCAGCTACTCAGGAGGCTGAGGCAGGAGAATCACTTGAACCCGGGAGGTGGAGGTTGCAGTGAGCTGAGATTGCACCATTATACTCCAACCTGGGTGACAGAGGGAGACTCTGTCTCAAAATAAATAAATAAATAAAAAGAAAAAAGAAAAAAATACTGTGCCACCTGCACTTAGTTACAAGCCTGCCTCCTTCACCTGCCAGGGTATACCTTCAAGGTCAGGGCTGTGACTATTCCCAGCTCCCAGGATGGTGTCTGTTACTTAAAGGGAGCCTAATAGGTGTTCATGGAAAAATCTCTGTTCAGGATGGGAGAGGAGGTTTTCACAATGTGTGGATATGTGTATGTGTGTGTGTTTGAGGGGAGCTGTATCTCATTCCAGGCAAGGAGGCTGAGGTTAGAGTCCAGGGCACAGACCATGGCAGGGTCTAGTCCAGCATCCCCAGTCCCACCCTGGTCCCCCTGAGGCTATGATTAACCCTTGTCCTGAGCACAAGGGCAGAGCCTCATCTGGCAGTCAATCTTGGCCATGTGGGGAAGTAGGTCAGGGGTTTCAGGATCCGGGTAGCTGCTGCACATCAGGGCAAAACCAGCCCTCTGGAGCCTTGTGGATGGAGACCAGGGTGTGGGCACACCACAGCAGGCCACGATGGCACAAACTGCAGCAGACTTGTGTCCACACCCCCCAGCTTGCTGGAGGCTGTGGGAAGGTCACTGCTCCCTGGACATGTTTCCTCGCCCCTTCCAGCTCTCACCATCCAAGAATGAGGCATCTTGGGGGAGGAGAGGGTAGAACTGACTCCACTCCAGCAGGCCTCCTCCTGCTTCCTGTCCCAACAGCCCCCCATCCCCCACTCCTAGTGATGTCACTTCGGCCACCTCATCACTAGCTTCTAACCCCCTTCCAGTCGCCCTTTCTGCCCTCAGATGGCAACTGGAGGCAGCGGAGGTGTATCCCTCTTTATTCAGTCTCTCAACTGGCACACTGGCCGGGATTCCCGAACCTGACCCCCTCCAAACCATGAGCCATTTGCAAGGGGACCGGGCAGGGGAGGGCTAAGCGACTCCTGACTCTCGAAGGCAGATGGGAGACTTGACTTTCTGCTTCTTCACCAGCAAAGACCCGGTACCACTTCTCCCTGAGTAGGAAGCGAGTTGGGGAAACTTTCTGGGAGTCTTAGAGCTCATAAATCCTGGCAGGGACGGGTGCTGCTGGATTTGGTGTGAGATAACTTGCCTCTATACACACGCCACCCTCCCAGCAAAACATGACGAAGGAGCCGCCTCCCGGCCTCCAAAGACTCCTAGCCAGCGCTCAGGCCCCGTAACAATACCAGGGGTGGCTGGGCAGTTGCTGCCTCCAGGACGGGGTGGGCGAGCTGGATGACGGATGCCCTGTGGTCTGGGAAAATAGGAAGACCGTCCCCCGCCCCCCCACTTTTGCAGGTCTCCACCCGTCCGGTCCGCGTCTTCTCCGGCAGCGCCCCCTCTCTCCACGTCCCGGTTCTCCAGACGCGTCGCTCCTCCGAGTCAGGCGCGCCGGGTCCAGCCCAGCCCCTCCCGGGGTGATAGCGCCCAACAATGGAGAAGCGGACAGGGGTCACCGGGCGCTCCCCGCCTTCCTGCCCCCGTCGCCCCCGCGCTCACCCTGCTCCAGGTCCTGCTGGTCGTACCAGGGCTCCTCTTCCTCCGCGGAGAAGTCCTCCATCCCGGCGGCTCTCCGCATGGCCCCGCGGGCGGCTGGCGGGTGCTGCGGCGGCGCGGCTCAGGGCCGGGACGCGCGGCCCGGGACAATGCGGCGGAGACGG
>NW_016807991.1:3194174-3202878 GCF_001698545.2 Rhinopithecus bieti | reverse complement strand
AAAAAAAAAAAAAAAGACAAAAAATACCTAGTGTTGTCAAGAATGTTGAGCAACTGGAACTCTCTCACCATGCTGGAGGGAATACATAGGACGACAACCATTTTAGAAAACTGCTTGATGTGGCCGGGCGCAGTGGCTCATGGCTGTAATCCCAGCACTTTGGGAGGCCAAGGTGGGTGGATCACTTGAGGTCAGGAGTTGAAGACCAGCCTGGCCAACATGGTGAAACCCCGTCTCTAAGAAAGATACCAAATTAGCTGAGCATGGTGGCACATGCCTGTAGTCCTAGCTACTCGGGAGGCTGAGGCAGGAGAATCGCTTGAACCTGGGAGGTGGAAGTTGCAGTGAGCTGAGATTGTGCCACTGCACTCCAGCCTGGGCGATAGAGCAAGACTCTGTCTCGGAAAAAACAAATTGCTTGATAACCATGAAAGCTGAATAATGTAAGCTGTTGTAGGTTGTGTTTCCAGGCAGCTGATCCTGAGATGGAGATTAGCATGCAGTAAGTTGATTAGGGATATCAATCATATTGGATTAGAGGGGAAAAAAAAGAAAGGAAGTTGACTAGGGAGTGCTCTCAGGATCAACACCTGCAGGAAGGTGAGGGAAGCAGGGTTGGTGGGGGAGAAGCTGGGTTAGGATGTAGCCTCTGCAGAAGCCTCCTCTGATCCCTGAAGAACTTTGAATCTGGGGTGACCCTTCAAAGCTATTCCAAGTATCAGTGGGGGAGGAGGCCTTTATATCCCCCACCCTTACATATCAACCAGTCATTGAATGATGCAGGTCATCCCTAGGAGGCATGTGTGACCTTGGCCAAATACGTTCTTTTCAGCTGAGGCTAGTTTGCACAGAGGCCTGGCAGCTGGGACTGCCAGCAAGGGGTCCTCCCAGCAGCTAAGGGAACAGGTCCTTTCATTCTGAAAGAGCTAGTGATGCATCACAGCAGCCACCACACACGCATACCCTATAACCCAGAAGTTCTATTCCTATATATATGCAACAGAAATATGCACATACCTTATCCCAAAGACATGTACAAGAATATTCATAGCCACAGTATTCATAACAGCCCACACTAGAAACACCACAAATGTCCATCAACAGTTGACGAAGAATATGTGGCATGTTCATGTAATGGGATGTTATATAGTACAAATAAAATGATCTACTGTCATAGGCTTGGGTTAAAAAAAAAAAAGTTGAGTGAAAGATGCCAAACACAAAGACACATACACAAACACAAATACCTGTATTTGTCTCTTATTGCTTCTGTAACAAATGACCCCAAATTTAATCGCTTGAAACAACACAAATTTATTATTTTACAATTCTGTAGAAGTCTGACAAGGATCACTGGCTAAAGTCAAAGCATTGGTAGAAGCTGTGTTGCTTGTGGAGGCTCCAGGGTAGTATCTGTTTCCTTGTCTTTTGCACCTTCTAGAGGCCACCCATATTCCTTGGCTCATGGCCTCTTTGTCCATCTTCAAAGTTAGCAACAGCAGGTGGAGTCCTTTTCACATCGCATCACTCTTACCTTTTCCACCCCCCTCTTATAAAGGACTCTTGTGATTAAACTGGGCACACTGAATAATCCAGGATAATCTCCCTGTCTCAATGTCCTTAACTAAATCACATCTGCAAAGTCTCTTATGTTGGGTAAGGTAATGTATTCAGAGATTCTGGGGGTTAGGATGTGGATATCTTTGGTGGTTATGATTGTGTCACAGCACTGCACGATTCCATTTTATATAAAGTTCATGGCCGGGCAAGGTGGCTCATACCTGTAATCCCAGCACTTTGGGAGGCTGAGGTGGGCGGATCACAAGGTTAGGAGATTGAGACCATCCTGGCTAACACGGTGAAACCCAGCCTCTACTAAAAAAATTAGCCAGGCGTGTTGGCAGGCACCTGTAGTCCCAGCTACTTGGGAGGCTGAGGCAGGGGAATGGCGTGAATCCGGGAGGTGGAGCTTGCAGTGAGCCGAAATTGTGCAACTGCACCCCAGCCTGGGCAACAGAGCGAGACTACGTCTCGAAAATAAATAAATAAATAAATAAATAAATAAATAAATAAATAAAGTTCATGTGTCTGGAATCCCAGCTATTGGGAAAGGTGAGGCAAGAGGATCACTAGAGGCCAGGAGTTCGAGACCAGCCTGGTCAACATGGCAAAACCCCATCTCTACCAAAAATACAAAAATTAGCCGGGCCTGGTGGTGTACGCCTGTAATCCCAGCTACTCAGGAGGCTGAGGCAGGAGAATCATTTGAACCTGGGAGGCAGAGGTTGCAGTGAGCTGAGATGGCCCCACTGCACTCCAGCCTGGGCAACAGAGTGAGACTCTGTCTCAAAAATAACATAAAGTAAAACAAAACAAAACAAAATAAAATAAAATAAAATAAAATAAAATAATTAGATGAAAAACACACTATGACTGGCCTAAACTCTTCCATGAGGAGGAAAATCAGGTCTGCCTTCAAGGAAGAAATTCTTCAGCCTCCATGAGCTACAGGTCAACCAGCCCCAGATCCATTTCAAGCCTTTTCCTGTGATGTAGTCAAGAGAGCCCACCCAGGGGTGGCAAGTACAGACCACCTGACCTGACCTTGGTATCCCAGGACCTGGCACCTCACCTGAGTGTCAGGAAACCTATTTCGTGGTGTTCCTTGTCGCAGCCATCAAAACACGGCGCTGATGGCAAAGAGCCCTCGGTGGGCTCAATGGCCCCCAAGCCTTGGGCACTGTGTAGCCCTAGAGTTTTGTGACCCCGGCGGCCGGGAGCACTTCCCTGCGTGCACCCCAGGCTCCCAGAGCTCCCTGGCACCTCCAGCCCAGGTCCTGGATGGGGGAGCGGGGCACAGGCAGGGGACCCCGGGAGCTCCCGGCCACCGCGCGAAGAGGGGCGGGGCTGGGGACCCCGATACGACAGCTGATGGCACCGTCGCTGCTGCTCACCCCCAGCCTGCATCCCCCACCTCGGTGCGCAGCCCGGATCGGCCCAGCTCACAGGAAGTGACGGCGCGCGGGCTGAGCTGGCGGCTGAGGGACCGCACCGCCCCCAACCGCACAGCGGCGTTGCGGGAGGCGGAGGGCGTCGACCGACCTCGCGCGCGGCGCATCTCGGGTTAAGGTCAAAGGATCGGGCGACACCTGGAAACCTTCCTCGGGTCCCCACACCTCTGCAGGCGGCTCCTCCCTCCCTGTCCCCGCACACGGTCGCTCCAGCGCTGGGCGCACACTATACTGAATGATCTCGCCCCATCTGTCCCCTCCGCCAGTCTGAGGTCAGCGCCTGGCGGGGTAAGGCGCTCAGGACATTGGAGTGAGTGAGGTCATCTGCTGCCCATCCCTCTCTCCCCCATGCACCGTCTGAGTTTGTTCCAGACAACGTGTGCTCTGAAGGGTATATTATTTCGGATTCTCACGGTCCTTGTGGTCGGGGAGTGCCTCCATATGTCTACCTCAGATCCCTGCAGTGTGAACCCTCCAGTCCTGTCATCGGTGGGGTGAACTTTAGGAGACTTGTGCTGATGATATCCAACCTTACTCCTCTGATACCTCCTGGGCTGGTTGGGAGGGTAGGATGAGTTCATGCACGCCCAGGCCTTAGATGAGCGATGGGGTCTGCCGAGCACTAGTCAGTGACTATTAGGGTCTTATTATCGGTTTTCACCTGGAGGAACTATTCCTTGCCCCTCACTACCCCGTCTCTGGCAGGGCTCCTAAGGCAGGCTCGGGATGCCTGTGCAGGGACTTTACCTTCCTGGCTGGGGAGGCAGATGGAGCCTGCAGTCAAGGCTCAGTCTCGGGAGAAGAGACCTGGGGAGAAGCCTCAGGTGCCTTTGCCCGCTGCGGGCCGCCTGGGCTCCGCCGCCTCTAGCACAGCCGCGTCACAGCATGGAGGCCCTCTGTGTGGGACCCTTCCTCTTCCTGGCAGACTGAGAACTCCTTGAGGGCAGGGACTCTGGCTGGCACATGGCGGGTCCCCCAATGAATGAAGAAACGTTCTAAGCGATTTCTCTTGGCCTTCTTTCTTCATCCTTCCTCCCAATGACCCCCTAACTCCACATTTCACAGCTTTCCTTATCCTTTTGCCCCAGGTCAGATCCACCTGCCCCGCCTGAAAAACTCCTAAAACTACTCAAAGATGAATCTGCCAGGCGCGGTGGCTCACGCCTGTAATCCCAGCACTTGGGGAGGCCGAGGAGGGTGGATCACGAGGTCAGGAATTCGAGATCAGCCTGGCAAACATGGTGAAACCCCGTCTCTACTAAAAATACGAAAATTAGATGGGCATGGTGGTGAACGCCTGTAATCCCACCTACCTGGGAGGTTGAGGCAGGAGAATCGCTTGAACCCGGGAGGCAGAGGTTGCAGTGAGCCGAGAGTGTGCCATTGCACTCCAGCCTGAGTGACAGACTCCATCTCAAAAAAAAAAAAAAGAAAAAAAAGATAAATCTGAGAAACAGTTGGCCAAAATGTGTCATTCCTATTGACTAAAGTGGGCTATCAAGTGGCTCCTCCTCCTGTAATCACCCAAGCTGGAAGCCCAGGAGTTATTGTCATTCATGTATCCAATAAATATTTATGATGTATTAGGCACGGTGCTGAGTGCTGAGGATACAGAGAACAAGATGGACTCAGTCATTGCTCACAGGAAGCTTGAATTTCAGTAGAAGAGAATAGGCTGGGCACAGTGGCTCATTCCTGTAATCCCAGCACTTTGGGAGGCCGAGGGGGGCGGATCACAAGGTCAGGAGATCGAGACCATCCTGGCTAACATGGTGAAACCCCCGTCTCTACTAAAAATACAAAAAAAAAATTAGCCAGGCGTGGTGGCGGGCGCCTGTAGTCCCAGTTAGTCAGGATGCTGAAGCAAAAATATTTACAATAGTGTTAAGAACACAGGGGACCGAAGTAACAACGGTGGAGCTGCGAAATATCTCAGGGAAAGAGACTTTTTTTTTTTTTTTTTTGAGGCGGAGTCTCACTCTGTCACCCAGGCTGGAGTGCAGTGGCATGATCTCGGCTCACTGTGACCTCTGCCTCCCACGTTCAAGTGATTCTCCTGCCTCAGCCTCCCAAGTAGCTGAATGATCTCACCCCAATCCAAGTAACTGGGATTACAGGCACCTGCCACCGTGACCGTCTAATTTTTGTATTTTTAGTGGAGATGGGTTTCACCATTTTGGCCAGGCTGGTCTTGAACTACTGACCTCGTGATTCAACCCCCCTAGGGCTCCCAGAGTGCTGGGATTACAGGCGTGAGCCACTGTGCCCGTCTGGAAAGAGACTTTTAAGATAAGACCCCGGATGATGAAAAGGGGACAGTCACATGAGGAGTGTGAGGAGGGAAGTCCCAGACAGAACGAACAACCTATACAAAGATCCTGGGCAGAAAGACATAGAGCAGTGGAGAAAAATGAAGGAAGACCCACGTGGGTGGAACCCAGGGACTGAAGGGAGGAGAAGCAGGCTCAGACCTTGCAGGGCCTTGGAGATTGCTCCTGATGCAGTGCTCAGAGGAGTCTTCGTGGGGGAGTGTTGTGAGTTGCATGTTCAAATTACTTGGGCTGCAGAGAGTACGTGGGAGAGGGGATGAGTGGAGGCTGCTACAGGAGGTGATGGGAACCTGGCAAAGGTGAGGGTGGGGGAGATGAAGGGCAGTAGGAAGATACAATATATATGTTTGATGGATAGCACCATAGGACTTGGTGATGGACTGGCCGGGGTTGAGGGGGTTGGTAGTAGGAAGAGAGGCATCAAGGGTGACATGGGGCCAGGCGTGGTGGCTCACGCCTGTAATACCAGAACTTTGGGAGGCCAAGGCAGGCAGATCACTTGAGGTCAGTAGTTCGAGACCAGCCTGGCCAACATGGTGAAACCCCATCTCTACTAAAAATACAAAAACTAGCGGGGTGTGGTGGTGCACACCTGTAGTGCCAGCTATTTGGGAGGCTGAGGCAGGAGAATCCCTTGAATCCAGGAGGTGGAGGTTGCAGTGAGCCGAGATTGCATTTGCACTTCAGCTCGGGCAACAAGAGCGGAACTCTGTCTCAAAAAATAAATACATACATACATACATAAAAATAAAAATAATATAAAATACGGTAGCAAATTATGTGACACTCCTTCCATGGAGAGGTGGGGTAGAGGTCCTCTCCCTGGGAATCTGGTGACCTTGTGATTCTTTTGAGCAATAGAGTGTGCTACAAGTGACTTTCTATGTTACCCCTCCCAGGCTGGGTGCTGAACAGACGTGCAACTTCCCCCTTGTTCCCTTGAACACCCTGTTTCCTTTTCTTTCTTTCTCTCTCTCTCTTTTTGGTTTTTCTTGAGACAGGGCCTCGCTCTGTCACCCAGGCTGAGTGCAGTGGTGAGATCATAGCTCATTGCATTCTCAGCCCCTCAGGCTCAAGTGATCCTCCTGCCTCAGCCTTCGGAGTAGCTGAGACTACAGGTACTCACTACCACACCTGGCAAGTATGTTTTTTCTTATTTTTTTTATAGAAACGGAGTCTTGTTATGTTGCCCAGGGTGGTCTCGAACTCCTGGGCTCAAGCGATCCTCCTGCCTTGGCCTTCCAAAGTGCTAGGATCACAGGTGTGAGCCACCGTGTCCCCCTCCTCTTTTCATATGCATCTTTTGGGTGTTCCCTCACAGAGCCCAGTGTCCTTACTGAGAGAGGCCCAAGCCACGTGGAGAGATCACACGTTGATGTGTCTATCTTCAGCCTCCCTGAGCCCAGCCTTTGGGTCCTGCCAGCTCAGGCATCAGATATATGAGTAAAGCCACCTGGTGATTTCAGGCCCCCAGCTGCTCCAAGTTAACCCCAGCACCAGCTATTCTGGTCTTCGCAGCTGGGACTCCAGACATTGTGAAGCACAGACCAGTCACTGCAGCTGAGTAGTGTCTGAATTACTGACCCATGGAATTTGTGAACATAATAAAATGGTTATAGTTTTACACCAAGTTTGGTGGAGAGGTTGTTATGCAGCAAAGGTACCTAGAACACATACGAGATAGAAAACCAAGTTCCAGCCAGGCACAGTGGCTCACGCCTGTAATCCCAGCACTTTGGGAGGCTGAGGCGGGCGGATCACAAGGTAAGGAGATTGAGACCATCCTGGCTAACATGGTGAAACCCAATCTCTACTAAAAATAGACAAAATAGCTGGGCGTGCTTGTGCACGCCTGTGGTCCCAGCTACTTGAGGGGCTGAGGCAAGAGAACCGCTTGAACCTGGGAGGTGGAGGTTGCAGTGAGCCGAGATGGCACCACTGCCCTCCAGCCTGGCAACAGAGTGAGACTCTGTCTCAAAAAAAAAAAAAAAAAAGAAAAGAAAACCAAGTTCCAAGACTCCATCTCGTCAATACCACCTGCCTGCTTCCTCTCCATCCACCTGTGACTGCTTTGGTTCAGCCCTCATTAGCTTTCACCTCCCAGCTGGATTCCCCAAGTTCAGGTCATTTCTCTCTCCTGCTGCAGCCAGGATGGCTTCATTAGGATCTAACGACATCTCATGACATTGCTCCCCTGCTTCTCAGGCTCTTTGTTGCTCATGGAATAAGATGAATGCCTCTTATCAGCATGTATGCAGCCCTTTATGGTCTGCTCCTGGTCCACGTCAAACTTATCTCCTGTCTCTCTACATTTCACTCAAACCAGGTGTCTGCCTTCCTCCCTCCCTCCCTCCCTCCTCTCTCTTTCTTTTTTTGATTTTTGAAAATATTATAATAGAGGCCAGGAGTGGTAGCTTATGCCCGTAATCCCATCACTTTGGGAGGCCAAGGTGGGCAGATCACCTGAGGCCAGGAGTTGGAGACCAGCCTGACCAACAAGGTGAAACCCCGACTCTACTAAAAATATGAAAATTAGCCTGGTGTGGTGGTGTGTGTCGGTAATCCCAGCTACTCAGGAGGCTGAGGCTGGAGAATCACTTGAACCTGGGAGGCAGAGGTTGCAGTGGGCCAAGATCACGCCACTGCACTCCAGACTGGATGACAGAGAGACTCCGTCTCAAAATTAAAATAAATAAAATAAAATAAAATAAAAATACTATAATAGAGACAGGGTCTCACTATGTTGCCCTGGCTGGTCTCAAACTCCTGGCCTCAAGCAATCCTCTCACCTCGGCCTCCCAAAGTTCTGGGATTACAGGCATGAGCCACTGTACCTGGTCTTATTTATTTATTTATTTAGAGACAGGGTCTCACTCTGTGGTCCAGGCTAGAGCATAGTGGCGTGATCGTGGATCCCCACAGCCTTGAACACCTGGGCTCAAACCACCCCTGACCTCAGCCTCCCAAGTAGCTGGGCCTACATGTGCATGCCACCTTGCCCAGTTAATTATTTTATTTTATTTTTTGTAGAGACAAGGTCTCACTATATTGCCCAGGCTGGTCTTGAATTCCTGGGCTCAAGAGATCCTCTCATCCCAGCCTCTGAGTAGCTGGGATTATAGGTGCGTGCCACCATGCCCGGCTCAACCAGGTGTTTCTGTTCCCTGATGAGCCAGGCTCTCTTCACTTCCAGGCCTTCTTTCTGCCTGCTCCCCCGAATAACTGGATTCTGGAAATTTTTTCTTTTCCTTCCTTCCTTCCTTCCCTCCTTCCCTCCCTCCCTCCCTCCCTCCCTTCTTTTCTTTCTTTCTTTCTTTCTTTCTTTCTTTCTTTCTTTCTTTCTTTCTTTCTTTCTTTCTTTCT
>NW_016807991.1:3189040-3192945 GCF_001698545.2 Rhinopithecus bieti | reverse complement strand
GTGCAGGGGTGCGATCTTGGCTCACTGCCAGCTCCACCTCCTGGGTTCATGCCATTCTCCTGCCTCAGCCTCCCGAGCAGCTGGGACTACAGGCACCCACCACCATGCCCAGCTAATTTTTATTTATTTATATTTTTTTTAGCAGAGACGGGGTTTCACCGCGTTAGCCAGGATGGTTTTGATCTCCTGACCTCGTGATCCACCCATCTCGGCCTCCCGAAGTGCTGGGATTACAGGCATGAGCCACGGCGCCCAGCCAAGAATATTTTTTCTTCACACATCCAGACTTATTTCTTAAGGTGTTTACTATAAAAGTTTTCACACACACAAAAGTAGAGAGAATGGTGGAACAAATTGTTTTTCTTTGCTGCAGAAGATTTAAAAGCAAATACCCAGTCACCACAGACATCAATATGCATCACTGGAAAACAATTGACAGCATTTTAAAAACATGATTATTGGTGGAACTAGCGAGGATGTTAAGCTTAACTTACAGAATGGAAACAAGGGGCAGGGATGAATCGGTATTTTTCCACTTAGGTATGTTAGTGGCCAAGTTCCTAAGGACAATGTTGTTTTTTTCCATGCCATGGTGGGGTGAATACACAGGGACATTGTAAGATTTCCTGGCATTAAGATGATCTAAGGGCCGGGCGCGGTGGCTCATGCCTATAATCCCAGCACTTTGGGAGGCTGAAGCGGGTGGATCACGAGGTCAGGAGATGGAGACCATCCTGGCTAACACGGTGAAACTCCGTCTCTACTAAAAATACAAAAAAAAATTAGCTGGGAGTGGTGGCGAGTGCCTGTAGTCCCAACCACTTGGAAGGCCGAGGCAGAATAATTGCTTGAACCTGGGAGGTGGAGGTTGCAGTGAGCTGAGATCACACCATTGCACTCCAGTCTGGGTGACAGAGCAAGACTCCGTCTCAAAAAAAAAAAAAAAAAAAAAAAAAAGATGATCTAAGGAGGAGAATGCCCACTTGAGTGGGAGAAAACCCCCTGAGGCTAGGTGAGGGTGGACTCAATTAAATCCAGTAATATTTCCATGTCACTTGGAGTTCCTGGTTGCAAACCACAGAAATGGCTCTGAGTGATGGGCAAGACCAAAGGGGTCAAAATTTCACCTGGAGTGGCTGGTTAGCAAGAGTTCTCAATTCTTTTCTTCTCCTTCTCCTCCTCCTCCTTCTTCATACCTTCACTTGTCTTTATTATTTTTTCTTCTTTTTAAAGGCTGAGCACAGTGGCTCCTGCCTGTAATCCCAATACTTTGGGAGGCCCAGGCAAGAGGATCACTTGAGCTCAGGAGTTTGAGACCAGCCTGGGCCACATGGCAAAACCACATCTCTATAAAAAATACAAAATTAGCGGGGGCATCATGGTGTGCACCTGTAGTGCCAGCTACTTGGGCTGAGGTGGGAGGACTGCTTGAGCCTGGGAGGTAGAGGGTGCAGTGAGCTGTGATCATGCCACTGCACACAACCTGGGTGACAGAGGGAGACCCTATCTCAAAAAAAATAAAAAATAAAAAAAGAAATAAAGAAATAAAGAAACTGTCAGCATATTGCCAGTTTTTGAAAGTCATTGTGCTAGCTATGTAGTGTTATCTTATTGTGGTTTCAATTTGCTTTTTACTAATGATTATGATTGAGAGTTTTAATGTCACTCTGGCCTGGAATGCGGTTGAGTGATTTGTAGAATAGACTGGATTTTTTTTTTTAATGCCAAATAAAGGAACTATTCATTCATTATCTTGGAATGATTAGAAAAACCGTGAAACCTGCCAAGGATTTTGCCCAGGGCGGGGAAAACTCACCTCTGGAGAAAGGCTAGAGTTACCCTGTGATTGGAGTTTGTTTGTTCAGTGAAATGGCGACACCCTTCGCACTCCTCTCTCCCTCCACACCCGCTCCACCCTGCCACACTTTTGCTCCCAGATGGCGCGCCTCTCATTTTTCACCTGTAGAATTCCTCTTTAAGTGAATGTCACATCCTTTTGAAGCATTTAGGGTCCAGGCATGGTGGCTTACATCTGTAATCCCAGCACTTTGGGAGGCTGAGGTGGGAGGATCCCTTGAGGCCAGGAGTTCGGGATTAGCTTGGGCAATGTAGCAAGATCCTGTCTATACAAAAAATGGAAAAAAATTAGCTGGGCATGGTGGTGTGCACCCGTAGTCCTAACTACTCAGCAGGCTGAGGCAGGAGGATTGCCTGAGCCCCAGTATTTGAGGCTGCAATGATCTATGTTTGCACTACTGCACTCCAGCCCGGGCAACAGAGTGAAACCTCATCTCTAAAATGAATGCATGAATTAATGAATAAATAAATTATAGGGCTGGGCGTGGTGGCTCATACCTGTAATCCCAGCACTTTGGGAGGCCGAGGCAGGCGGATCATTTGAGGTCAGGAGTTCAAGACTAGCCTGGACAACATGGTGAAACCCTGTCTCTACTAAAAAATTAGCTGGAGGTAGTGGTGGGCCCCTGTAGTCCCAGCTACTCTGGAGGTTGAGGCAAGAGAATTGCTTGAACCCAGGAGGTGTAGGTTGCAGTGAGCTGAGATTGTGACACGGCACTCCAGCCTGGGTGGGCGACAGAGCGAAACTCAATCTCAAAAAATAATAAATAAATAAATAAATAAAAATAAAAAAGCATCCAAGATTTCCAGCAGCTTCCAGACATAGCTTGCAAAATTATGTTGTGGAAAAAGCGCAGCCTCATTTGGATGAGCTCCTTACTATCTGTGGGACTTTGGGCAAGTAACTGCTTGAAGCCTCATTTTCCCCAAGTGTAAAATGGGGATACAATAATATCTCAGAAGTAGCTATTACAGATATCGTCATCGTCGTCTTGTTCTGATTTTTTTTTTCCCCCAAGATGGGGTCTTGCTCTGTCGCCCAGGCTGGAGTGCAGTGGCGTGATCTCAGCTCACTGCAACCTCTGCCTCCCAGGTTTAAGCAATTCTCCTACTTCAGCCTCCTGAGTAACTGGGACTACAGGCGTGTGCCACTATGCCCAGCTAAGTTTTGTATTTTTAGTAGAGACAGGGTTTCACCATGTTGGCCAGGCTGGTCTTGAACTCCTGACCTCGTGATCCCCCTTCCTTGGCCTCCCAAAGTGCTGGGATTACAGGCGTTAGCCACCGCATCCGGCCTTGTTTTGATGATGAATCTGCCTCTATTACAGGCTTACTTGGCTGTACCCTGGCCGCTTCTTTCCTTGTCCCTCTCCCTAGCTGCTCACCCATAAAGAGCAGGCTGTATGATTTATGTCCGCTGCGCCCCGTCCCTGACACAGAGTTGACAAATACCAGACCCTGAGCACATTTGTTGAAATGGATGAATCTCAAAGGATTCTCTGGGAATCTGGTGGCTAGAGGGGTCGGGACCACGAGGGACTCCCGCTCTCATCAAGGCGAGGAGCTGCGTTCTTGGAGTAGGGAAACTGAGTCAGCGCCTCCCTCCCTCATAACCGAGGGCCTGCGGGACTGTCTGAACACGTGGGTTTGACAGGTCAGAAAAAGGGGGAACCAGGAGAGTGGATGCTCAGAAAACATTAATGGGAAAGACAGACTGAGAAGGAGGAAAGTGGGGTGGAGAAGGCCAGCTGAGACGTGGGCCCAGGGCCGGAGCAGGGATGAAGGGTGAGGACCTTGGCGGGTGACGAGCTGCGAGGAGGGTTTTGGGCCCTGGGGACTGCGTGGCAGCGGAGGAGATGGAAGCGGAGGCGGGTACAATGTTCCGACGCAGAAGGAAGAGCTCCGAGGCTCCGGGTGGGAGCTGAGAAGGCACCCAGCGTGCGGCGGCGCTGGGTTGAAACCGCGGACTCCGCGGGTCTTCGGCGGCGGGCGCGGCAGGTGCAGGAGGCGGAGCCACGCGGGGGCGGGGCCTGTCGGGGCGGGGCAGC
>NW_016807991.1:3185076-3188406 GCF_001698545.2 Rhinopithecus bieti | reverse complement strand
GGCGCGGCAGGTGCAGGAGGCGGAGCCACGCGGGGGCGGGGCCTGTCGGGGCGGGGCAGCGAGGGGCGGGGCCGACGCGGGCCGTGGGCGGGGCGCGCCGCTAGTCTCCTGCTAGAGCCGCGGGGGCCGCGGAGCTGGAGCTGGAGCCGGAGCTGAAGCCGGAGCCGGGCTGGAGTCGGGGCGGGGGCCGGGCCAGAGCGGGCTCCAGCGCCATGGGGTCGTCCGACTCCAAGCTGAACTTCCGGAAGGCGGTGATCCAGCTCACCACCAAGACGCAGGTGCGCCAGGGGGGCCCCGGCCTCGCCATCCACCTGCCGGGCTGGGGGCTGGGCAGGGCCGGGGGTAAGCGAACTTGGCTAGCCGGGAGATGGGGGACGGGCGGGCCCCGAGCGTGACGCCAAGGCCAGCGCCGGAACGGGACCCTGCGGCCTGTACCTCAAAGCTCCATCCCCTGGCGCTAGTCCCCCACCCTCAGCCTCCTCTCCTGGGAACACCCCTCTCCCCGAAGCCGCTGCTGCCACCTTAGGCTGACGTGTGCCTACTCCCCGAGCCGGCGACACCGCTGTCCGCCTCCTGTCCCGCCCCCCGGCGTCCCCAGCTTCGCGTCTCCAGCCTCCTGCCGCCCCCACCCACCCATCCACCGTCCGCTCCCCTCCCTGTCCCTCATTGCCCGCGGGTCCCGGACGCAGAGTCCCGGTTGACTCAATACAAACAAAGCCTGGATGGCGCCGGCCCCGGGTCAGAAAAACAGCTGGTGTGCGCGGCAGCGGCCTCGCTGGGCCCTGGTGGATGCCCGTGGGTGGGCAGGGAAGGCCCAGGTGTTCCTGGGAACACGCAGAGAGTCGCGGGCAGCGAGGCAGCCTGGCGAGGGCCCCTGTCCCCAGGCCTATTGAGCACAGCCTCCCAGCTGGGGACCTCTCCAGGGGCCTCCCCGCGAGGCCCTGCGAGGGAAAGGCTGTTAGCCTGTGTGCTCTGTTCTCTGGCTCAGGGGTGGGAACCCACAGGATGGCCCTCAGTCAGCTGGTGAGGGGCCTAGGGACCCTCCAACCTAGTCCATGCTCTTAACTCTCCGGTGAGTCCACAAGTGGCCCAATGGCCACCTCCTTGTCCCTAACACACATCACCTGGCCACAGCAAGACTTCTTGTCTGCCCACCCCTTCTCTCCTGAGTTTTTGAACCAGGCCACTCTGGCCTCAGAGATGCTCAGCCCTGACTCCCCAGCTCCCCCATATTCAGGGGACTTAGGACCTGCTGCCTTCTGGGACCTTCCTCTTTCCTGGTTCCCCACCTCCTGCTCTCCAGGGCTCTCTCTTGCTGCAGGCAGAGTGGGATGGAGGAAGCCAGCTCCCATGGCCAGCTGGTCACAGTTCCAGGGGCCAGACCTTGCTCCCTCACCTGTTTCCCCACCCTGGAAGGGTCAAGTGCGCAGCAAATGCCCAGAGCCTTTGGAGAGTCCAACCTGGGCTGAAAGACTCTTGATAGAAACCAGACCGCACTTCACTCCCCACGGCTCCTGGGTCGTTCTGGAGCTTGGCTTTTTTAGGATGGGGTTTTCGTTCTGTGGGTGGCAGGGAAGGTGGCGAGTGGGCTAGCCCCTCAGTGTAGGGCTGCAGGGAGAGGAGCGGGGAGGCAGGGAGGAAGGGAGGCTCCCATGTTTAACTGCCTAGAGAAGAAACACCTTGCTGGAGGATTGCACTGTGGGTTCGGCAGCTGGGGTCCTTTGCCAGGCCAGTGGGGCCAGCTCAGCAGGGTACCAAAGGCTCTGGAGTGGCCTAGATTCCTACCTGCTCAGGCCTTTTCCCCAAAATACTGTGCTTTTCCCCAAAATACTGTGTCCCTCTTTCTTTCCCTGGCTACAGCCCTATGATGGGCCACTTGAGATGGTGCTGTTCTGTTTCCCAGCTGAGGAGAGTGAGTGGCCTTGGAATAGAACCTGGATAGGCTGGAGATCAGACCAGCCTTCCGGAGAGCACTAGGTCCTGTAGGCGGGCAGGGGCCTGGGATGCCCGGAGAGAGAGGCCCTCAGCGGCTGAAGCCTTGAACTCTGTGTAAGTGACCTGGCTTGGGTGGCTTGGGTGTGAGGACCAGAACCCAGATGGTCATCACTGACCTTACCACTTGGAGTCCCCAAGGAGATTCAGGCCAGTTGTCCATAGGATGATATGTGGTTCCAGGCTCTTACAGGGTGTGGCTTGGGCAGCAGACAGGCAGACCCAGCACCTCTTCCCGTGGCCTTCCTCGCCTTCCTGCCCTGCATCCTGTTTTCTTCCTGCCCCACCGTCCAGTCCTGGGTCAGGCCTGACCCTGGTCCTGAGAGCCAGCCGCTTTGGCTGTTTCCTGGCCCTTCCTCATAGTAGGTGGGGCTCTGGAGGGAGACATTCCCAGACTTGGAAGCTTCTCCCAGATCCCGCGTGTTTGGAGTTCTCTGCTGCAGGCCGGATGAACCTGGCGGGTGCAGATTTACACATGTATACATGTATATGCATGGAAATGCATGGTGACACAGTCCTCCACAGCAGGCTTAGCAGGCTCGAGTACTGGGGTACCTTCCCCCTGCACACTTGAGAGTCAAAAGATACAACTGCTCCCCAGGTCTGAGTGGGGGTCTGGTCTGAGCAGGGGCCTGGAAAAGCTGAGTTAAGAATATCTGATTTTGGGGGGCTGGGCTCGGTGGCTCACACCTGTAATCCCAACACTTTGGAAGGCCGAGGCAGGCGGATCACGAGGTCAGGAGATCGAGACCATCCTGGCTAACACGGTGAAACCCCATCTCCACTAAAAAAAAATACAAAAAATTAGCCAGACTTGGTGGCGGGCGCCTGTAGTCCCAGCTACTCGGGAGGCTGAGGCAGGAGAATGGCGTGAACCCAGGAGGCGGAGCTTGTAGTGAGCTGAGATCGTGCCACTGTACTCCAGTCTGGGTGACAGAGCAAGACACCATCTCAAAAAAAAAAAAAAAACATCTAATTTTGGGCCAGGCGCGGAGGCTCACGCCTGTAATCCCAGCACTTTGGGAGGCTGAGGTGGGCGGATCACCTGAGGTCAGGAGTTTGAGACCAGCCTGACCAACGTGGAGAAACCCCATCTCTACTAAAAATATAAAAAGTTGGCTGGGTGCGGTGGCTCAAGCCTGTAATCCCAGCACTTTGAGAGGCCAAGACGGGCAGATCACGAGGTCAGGAGATCGAGACCATCCTGGCTAACACGGTGAAACCCCGTCTCTATTAAAAAATACAAAAAAACTAGCCGGATGAGGTGGCAGGCGTCTGTAGTCCCAGCTACTCGGGAGGCTGAGGCAGGAGAATGGCATAAACCCGGGAGGCGGAGCT